>NW_022900913.1:17125797-17323646 GCF_012274545.1 Fukomys damarensis
CATCCTAAACTAGAACTGGTGTTAACTTCTTTGAAAGACAGCCTCCTTTGGATATATAATTACTAAGGGTTTTTGAAGTAAGATCCCATCTTTGATTATCTTGGTAAGACCCTAATACAATGAAAAATATCTTTACACAAAATAAGCACATAGAAGAGTACCTACACACACATAATGGGGAAGCTTTGAGACATTCAGAAAAGAAGAGTTAGAGAAAGGTAGGATGTAAGTGACCACATTACAAAAAAGCCAATTCATGTCAGTAGCCACCAGAAGCTGGAGAGAGAATGGTAACATTTCTTCAGAATCTGGAGACTGTGAAAGAATGTGCAAACATTGGATCTGTGCTCCTTTCCTCCATATCTGTGAGTGAACAAATTGCTTTTGTTTTAAAGATCAAAATAAGATAATTTGTCATAGCAGCTACATGAGACTAATACACCCTAATAAAGAACTTTCACATTCAACCTCATATCAGTATACTTCTCTGAAAACTGGAGTTAAGACAACAGAGATAAAAAAGATTTTGCATTTGCAAACTAATAACATTTTTCTTCCAGTTATATTAAATATGTGATGCTTCTGACATATTTAAATGGGAATGTCATATAGACAATTTGATGAATGGGTCCAAATGTCTGTAGAAATGCTAACCCTGAAGAAATCAATGTGGGAGATAGAGACACATAGATGGTATTTAGAGACTTCACAATGTTGGAGGCATCCTTTTCAAAAGGTTGGACATAAAGTAGAAGTGATAGATAAGCATTTCTCTGAAGCATCTCAACATTTCAAAGTAGTGTAAGGGAAGAATAAACGGAAAAAGCAGATGAAGGCAAAATAACCAGTGAGGATTTGTGGTTTGTCTGGCAAGTAGTTCCCGACTCCACTCTTATTTTCTACATCATTCCTAACCTACTGTCTTGATTGCATTTCTGACCTGCTGCACTTTATGTCTTCTTAGCATCAGTGTCGTAGAAGTGAAAACCCTTGATGGTAGACTTCTTGTTTTGTGGTGATAATCAACGGCTTATATGCTTTCATGAATTTTTTAAGTTGAAAATTTATGGATATTTGTTAACATTTTGAAATACTTCCTAAATAAAGATTTCTCTAGAAATATAATTGGAATCAACAGAAACATATTAATATTTACAAAAATAAGGCACTTTTCTAGTGTCCCAAGAGAAAATGAGGGCATAACAGTAAAAAAAAAATGTTGAACCAGAAAGTTTATTATTATAAGGCCAAAAAGACAATGGAAATCAACTTGAATCAAAACTTCCCGTTACACATTCTGTCATACACTCTGAAATAACTCCTTAGCCACTGTCTCTTTAGATGAATTGAAATCACCCCCTTTCTTCATTGCCTTAAATTCATTCTTGATCACATTAAAATACTTGTTGTTCTACTCTCTTATTTTTATGTCTATAACTTTTGTTGCTTCATGGTCTAACGTTCTCTGCAACATAAATATGCATTCTCTTCACCTTTAGTTGGGCAGCAAGCTGACGTGTGTGCCTAGGTGAGCCAATGAAATATAAGTAGAATTGTATAGTGGATTCAATGGGTGTTCTCTGAAAGAGTAATTGATAAGTATTCTTGAAGCTTTCTCAGTGGTGTAATGTACGTGTAATGTAAATTTCCGAATTTCAGCCTCTAGTAGAAAATGACAAATTAAAAGAACTTGTGTCACTTTGGACACACTGACCCAAGGCCGTTTATAAGGCAACAAGTCATAATTAATCAACTTTTAAATGAGACTCATGTGTCTTATTTACGACACTTTCAATTAAGGGTCCTTGGTATTTATATTTGAAATTAGTCCCCAGATATACTGGTGATTTTTCTTTTCAAATTTCAGCTGTGTTGCTGCAAGTTCCAAGATACTTGTCCAGCAACAGATGGCAAGGATTTACATTATAGCCTGGGATATCATGACCTTACTACACAGAAGGAAAATATAGTGAAGCTGTCTTTTGACTTCACTCATAAGGCAGATCAGATACCACTGAAGTGGCAAGTTAAGAATTTACAAATGATTGCTCTAAGAGCTGTGTTTCTTCAAAATCGTATGCTGAAATCCTAATATCCAGGACCTCAAAATATGAACACATTGAAAGATAGGGTCCTTGCCAAGGTAAGTAGTTAAAACATGACCATTGTAGTGGTTCCTAGTGCACAATTATCAACATTATTATAAGCAGGGGAAATTAAGACACACAGACAAACAGGCAAGACCATGTGAAGTCAGTGATTAATGGCCATGAACAAGCCAAGGAGAGAGACCCCAGGAGAAATAGTCCTGCTGAGACCCCAAGCTTGGAATTCATGGCTTGAGACTTGTAAGATTTTAAGAAAAAAATAAAAGATTTTAAGAAAATTGTAATCTGGATTAGTTACTTTTGCCACCCTCAGTAAAATGTTATAAACCAAGCAAATAATTTAGCACATAGAGAACTACCAGATGAGAGGAAGATGAATCTTTTGTTACTGAAGGCTCTCTCTGTGGGCAGCTTACATCCATTCATGAACAGTGGGCCAGTGATAAGTCTCATTACTGGGTTGAAAAGCCAACTGCTGCTGTTCCTCCCTGTGCAGCAAGTCTAAGGACTGGCTCTCTAGGCAGAGGCTTAGTGAGAGCTCAGGCTGGGCCTCATATATTTCTCTAGAATCTTACCTTATAAGACATCAGCCAAAGGGTGAATATTGCCATGGGTGAAATACGTGATATAAATTACTGATTCTTGTTCCTCCCATCAACAGTGCTTCAAATTAACAATAACAAAATTAGGAAAAGGAGGATGTGACAAGAATCCGACCACGTGAGTCTTCCGATTTAAACTGTTAATCTAACACGGCGATTAACATTGATGTACAGCAAACTTCCATAGACCTTTTGACATTTTTATCACAGCTGGATAAAGCAAAACAAGTTACTCTTCTTTTACCGTGCTTCTTTGGATTCTGTGGTTGGTAAACACCAAGTCTTCTGTCTCCAATCACCAGAGACAGCAGTTCTTCACCAATTTATAGCAATGTTTTTCTTTTAGCTTTCATACTCCTGTATTTCTCATACTGAGGCTACAATTTCTTCTTTTCTTTCCAAATACCATCACTTTACATTCTAGGATAACATATAAGCTTTCTTTTAACTGCACAGGGCTAGATATGTCAGTCTCTATATCATCTTCAGGGTGATATAGACCATTCTGGAGACTTCGGGTAGTCTTTGTTCAACTTAAATAGCACCATGAAGGGTTGAGGTAAAGGGAAATGCTAGCAGTACTAATTACAAAATGCTTTTCTGTCCTTTACCAATATCTAGGGTTAGTGCTAATGCATGTGCTTGTATCTGTAAGTGTATGTATCGATCTACCAAATGTAAATTTAAAATTTTATCTGTATGTGTCATATCTCTCTGTCTGAATTTTCCATCATCTATCTGTCATCTATGTATCTATCTGTCTATCTATCATCTATATAAAAGTTGCCAACATCTCAAATTCTTTACAGTTTTAAATTAATAGGTGTATTTTGCCCCCAAGGACATGAAGAGAGAAATTTGTGTAAGAATTATCCTATGTTTTGTTCTTTCATTTCTTCTAGAATTGTATTGCAAAAATTTAGAACTAAATGGAAACTAAGCAAGTAAAATATTCATGCCTTGTCTACATTTCCTAAAAATAATCCCTAGACCAACAAATCTATATCAATAAAGTGTCATTTTAAAGCCTTTCAGTCTCTGAAAAGAATATCTGGTTCACTGCCAACTTCACATGTGGACAGAGCACATAATGGGCAAAAATAAACCTTTCAGAAAGAAGGATCCAGAGGCCAGAGAGGACAATGAAAAATGTAACTCCTGCCAGAGACTAAATCCAGCCACTAACAGATGGTCTAACAGGAATTAACTGCCAGTGCAAGGAACCTTCAATTCCTTCCCGGACCAATGACTGCCTTGTATTTCCTATTCCTTTTTCTGAATGCAGGCTTTGAAATGGGTTACTCATTACCTCATCCAATTGTCCTGAATGTGCTGCGAATGCATAACTTCAATTTAAATTCATAGGAGAAAAGTAAAATTGTCAAATTAGACCAGTACTTGCATAGGAGAGATTCAAATTGACTCCTGTGTTTTATCACCACCATTATAACCAACACAAACAACTGAAGCTATAATACTCTTTTGGTGACCCCACAATATAAGAACCTCACTGTCCTGAGAAATGAACAAAGGCTTTTGTTTTTATCAGTTGTGTGCAGACTCCTGGACTTATCCTTTCTTAACCAGAAAGCTCTGCTCCAGTCTTCATTAGCATATTTCTGGAGTATAGCTATATCCTTTCCACCTTTCTAGCAATTACATACCCTGTACTTTTGCCTTCATGACCAATTCACTGATACAAGTGTGCCTTTTTGCCTGAGAAGTTAATAAACTTAGTTTGCTAGTGTTGCTCGTTATTGTATTTTATTGTGTGATCTTTACAAATTACTGGAGACCTTTCTTCACATAGGTCATGCTACAATAAGACGATGCATTTTGATCAGATGGAAGAGTGTGCACAAATTACTGGACCTTTCTTCACATAGGTCATGCTACAATAAGACGGTGCATTTTGATCAGATGGAAGAGTGTGCACCACAGATAAATATCTTGAATTTTAAATGGAATCATCTCATTGACTGGAACTTTGAAAATTTTTCCCTATAAGTGTAGTTTTTAATGTGTTAAATAGAAAATAAACAGTATATCTAATGGTTTAATTTTTGAAGTCATAGCTGTTGGAAAAAACCTAAAGTGAATGCATTTTGATCAGATGGAAGAGTGTGCACCACAGATAAATATTTTGAATTTTAAATGGAATCATCTCATTGACTGGAACTTTGAAAATTTTTCCCTATATGTGTAGTTTTTAATGTGTTAAATAGAAAATAAATAAACAGTATATCTAATGGTTTAATTTTTGAAGTCATAGCTGTTGGAAAAAACCTAAAGTGTTTCCTTCATTCCCTTAATGTTATTAGACTCTCAGATATTTTGTTGTCCATGAAGCTATTTTCCTAGCCTACTCTGTTAGATGTAGCTTTGAAAAAAATCTGACCACTAAGATGCAACTGGAGGTATGTAGGTACATGTATCTTCCACAACAACCCACTAGGTCATATGTGATACGCTACACTTGCCCTTTCTTCTTTAATCTGCTCCTTTCTGACAAATGAAGCAAAAATTAGGCTTTGTGCTGCATTGTTCAACTAGGGCCTGGTGGAGATCAGAGTGGAGTCTCTGTGTGATGTAACAGTGATGGGTTTCATGCTTTATGGACCAGCAAGTGAAGGTGTACTTAACTTGTTCACATCTGAACATTAAAGAATGAAATAACATTATGTTTGTGAAATCTTTTATCTGTAATCCTTGTTATTTATAGTCAAACGTGATCATAACTAATAGGCTTACCCACCTAAGCTATTCTATAGATAGGCTTAGGGACAACTTTTAACTTTTTCTCATTCTTTGAGCACCACTAAAAATATTTTTTTCTCTACATAAAATTTATTCAACAGAACAACCATAATTGGAAATTCATAATTATGAACTGCTACATAATAGCAAAACTTAAAACTCTCCCTCTCAATCATAACACACACATCACCATCCTCTAAAACCTACTGAATCTATTCTTATCACGATCTCACTTACCAAGAAGCAGCCATTTATCATTAATATCCTTGTCAGAATTATTTTAGGTTGTATTTTTTGCAGCATTTTGATATTTATGGCACCAGTAAATTATATTTTACATTATTTTCATATTTCATGTTATATTCTTTTGGCTGTTATTTTAGAAATATTTCACTGTACTAGTAAATGTAATTAGTGATACCATTCTTTGATGTATTTATGCAATGATGACAAATACTATAATATCTCATTCAACTTTCAAATTTATCAAGAAGAACTTAATAATAATGTATAAATCTGAATATTAACCTCAAAAAATAACATTTTTAAATTCTGTTTCCCAGTATCTGTAGTGGTTATATAATTAAAAAAATAATTTTGGCATATCTAATTAATGCAAAACTCTCAAGATATTATCCTGGATTAGAATATGGCCTACACCTAATGAAAGTATCCTTTACAATGATATGTGAGAAGAGCCAGAAGTGCTCAGAAGGAAAGACCACACAGAGATAGAAGGAAAAATCACAGTCATAGATCTACAAGCCAAGAATATCACAGCTACCTCAGCTATTTGTTGAAAGAGAAATGGAACAAATTCTTCCTCAGAACCTCCAAAAAAGAATATTAGCAGTAAAATTTCATTTTGGACCAATAGGCCCTAGAATTTTCCAGATAATACATTTCTCTTATATTACTTTTACAGCTTTTTTTTTCTTTGACTTCCTTATTGATATGTTTGTTACACATAATAATTAAGTTCATCTTGGGAAGGTGCACATATCACATTCTCACTTTTAATTATCTTTATTTGGGAGTTTGTTAGGGTCACTGTAAGAAACTAACACTGTTATTTTTCCGAGGATGTAAGTGGTAATGAACAAATATTTTCACTTCTCTTGATGCACACAAAATATTGTTTCTGAAGTCTCCCAAAATAGCAAAATCTGTGGATATTAAATTTTTTCAATATAATGGAATAATATTTTCCTGTATCCTTTACAATACTTTCAAATATTTCATATCATCATTGTAGCATTTATAATTGGTAATACAGTATTAGTGCTAATAGTCACATAGTTTTAGACCATCATATTTCATTTAAAGAATAAAGACAATAAAAATTCTGTACATTTTCAGCACACACAACCGCCATAACTTAACAATATGTTGACCTCTGATTGTTCGATTTCATCACTATGGAGCTCAAAACAGGGAGATCCAGCTGCATCAACAGATGCAGAATTTGGTTTGCATTTGGAGAATGGATAGAAGAAGCCAGGATGAAAAGAAATCTTAGATTATCTTGAAGAGGTGATAGGTAGAAACATGGATAGTAATGATAATTCCGATGAAGCCTCAGAAGAAACTGATAACCACAGCAAGGAGGCTTCCATCCAATTAGAGAACAGATAGCATCGAACAGATGCTGTTATAAATATGACCATTAAAAGTCCTCCTAATTGAGCCTCAGAAGAAAATAGGAACATGTTCTTTTAAAACTAAAGGGAATGCTGTAATTATTATAGTCATAAAAATGTGATGAATTATGTTCCATTATTAGATGAAAAACAAAATTATAGGCAATGAAAATAAATATTTAAGTGATAATTTCCAAAAAAGATTTTGAGAATGCACTCTGCTTTTTCCTTATCACTTGGAGTGAAAAAAACAAAAGACAAATTGAGGATGGTATTGTTATGTTGGAAGAAACCAGTACCTGAAGATTTGGGACGTCTTTGCCTTATTTGAACTACAAAGGATGCTAAACTGAAGAAATTCGCCATTTGAAGAGAATGCTCTCATAGGATTACAGATACAGATGGAGAAACTTCTGTTGAACGGATTACAAGTGTGATCTAAGACTAGAAATAGACTCATTCTAGAAGTGCACAAATCTCCTTTCTAGTTATGTGGACACTCATACGCAGGAGACTTGAAAATAATTTGTGAAGGTTACAGCAGCAAAACACAGCTAGATTTGACTAAAAATAAAAGAAATAGTATGGAAAGAAGAAAACCAATAACATTTCTGCTATTAAACATAAAAACGTGTTGGAAGAATAACTCATTTATCAAATTTCAAATAAAGGAGAAATTACTTCAATAACTACGAGAACAATGAAGGCACAAAGTCTGGAACCAAAATTATGGAAGAGAGCATGGAATACATTTTCCATCTTCTTCAGAAGGAACCAACCTTGCTGATATAGAGCGATCTCCTTTACAGCCACTAAAAGAGTAACAGTATATTTTCTCTTTATTTAAACTACTTAATTTGTGGTAACTTATTATGGTAGCTTCAGGAAGCATATATAATGTATTCACTCTATGTGAAGAACTGAGAAGTTTACTGAATGTAATCTGCCCACTTAACAAACTAATCACTATTATAAAATCATTTTTAGTATTAAACAATACAGCAAGATATACTTGACTACCTTATTTCATATATTCTCTTCACATAGTAAAAATACGTAATTGATGTATTGTTTTCAAGTATGTTTTACTAGGGAATTGCAAAATTAAAGAAATTTAAGAATGAAAGAGGAATCAATATTTAGTAAGCAAATTACAAAACCAATGTTATCAGATGTATTTAATATAATATATATTGTGTTAGCATATCTCAGAATTTCTAAGTCAATAGTATTAAAATGATATTAATTTTCTATTTATTATATATAGCTAAACAATGCAATTTTTCTGATTGAGTAACTTTCAAGGACTAGTAATCATTTTATCTTGAATTGTGGAAGTTCAGATCAGTAGTTTCCATAAACCTAGTCTCACCTATCTACATTAAGGTAAAATTTTGATCAGATGAAAATTCCTCATTCACTTTTTAGTTTTTACATTTAGTATTTTACAATTACTATACATTTTGTAATCTGCACAGTCCAGCGTTCACTTTAGTATAACAAAAAAAGTGTAATTGGCAAATTCCTTCTTCATTAGTCAACTTTCTAAGCAAGTAAATGGCTGTTTTTTTTCATTTTTTCACATTATTAGGTAAAATACACAGAAGTGTAATCATAGAAGGACATTAACATGTAGAAAATATTCTTATATACTAGATTAAATTATGTATTTGATTAAAATTGCTGTAACAGCTATGCCTTTCTAACCAGTAAAATGAATCTCATGTATCAAGGTAATGACTAGACCTTTACCATGATATATTGCATATTGCAATACCTGTAGAAATGAGCTAGAAAAGAATAATTACAGAGGAAGCATGTGGTTGTTTTAAATTTATAGATGTATGTGTTTGAGGAAACAACTTTTGAAATTAGAAGCACATATCTAAGGAATGTCAGTATTTCTAGGATTGTTC
The DNA here is from genome assembly GCF_012274545.1 of Fukomys damarensis. Taxonomy (NCBI): domain Eukaryota; kingdom Metazoa; phylum Chordata; class Mammalia; order Rodentia; family Bathyergidae; genus Fukomys; species Fukomys damarensis. Next base: position 17,134,821 of record NW_022900913.1, read on the forward strand.
TGTGTACTATTAGTAGTCAATAATGTTGTTAAAACTATTAGAAGGCATTAAAAACATTGAATGTGAAAGGGTTTATACTTGAGTAATATTTTAAAGTCAACCACCTTTCATCATTTTGTATTTGTGTGTCAAAAGCATGACAGTGAATTTTGTTACAAGATTATAGCAATTTATTTTCTAAAGCTAACTATTATATCTGACCAGTTCAATTGTTACCACCCCCTCTATAACTTGACTATAGCACTAGGTACAAATAGTGAAATTATAAATTAGAATTACTTTTAAAATATTCAAGACAATCTAGTTTCTATACAACATTAAGTTAGCCTTTAAATTTGTTTAGCCTATACATCTTTATGAAAGTTATCACAATTACCCATTCAGAACTGAAGGAGAATTCGCCGGTCAAAATATTTCAGACCAAAGATAGGAGTGAAATAAAAAATTCTGAAATTCTAACCAGAATTCACTGAGAAAAGGAAAAATACAGGCAGAATGCAAAGTAAAATGTTTTGAACAATAAATGTAGTTACAACCAGTCAGAATGACTTGATAGTGATAGAATGAAGTCAAATGCATCGCACAGTTCAAACTGGGTGATTTTAAGTTCCCAAACAAGAGCCAAACCAACAACTAGAATCAGACTCTTTGGTCAGCTTTCCTAAAACAAAATACACAACATTCACAATTTAAATAATAAGTTTAATGTGGCTCATGCTTTTACTTTTAAGTGCACGAGCAGCCAGCTTAAAGGCAGAAAGATCATGACAGAAAGGGCATGGTGGAAAAAGCTGGTAACTTTCTGGCAAGCAAGATCAGAAGACGAAATTTTTCAATAGAAATAGGCCCTATATATTCTGCAAGATCATGTCTGAATGACTTCTCAATGTATCTTAAATGTTTTTTGTAACTTTCAAACCAATAAACCTAATGATCAAGTTTAACCATCACATTCCAGCTCTTGTCAACTTGTCATGCAAACATATTTACTTAGCCCATATTTAATCTCTAAATAAAGAAAATAATACAGTTGCAATTGTGCCTAATATGACGGAACTGTCCTGCATGCAACACAAAATGTTCTAATGCAATCCTCAAAGTCTCAACAATCCCAATACGTTTCATGTTAGACTAAGAGCAAATTCTTATCTATGACTTCAAAAAGCAAGTTACATATTCCCAATATTCAATGATACACACTAAACTTTCTTATTCTAAATGAGAGAAATGGGGAATAGAAAAGAACAGGATTAAAGCAAGATCAAAATCCAGCAAGGCAAACAGTAAGTCCTGTAACTCCATGTCTACCAACTGGGGCACATGGTTGTAATATGTGAATTCTAGTGGGCTTCAGTGGTGTAGAAGCCAGCTTTCCCATCAATGAAAAATAATATCTGATACCCACAAACTTAAAGGAGGAGAGGTTTAATTTGGCTCATAATTTTGGAGGATTCAGTGTGTGGCGGGCTGACTTCATGATGGACAGGCACATCATGGCAGAGGGCATGATGACCAAACAAAGATCCTTAGTTCATACTTGCGGAGAAGCAAAGCAGGTGAACAATTCCAGAAAGCATAGCACAGGGTCATGCCCAAGTTCATGCCCCTGGGACCCACCAAGACACACCCAGAGGTGTGCCCCACCAATCCCCTAGGGGTGTCCCAAGCCAATCAACCTGGCACAATGAAGCATGATCAATCACACTGAGACACACCACTTTAAACGATACTTAATCCACAAATCAACACAGGTCCTAATTTCCCCGAATGTGACAATCTTTCCTACAACTGAAAACATAATTATCTCTTCCCCAAGTTTCAAGAGTTCCAGCAGGTTTTGACACTCCAAGATTAAATCTCTTCTGAGAACCAAAGGAAATTCTTAGCTACAAACCTCAGTGAAAAAAAGAAAATTATGCAGTCCCAAGATACAATGCCATACATAGGTAAGCACTCACATTCTGAAAGGGCAGAAGAGGGAATATGCAAAATCAGACCAAGGCAAAACCAGTGCCCAGTGGGGAAAACATTAAACAGTGTAGCTACATATCCAGATCCAGGGTACCTAACAGTTGAACCAAAATATATAGTTCCTCCTTACGGTTGTGGGCGTCAGTTTTATGACTCAGCAATGAAACTGTAACTGAGACATATGTACTCCTGCCAATTAGGTATTGTATCACAGGTTTAAAGCAATTGAGTCCATCAGTTAGGGGCTGAAATCTCCCAAACAAGAAGCTAAGATAAACCTTCTGTTATCACTAAATTAGTTTCCTTCAGGTGTTCTTTATAGTAACACTAATGTGACCAATATAGAGATTAAGAATGATATTCTCTCCTCCAAAGGGCATCAAATTAAGATACCAATGTTTAAAAAACTGAGAGTAGCCAAGTGTATGGTAATATGAAGAAATGTACCTGTTTCTGAGTGTAGATTGTTCAACAAATAAATTCTGAAATGTAGATCTAAAGAAAAACATATGTAATACATGTGAAAGAATCTGTTTCTGTAACATATATAAATTTGCATATAGGAATTAGTCTTCAGGGAAATAAAATCTTCACATAAGCTCATAAATTCTGAAATGTAGATCTAAAGAAAAACATATGTAATACATGTGAAAGAATCTGTTTCTGTAACATATATAAATTTGCATATAGGAATTAGTCTTCAGGGAAATAAAATCTTCACATAAGCTCATATTGGGAAGCATAGAAGTAAAATTGAAGATCATAAGTAGATTATATGTCATAATTTTATTCATGCCTGGTGATGGTCATTTATCTAACCCTAAGTAATGAGAAAATTAGAAAGTTTGGCTTCATCATGTTTCTGTTTCAGTGACTTCCACTTATAAAACTAATCAAACTTGGATCTCTAAGTAGAATTGTTAGCAGTGCAGACATTATATCAAATTGCTGAATGGTATTTCCCCTTAAATGAGCTCTTGAGATCCAGTGAACTGCCAAAGTAATCCTACCTAATCATTCACCTCTTTTCTTCAGAGTATTTCCTCATAGGCCAAAAGCGAGAGGTACTATTATAATCCATCCTGTTTCGTAAACTACAATCCTTAGTGGCCCCCTTGATTTCTTCTCCTGTGTCCATTAACACCAAATCCTATTTTCAGTCTTCTCAGTAGTTTATCATGTACATACTTTTCTCCACCAAACTATCATCGTCAGTCTCCTCACCAGTACGAAATTATCATTAAAATACCTCACAAATCTAAGCTTTTATTCCTCCTAATTATTTCTGTGCTTTGCAGTAAGAATGACTTTTCTGAATCCCAATTAGTGCATAATATTCCCTTATTAAGCTCATTAAGATCCCTCTGTCTCTCGTCACACCCTTCTGAGCCTAAATACCTCCAGATCTCTGTTGTCTTCACCTGTGTGTCATAGACTTCACCCATCACCAACACCTCACCCTTGAATAATTTGCAGACTGTAACTATACTATCTGAAACCCACTTCTTTGAACTTTCTCTTTAGAGTTACACTTCTCCTCATTTCACTTTATCCTCTTTTCTAAGCATGTCAAAACATGGGGTTTGTTTTTTGTTGTTTTTTTTTTGCATACTTTCCTTTTCTCTGTCTAGATTAGACGCCACATCTGGTTGGACTGTGTGTCTGTCGTATCTTCACACATGATATTTTTTCAGTTTCTTATCAATAACAATATTGCACAGATTTTGCTTGTTTGTTTTTCTGTGTCTTTACCAGATCGTGAGTATTCACATGGCATATTTTAAGTCCTTGACCTTTGCCATCTCCTCAGGTTCTGTGCATTTCAGTCACAATATGTTTGTTTTTATACATCTTTAGTGCAATTTCTTATGTTGTTGGTATCAACATTCATATGGACACTGCCATCTCCTCAGGTTCTGTGCATTTCAGTCACAATGTTTGTTTTTATACATCTTTAGTGCAATTTCTTATGTTGTTGGTATCAACATTCATATGGACTATGTGGAAGATTGACTTTAATAACTAGATGCATATAAATAAGAGCCAAAGCATAATTATAAAATTTTCACTTTTAACTCTATTTATAAATCAGCTGAATTCAGAAAGTCAAGAAATAACAGGTAAAGTGGTCCCTTGACTTACAAACTCAGTTCATTTACTAGGGCAAGTCATAACTCAAGTTGGTACATTGAAGACTCAGGCTCCTCTCCGCAGCCTTCAAAATCTCTCTCTTGTGCACAAGCAGATCTCAGTGTCCTCAGAAGACCATTGGCCCAGGATTTCTCCATTAACCCCAAACAAGAAAGAATATTGTGATCTCCCTTCCAGAACTGTCTAGGGGTTAAATCTATAACCACAACCATCTGGAAGCACAACCAGGTGGCATTGAGTCGTAACTCAATACTATGTTCATAACTTTAAAAAAAAGTTATGGTCATAACCCAAGTTATTCATACGTCAGGAAATCATAACTGGAGAGTCTGCTGTATTTAACTTCAAAGAAAATTTCCTTTGCAGTAGAAGTTATTGAAATCAATGATCACCATTTGTAGAAGGGGCTCACCTAACACAAACAAACATAGCCTAAATAAATGTAATTTTTTTATTGTGTAGATATTTAAAATAATTGACTTCAATGTAGGTCACCTATCACATATGCACATTTCCATCCAAAGAACTCATTTTTAAGACATACTTTAGAATATCTGGAAGTCTTATGATCAGGAATGAAGAGAAATGAAAACTTTACCTGCTGCCTAGAAATAGTTTAGTATCAAACTGTATATTAGTTGCATGTACAATAAATACAATCAAACACCATATATTACATAGCATATGTTGCATATATGTCTATATCAATTATAGAAATATATTTATATGAGTTATATGTAAAAGTTGTATTTGCATATGCATTATGTGTACAGGTATTAGTATGTGCAGCTGTGCTGCTACAAAAATCACTAAATGAAACTTAATATCACTTAAAACAAAATACATAGAAGTAGATCCTACCATATTCTGAAAATTCTGTAAAATTCTCATCAGTTCCACAGGTAAAATATCTTCCACCTTCTATTTGGTTTCCCTAAACAATAGTCCAAGATCTTGTTTTCTCTACACATTGTAGTGAAGTTTTTGCAATAAACAGTTCTAAATTATCTGTGAATGTCATTTATGTGCCAGTATTCCACATAAGCTTTATTCACCTTCAGTTTTCAAAATATATTTTCAGCTAGAATATTTATATTAATATTTTAAGAAGATATTCCAGAAAACTATCTTCATATATAGAGCCTAAAATGCATCTCTAAGAATTCTCTACAAATAGTTCAAAGTATCTTTTGCACAATAAAAAACAGAGTAAAATTCTCATATAAGATCTCAAAGAGTTAGAACTCTCAGTATCAAAAGCTTCCACAGCAGCTAAGCAACTCTGGAGCTCAGAAAATTGAATTCTTCTGCTTCTCTTAGAGAAATTTCCTATATTTAGTTTCATCAATGTTTTTAAATCTGCTTTTCTGAGGCACACACACTTATCCCAGGATGCTCTTAAGTTTTGTTGTATAGATAAAGAGTCATATATTTTTATATAGACTTGTGTAAAATCTACAGAGTTCAGAGAGAAAGTGTGTGGGGAAAGAGGGAGAGAGAGATCACCAAAAAAAACGTATACACATTTCAGCAATTTGTCAAACTAATAAATGTCTGGAAGCTCATGGCCAACAGTTTGGGCAACTCTTGTAATTGTAGAGGCCAAAGGTACTTTGTGATAATCTCATGATGTCTCAATGAATTTATTATTAAGATAGCTATACAAGTACTTCTTTTCCTAATATATACATTTTTGGAAGGATAGATAGAAGAAAAATATAGACTATAATAATTTTATTTCTTGTATATCTCCAATTTAAAATTGTCTGGAAAATTATCTATTTTTTTAAGTTAAGTATGTGACTTGCTATTTGGTCTGTAATAACATGTTTCATTGGTTTCAGAAAATGTAGCATAATGTGAGAATCCAGCCTTTCTCTTGTGATAAAAATCCATGCTAGTGGCAATATATGATCTTCTTCCACTTTAATAATGGTTGAGACATTTTTATATCAAAATTGAAAACTAAGCTATTGCTTCCACTAATGTTTCTTTTACAAAATTAATATTATCCCAGAGGTGTCCAGTGACATTGAAACAGAGCAAACAGGCTTAATGTTTCAGAGAGGAGGACAGGCAGATGCCTACACACCATCCCCACAGGGCTGCAGTGACCATCTGGACCGTAGTGGCATTAAGGGTTGTGAGGCTGACTGTGATAATTCTGGGGGATAGTGACATGGTCAATTACTGTTACATTTTTTTTACAGCTGAGAGCTAAATGCTTAGATTAATAGCTATTGTGTAGAAACCCTAAAAATACAAACTATGATTATTGCTGTATGGCATTTGGTAATTATATAAATCTGTATTCTTTAAAAAATGTGTGGAATTACTTGAAAATCCCAACCTCAATTGGAATAGTAATAGTAAATGGGGAAAGGAAAAGTGTATACTTTTTGAAGACATAAAATTCGATTTGGAAATAGTAATAACTGAACAAAAGGAAATGTTGTACGTCAGAATTTCTGCAGCCCAATTGTGAAGGATAGGGGGTAAGATAACAACCTGACCCACAAAAGGATGGAGAAATAGTAGCATTATGGGTGCTAGATTCAAAAATGCCACCTCCCCCTGCTTTACCAGCTGTCCAAAGAAATCAGAAAAGTGGAACTGCTGAGGTAGAAGGAAAAATGAGTCTAATACATGGGAAGAAGAAATCTGAGAGCAAAAGGCATTGTCGCCAGAATTAAGGCGCTGTAAACAGGAATCCTAGCACTGCTCATGGTGAAGTCAGGCCTATATGATAATTAAGAGAAAATAATAATCAGAAATGTAAGATGTCTCAGAGAATAAAAGATATCAATGAAGAAAACACAATGGTTGAATTAATTTTGTCATACCATATAAACCAATGGAAGTTTATTTTTAAATTATATTCTACAGTTAGATGTATGCATCTAAATGGACACTTGTAGAGTATAGATATACTTTAAAATATATGATACAGCCAGGTGCAGCGGTGGATGCCTAAAATCCCAGCATTTGAGAGGCTGAGGCAGGAGGATCACTGCAAATTTGAGAGCAGCCTGGGCTATATAGTGAGTTCAAGGGCAGCCTCAACTATACAGTGAGACCCTGTTTTAAAACAGCAAAAAAAATAATGAAAAATATGTTACTGGTTAACTTTATATTCTCTATATTTGCATTAATTTGTAATTATCATATGTACGACTACCAAACACCTACCCTTCAAATGCAAAATGAAATAACAGAATTTTTAAAGAATTTATTGCTAGTACTATGAATGTAGAATTTAGAAATAATTTGACTGGTTCGGGTTTCTTCACAAGTTCAAGTCATCTTCAAAGGAATTCTATTATCTTCTTAGATTATCAAAATGTAAATTTCATAGGAAGACTACAGTATTGTATTGCATGTTTTTATTATAAAATAGGCATTTGAAAGTATAGTTGATAATGGACATTTTTTTCATTGAGTCATGATTCCACCTAAAAACTATTGTTTAAATAGGTTAAATATATTTATATTATAAACTTTTCCATATTAACAGATTCATTTTAATAGTTGATAAACCATATTCCAGTAATTCTACGTCATCCCTAAGAAATTCATCAGAGACTGGTATTGTTGTATTAATTTTATGAAATATAAACTGTGTTTTCCTTAATTCACATGATTAGTAAATGTAAATAAATCAGTAAATATAAAGAAATATTTCTATCATTCCATGTTATCTGCCTAGAATCCTGATATTTTATCACAAGTCAACCTTCCTGGGGTATATTGGTCAGCAATATTTGTACTCAAAATATTAGTCTATGTAAATTCATTTCAATATTATTTCTTTCTGGAGAGCAATTTTTCAAAAATGCATAAGCTCTTGTTTATAGTAATATAATTGACAGACTTCTGTTATTGAGCAGCATTTCTTTTCAAACTTATACATCTTTGCACTAAGATTCTGTTGCTATATTTTGCAAACTGAGACAAATAATTTTCAGTTGAAATTACACTTTATACAACAGGCTTAGTTCTTATGTAGATTCCTCGAAAAATAATGACATTAAAGGACAGAGTTATGTGAATTTTCATAAGGACTCCAAAGACCACTTTATCAGTACACCTGGTGAGATGAAGCCTGAATGAAATTATTTAAATGTTGCTTCAAGTGTATTTTTAATTGCAATATTTTAGTGTCGTTTGTTCAAAATATTCAACTTATTCATTTGATGAATGACAATAAATGTGGTTTAAAACACGGTTTAAATATTTTCAATTGTATGTAAAAACAGAAGTGGGTGAAGGGAGGGCAGGGATACGGGGAAAAAAGGAAAACCAAGACCTGTCGTGTAAAGGTACAAGATCCCAACGATGAATATAACTGTATTGTATGCCTAAAATGTACCAATAAACTCAATGACATAAAAAACCCCAGAAATACTAGAATTCTTACTGGTGTACAATATAACTTTTCTATACAACTACAATGCATTATCAAATTAAATATAGCACACCTTCATTTATCACTTCATGGTGAAATCTTTAAAAAAATTTTCTTCCCGCTTTTTGAAATGCACATTACTTGTTGCTTTCTACAGATATAATTTCCTACTTCTCCCTAATAATAACTTGCTAAACACTGATCTCCTTCCAGTGCTCTCCTAGGTCCATTCCACACTGGTTTTTAATTCAAAATGTCTTCCTTTAGCCTCATGAGCAGACAGACATCAACTCTGTAACTTACATCATCATTGAAGAAGACTTATTTATTTCCTTTAAGTTTGCTTTCTAATCTTTAACATGCATAAAAATCAGGGTTTCCACTATTCTAGAGGGATAAAAGTACATTATGCATTTTAAAATGTATATTGGTCATCACATTTGTGTAAAATTATTATTAAAATTGAACTCAAATGTACCAATAAACTCAATGAGGAAAAAAAATTGAACTCAGATGTATATATATATAACTCAGATTATGTGTGTGTGTGTGTGGTATAAGCTGATTAATAGAAATTAAAATCCTATTGCAATTCAGAAACAGGTTCTAATTTTCTAATTTTATAAGATTATTGAAGGTTATTACAGCTATTAATTACACTATATCATTACAACTAATATTATGTCTAGTCCATATAAAATAATTTTGCATTATTTATTCAAATAAATGTGCTTAGTAAATGTAATAATTATTAAATGATATGATGTATATATATTATTATACATAGAAATTCTGAATAAGATTATAGTGAATAAAATAATTTTATGACTTAAAAAGCTACCTCAAAATATAAGCTAAAATCTATATTTTAATCAGAGTCATTTAATTATGATTATTTTAGAAGTAAGAAATCATACAAGAAAAGATTTTTTTATAGTGTATGTATTATCCAGCAAAAAACTATGGTGTAGGTAAATGCAAGAAAATCCACTTTTAGAAAATACTTAAAGATGAGTATAAGAAGTGCATGCTTACTGTTTGTATATAATATTAACTATAAAAATCATCATTGCTACAGGGGAATGAAGTGCATTTCTACGACAACGGGCAATGTTTGTTCGTGTGTTTTATGCTTCCTTTATTACCTGTTGTAGGGTTTAGCTCTGCCCTTAATCCAAAGCATAGTACAGTTCACAGATTAAAATGCTCAATGCTTTCTATCACAAAATTACCCGACTTGGAGCCTACATTGCTATGGACATCAGCTATTATTTAACTATTGTGTTTCATCAATTACAACTTTTCTAGGAAGAAAAGCAGTTTATAACTATTACATTTTTCTCAGTAAAAATTTGTATTGAGTGAGGTGCTAAATATTAAGAAGAGTCAGGAAATTTTCCTACACGTACACCACTTGCATTAGTGGTACAACGGGCATCACACATGCTGTACCATCTCCACATTCTTGTAATCATTACTCTACTTTCAGGGGAGTTGTAAAAATAAATTTCTACACGTAAGAAAGAACGTGGTGCACTTGTTTCTCTGTCTCAGTTGTTTCCCTGAATAGGATGTCCTCTAGCTCTGTCAATTTCACTACAAACGACAAGATTTCATTTTAAGACTGTATAATGCTCCATTTTTCATATTACCATATTTTCTTCGTCCATTCATTTGTTGCTAGCCATGTCTGAGCCCGTACCTTAGTGTAAATAGCGCCCCAATACACACGGACACGCTAGAATCTCCTTTGTGTGCTGACTCATTTTTTTCATATTCCTGTTTTAGAGAGCTGGGTCATGTGGTGTGACTGTGACAGACCGTATGTTTGAGAGAAGCCTAGGAGTCTAGGGAAGTATGCATCTGCGAGTGGTGTGTGTTGGGGGCGGTGGGCATGGAACCTTGGCGGCTGGATCCGGTCCCAAGCCCCTGCCCTCTGCTCCCAGAATGCCAAGTGTGAATCACTTCCTTCCCTCGTGCTTTGGTGCACTGATGCTTCGGCATTGCAGCCTGCACACAGAATCTCTGAAACTGGAAGCCAAAAGAACGCTTTTTTTCTGTAACATGTGGGTGAATGGTATTTTTCACAGCAACGGAAAGCTGATCAATACATCAGGCAAATCTATTTTTAGAGAATCTACGTATTGCTCTCCAAATTGGCTGAACTGTATGAGTTTACTATTCCACCTAAAGTTCATAAGGTCTGTTTTCTTAACAACCTTGCCAGTGCCGTTTTGTTTTGTTTTTGATAATAGCCACCCTAAGTGGGACAAGATGTTGAAACAAGAATGAAATGCTGTGGTTTTTATTGCATTGTCCTGGTGCTGATGATATTAAGCAGTTTTAAACATTTTATTGGTTAGTTTATTTCTATTTTATAAGTCTATTCAAATACATTTTTAATTGGAATATTTTTATTGATAGTTTTTAAAGTTAATTTTACTTTCAGGGTATTAACCCTCCACCTGATAAATAGCTGGAAGAGATTTTCTCCCACCCTGAGATTTTCTTGTACTCTCCTTATTGTTTCTTTTGATTTGCATTAGATGTCTTTGATTTAATTCCATTTGTCAATTTTTTGCTTTTTGTTGCTGTTGTTGTTGTTTCCCTGGAATCCTGTCCAGAAAGGAATCATCTATACCAATATCTTGATGTGTTTCCACTACGTTTCTAGTAATGCCCAATCTTTGAAGCTTCTGTTGAGATCTCGGAAACATTCTGAATATAATTTTACAAAGTATGAGGTCCAGTTTCAGTCTTCTGCATGTGAATATCCACTTTTGCCAGTAGTATTTGTTCAAGGTGCTATCCTTTCCCCAATGTATGTTTTGAGAGCTTTGTCAAAATCTGTTGGCTTGTTGATGTGTGGACTTATTTCTAGATTTTCTATTCTGTTCTACTGGATTATGAGTATGCTTTTATTCCTGTATCATCCTCTTTTGTTTCGAATAGCTCTATTGTATGCCTTGAAACAAGTTATTCTGCTATTAGCTTTGCTCTTTTTGCTCAAAATTGCTTTTATGCTTCTGAATGCATGTCAGAATTGTTTTTTCTAGTTCCATGATGTCTTTTGAGGACTGCATTGAATCTGTAGATCATCTTAGGTGGTATGCATATTTTAACATTAATGCTTCCAATCCATGAACATGGAAGGTCTTTCCATTTTTCCTCAAGTTATTTCACCAGTGTTTTATAATTTTCATTGTAGAATTGTTTCATTTTGATATGTTTATTCATAGGTAATACATTGATTAATCTATGGTATTTATTCCTCTTATGAATAGTAATGTTCTCGAGATTTCTTTCTTAGCAAATTCATTATTTTAATACAGAAAATCTTGTGGTTTGTTATGTGGTGACTTTGCATAGGGAAAAATTGAAAAATGTTCTACAGGAAGAAGACAAGGTGATGTTCGCCCTCACTGTTCTTGTTCAATATGTTACTAGAATTTTAGCCAGAATGATTAGGAAAAGAGAAAAAAATCAAAGGCATATAAGTGGGAAAGGAAGAAGACAAATTATCCATGTTTGTAGCTCTTATGACTCTACACAGAGAATCCCAAAGATGAACCAAAAGATTATCAAAACAATTGCATTAAGGTGAACAGAATGGAAAATCTTTGTACTTAAAATATATTTGATTTCTTTGTTAGAATTGATTATTCCATTTAAATATTATCAGTGGGTAAAATCTTGCTTTATAAAATGTTTCATTGCTTATCTTTGTGCAGAAGCCTTATCCATCTGATGTTACACTGAGAAAACTGAGGTTAGAGATGTGTTTCAAAATGACAAAAATTGAATGAAATGAGGTGATTGAGGGGAAAAATGTTTCCCAAGAGTTTGTAATGCATGAAAATCCAGAGGATAAACTTTTGGGTACAAAATGGACTAGAATTGAAGAACAAAGGCAGAGACGTTGATTAAGGATAATTAGAAAAACTACAAATTCAGAGAGCCAAGAAGAATACTGACAGAGCAGTGTAACAATGGAGCAAGTGAAGAGAAATCTACAATCTTAACACACAATGAGGAAGAATGATTGTACCAACGTGAAGGTCATGACTGACTTTAATAAAGTTCACAGTGAAAGAATGGGGATTAAATAATACTATAAGGCTCTGAAAAATGAGTAATTGTGCCGTAAGCATAATATTTTCATGAAATCTGCCTTTGAAAGAAAGTTGCAGAGAAATAGCTATGGGCTAGAGGCTTAAGGCAAAGTTGTATTTGAAAATAACATTTCTTTACATTAGCTTAACATATAGACACAGAAATACGCAGTGGAAGTATGGTCATATTTTATGATATTTTATTTAGTTTTTTCTGAGTTATTTTTAGTTTATTTTTTCAATGTATTTTTGTTACAGTAATGATACTGTTTTAAAAAATAGTTCCAATAGAAGCTAAATATTCTAAGAGCTAGTTGTTTTATCTTTCCTTTATACATTATTATTACTTTATATTTCACTTCTCAAAATTTATTTAAAGAAAATTTTCTTAAGCTTAGTGATTATATTTATTTTGAAAAGTCAAACAGTAGTTTATACTCATAACTTATGTGTGATTTATGTGTGTACCTAAGTGAACACGTTCCACATTTATAATTATATGCTTTGTTTCAGGCTGAAAATATTTAATTTCAGTCAATAATAGGCAAGAACACTTAAAAGTGAAATTTAATTAATGCCCTCAAATACAAGTTTACATAATCAACACAGCTAATACTATAGTCTATTAGTCAGTTTTCCCATAACTGGGACATACAATCTCATATTCAAAACTTAATTTGGCTCAGTTTTAGGGCATTTGGTCCAAGTTAGAAAGCTCCAAGGCCTAAGCATCATGACAAAAAGGCTGTGATGGAGGAAAGCTATTTGCTTTATAGAGTCCAGAAAGCCGAGTGCGAGAACAGACCCAAACAGAAAAGGGGCCAGTGGCCAGTACTGTTTCCAAAGTGACCCCTTCCTGTTCTGCCTAGATATACCTGGAATTGTGCTCCACTAACCCTCTGGGCATTTCCTAAAGCAATCGAACTGACACAATCATGCTTAATTAGACATGGGCATAGATGAAAGCATTTGATCATTCACTTTTACCCTTATTTGCTTGTTAGAAAGATGCAAATTAAATTTTAGATATATGGTATGAATTTTAACTGAAGGATTTCATGTATTCAAACTCTTACATTATGATAATACTGTTTGATTAAAGGTGGCCCAGTTTAATGTGACAAAATTAAATTCTTTTTTCCACTAGAAATTTCTCATTATACATTCCCTATTTCTACATTAAATTTGACATTCAATAGCAGAATGTTTCAAGAGCGAAGAGGTTTGGTAAGCTTAAATATTAGTGAGGTAAGATTAGAATGTAAAGTTTTCATAGAAGATATATTTTTCTGTACTCATGAAAAATTTCTAAACATTAAAATTATTCCAGGTAATTTAGATACTTCAAATTGAGAGCCTTTCGATGGTCTTTTCATTAACTCATTTGATTTATTAAATAAACAAAACAACATGGAATATTAACAATCATAGCATTAATGTCCCAATCACTATTACTGCACTACAACAATTATATTTCAGAAGTGAAATGGAATCCTTGAATGACTTCCGGTATTTTATAGCAATGCAATGGGTGAAGTTCCAATTTATATGCATATACACTTCCTAAAATTTTTTGAATAGGAAAAAATGTGAAAATAACTTTCAGGACAATGTTTTGAAATAATTTCTAACTTAATTAAAATTGTATTATATAAAATTAATAACAGTACTCAGAAGCATATGATCAAGTGATGTCTTTGTATTTGGCAGCCAATATATTTTTGGGGAAGCAAACCTTAGATGAGTTTCTTTGGTACTAAAATAATAATCAGCGGACATGCAAGAGAGATAAAAATAACCATTGCAAATAGAATATTGTCTTTTAGACTATGCAAATTAGGAGAAAACACAATAAAATAACAGCCAGAGTTTTAAATGATTAAATTTCCTATTTATTCTCTAGTAAGTGCAATATGGGTTTTCAAATACATGAATAAAATAGGAAAAAATTAACACATTTTAAAATTCACATATTTATGGAAAATAATTCATCAGTTTTCAAAAAGTATAATCTGCACCTCATTAAAGAATAATGATGAGAATATTATTTTCAAAATCGCTTTTTATTTATGATATGCTTCAGAAGTATCCAGTAATTCCTTATCTTTCTCTGTCCACATCCCCTTTCGTGAAACTTTGCTTTCCATTGTGGCTTGGTCCAGTCATATGATTCACTTTGATTGATCACACTCTACCCACCTAGATATGTCCCATTATGCCATGTCAATGAAAAAAAAACTTAATTCTTTTGCTGTGAAAAAAAGATGTTAATAAGAATAACAGTAACATAAACTTGAAAAGGGCTTTACACAGTGGGATTTTTCCCACTTTCTTGCTATTTTGGGATTCTGATAATACTGAAAAGTGAAGAAGCCCAGGCCATCCCACTGGCACATGAGACAAATGGCTGAGACTCTTCCTTTAGAAATTGGCTGTTCTGCTGAGAGGTACAGCTTACAAACAAATGAGCAATGTTGGCCGAGACAGCCTTGAGTGCAGGTTACTAAGGCAAAAATTAAATATGAAAAATTATTTTGTCCTGAAGCAAAAGCTTACTGACATAAAAATTAGTTTTAGTAGTGCGGAGCTTCTGTAGTAAAATCCTAAAACATTTGGCATTGGCAACAAATTAAGAGAACTGTTAGCAAAGATTTGATCATATTCAAAACAAAATAAAATACAACAAAAATTATTCAAACAAAAGTCAGTTGAGCTTTAAAAGCAAGGAGTAAACTGTTATAGCGGATGAGATAAATTTTGACCTATGCTATATTTGTGAAATGTGCTAAAACTGCTTTTGCTCTAAGTTAGAAAGTGGTTACTATAAGGATAAAGTACTTGCAAGTCATTGTAAAAGAATTTCCTGAAATATGAAAAAAGTGCCAATGTATATCTGTAAGTTATATATGATAATATAAAGAGAAGAATGAGTTCTTAGAATCGGTTGCCAATGTAATCTCTATCTCAATTCCCATGTTTTAAATCAGAAAGGATGTCCTTAAGAATGAATATCAAATAAAAAATGTGGCTGCCAATTTGCCTGAGCCTCGCACGATTGAAGACAGAGACAAGCCCAGTCTCTCAGCTGATCTAAAGCTTGTGAAGGTTGCTGTTTATATAAGCTTGCTACTCAAAGGCAAATTTGCTTTAAAATGAATTGTTTAAGTCCAAGATTGGACACAAACAGGAAGTGTGTGAAGTTTTTCAGGGAGTTTTCCTACCCCTCAGACTGAGAGGGACTCTGATAGTTCAAACTCAAGACAAGTCTCTGTGGTTTTATGTCTCGATCCCTCCTTGACAGTTACGATTAGAAATCTCTTCAGCCACCACTCTGCTGTATTTCTTAAGGAACATAGTTTTCTCAAAGAAAAGAGCCATGGGCTAAAGAAACCAATGCATTGCTTTTGAGATTCTCAAACACATTGGTCTCAAAAACTTCAATCACATAAAAATTCCTCACACTTTATAGACTCCGTTCTTTATGTCTTTATATTGCTCATTGTTTACCAAATAGAGAGTAAAAACTGAATTAAAATACTGATATATTGAAAATATTAAATCTACCAATGACATCAAATATTTTACGAAAACAATTATATTTTGCACAACAAAATAATTTCAGTGAAGAGTGGCATTTTTTACATACTGCAGAGAAAGTCTTCCTAGCTGACAATTTTCATGTGCTGGGTTCGAATGAAACACTTCACCAGTATTATATATGAGCATATAAAGCAAAGAAAAGTAGAGAGTACCATGTGAGCTTGGAAGTCCAACTGGCAAGCGCCTAGTTTAGGAGTCAGTGAGTCTTGATTTTGATTGTGCACATATCAACCTTAAAGTAATTCCCTACTAAGCTATGAGCATAACTTCCTTTAAAAATACGTTGATGAGTCTAATTACTTCCAATCAAAATCACACTTGCTTCAAGACTTCAGAATGCTCACTTCAACCTTCCACCAGTTTTTTGCACATTACGTCCTGATTGAAGCTCAATTAAGAGCAAACCATCTTCTCACCAATCCTCATGTGAAATATCTTCGCTATCATTTCTGAAGCAAATGATTTACCTTTTATTCCCAGATTTCATGTCAGTTAAAATCCCACATGCTTTAAAACTCTGAAGTCCCCTCCATGCAAGGACTTCTTAAAAGCGATGATTTCACCTATCATTTCTTTCGTACATTTTTCTATCATACTCGTTCACATAATATTCCTCTGCAACTCTCCTGGTAGCAATATTTTGCCGTTTCCATTTTAGCACATGCATGTCTCATACTGTGGCCTAGTAAATTCAGCATAGACTAATTATGAATTTACTAGATCAGTGTAACAGCATGCTTTCTGTAGAGATCATTCTTTTTTTGAATTACAGTTAACCATTTTAGGATCTATTCACTTTTCTGATTTTGGCTAATTATACATAGAGCTCTTATCACACATTTCAGTGTTACTAGGTGGTTGGTCCTTAGTGTCTTTGACTTGGAAACAAATGGTTCTGGATAACTAATTGGCTTGTGTAAATACATGGCTTTTTTGCATGAAAGGTGTGGCATACGGTACAAATGGTTGACAAATGAAAGCAATAAGTTAGTATAAAGATACTTAAAAATGACTCAGGAGGAGAAAAAGACTGAGAATTTTTCCATTTACCTTTTACACAATGTCAAGACTTACCTATTACTTAGGAAAATACCTTAAATACTTGCATTTCCAAGATAAGAAGGATTTTCTGCTAAAGTAATTTGTTAGAATTGTCCATGACTTACTACACACTATTTACATGCTCCTGGAACTTTAGCTATTAAAAGTCCTCAAGGAAATAGTGCCTTCTAGAAATTATGGAGATCACATGAGTCATGTGATCCCGTGACCAACAAGCCAGATGACAAACAAAAACTTTCCAGTGACGAATCTCTGAGGTAATGTGAATCAGGACAGTAGTGGCTACAAGTGCACATAGAAGAGGAAAGATATATCTCACCTACAGCCATCCATGTTTTGGGAAATTAATTGGAATATCAATAAAATTTAGATAAAAATTAGTGGGTAAAGACAGAAAAAATCAAGATAGTGATCCACTGTTCTTTAGGTATCAATTTTCTGTTTTTTCCACTGTTCATTTCCTCCTTGCATGCTAAGGTTATTGAATGTTAAATGTAACACTGTATTCGTTTCTCCTCTTATCTTTCATGGCATATGTTAACTCTGAATAGTTACTAAGCAATTAGGAATTTATTATTGGAATAAGTGGCTATCATGCTGGAAATATTAAGAAATTGAAATGTTTAACAACAGGACAGCCAATAATGAATTGGTTTTGTTCTTACTAACTGTCAAGATGCTAAGTTGAAAATATTTTTGTTAGCAAGTTGTTCATTTCCAACTTTCTGTGAGTTAAGCATTCTCCAGAGAATTCTTTATAATATACTGTTGATTTTATTCCAAGTAATAGAGAGAAAAATTTCTCAGTTATCTCACAATGTGATGTATTCATAAGATTGTACATGAAAATATATAATTGAGTCAGGCATGGTGGAATAAGCCTGTAATGCTAACACTCTGGGAAGCTGAGGAAGGATTGCAAGTTTGAGCCCACCCTGATCAACATAGCAGCTAAAAGAGACACTGTCTCTGGGCCAGGGATTTAGCTCAGCAGTTTGGTGGCCTACTTTACAAGCGCAAGGATCCGAGTTCAATCCCTGGTACAAAAGAAAAAATAAATAAATAAAAAAGAGACACTGTCTCTAAATAAACAAAGGAGAAAGAGTAAATGAATGGATTTATGTTGCAAATGTAACCATAAACATTAGATGACAAAGATAAAGCATAACTTAAATTATCTGGTTTATTATTTATGTGGCAGTAATTATCAATAAGCACATATTTATTTTAAAATAATATTTTATAAGTTTTGTAAACACACACATATATGTGCAAGTATATAATTTTGACTCCAAGAAATAGAGATTGGCAAAATAATATTAAAATATTGATTTGTGCAAGGTTTTTGTAGACGATGCTTTTAAAATTTTGGCACTGGGGGATATTTTTTGCCCACTAAATCTAGCTCTTACTTCACATTTCCTCGTGAGATTTCATTAATATTCTGAGGTTATAACTTTTTATATTTGAATATTATTTCAACTTTCAGATTTTATAGAAAAGACCAGTAAATTACACTTAAATCTTCAATGCGTTATTCTTTTATAAGTGAGTGAAAGTTCAGTAGTCATCTAACAGCCATGCATATAACCTGGATGAATGATTCACTGTAGTCACTCAGCTGAACTTTAAAGCTCCCGAAGCCTTGAAAACGGAGGGAACAATTTCAAAGACACGTGTGTGTGGGGATTCTTCCCTGGGTTCCCACAGGGAACGCGAATCCAAGGCAGAGCAAGGAAGCCTGACCCTGCCTAACCTCTTCCTCTGGGGGTGGGGCGGTTCCAGCGTCCACAGCAGTCCTTGGGATTTCCTTAATCACACATTGTGTTCTCCTCATGAGACCCCATCTTTTTCTTATCTCAGTTCAAGAATAGTTTATACTTTTCCAAAATATTTATACTTATTGATTTTGGCACACTTGTACATGATAATACACGATACGGCATACTATTTCTTCTAAAGAGTAGAATGTAGAAGACTGAGAAAAATTACTTCACAGAATAGAGTAGTAACTGCAAACTAATAAAATGATTGGTATATGTTTCAAATGCCGTCTCCAATCACATTTGTATAAACTGAATTGAACATGATCTGCATTATCAAGTCCTTCTTAATCTGCTTCATAGTAAAATAAAGGTAATTTAAAGTTAAAAATAAAAAGGTTTTAAAATCTTTATTTCCTCAACTGCAAAGAACTTTTTGAACTAGTTATTCTGTTTGTTTTTCTCATTTTAATAAAACCAAACATTATTAATCTAAAAATCACTACTTAGACATCCTACAAATTATTATAAATACATATATTTAAAATATATAATAATGAGATTACATACAGTCCATATTATGAAAGGCTGTCTTGAGGATGAAGATGAATAAATTTTTATACTATTTCTAAAGCAATTATGTCCAGTGTCAACTACAGGACATTTCTAGTACTTAATTATGGTTGCTATATTTGATTTTCAATCAAACTGAATTAAGAGACTCCTGGAGAGGTGGCAGGAACAGGCAGCCTTTAATGTCATCAACAGGTCCATCCACTGATGAGTTCCTTGTTGAATGGGGTACTAGGGGTGGGCTATGATGCTGTGATCTTGAGGACCATCTCTGGTTTCTGACTCCTGCCTTTCTCTTTCCAGTGTGCTCTACATCTTGCCCATCATATGATGAGCTTTCTTTCACCATGCCCTTCCCACGTGCTATCTTATCCTGCAAGCCAGCTGACCATGGACTGAAGCCTCTGAAACCATGATCCAAAATCATCCTCTCCTTTAAGTTGTGCATGCCAGGTATTTGATCATAGTGACAAAAAACTGATTAATTTTTTTCTGTTTATTTATTTTATTGTACTGGGGATTGAATTCAGGACCTTGTGCTTGCAAGGCCGGTGTTAGCCACTAATCTAAATCCCCCACTGTTTTTTTTTCTTATTTATCCAACTACAATTTTCAAATTTTCCCAATGTCTACCATAGGAACAAGTAACTATATCACACACACACACACACACAACACACACACATGATTTTGAGTTAATTTTAAATAAAATCTAAAATTTAAAAATATTACTACCCGTGGTACAACTCAATAAATACTAATATTTGGCTCTTTAAATTTTCTCTGCTGTATAGTATTTTATTATGTAAGTATACAGTTTCCCTCAATATCTCTGACTGATCAGTTCTAGGATTTCTAAGAATAACAAAAGCTATAGATACTAAAGTCTCATATAAAATGTTGTGATATTTGCATACAAAAATGCACACGTCACCTGTAGATTACTTGTGATGCTCCATACAGTGTAAATGCCATGTAAATAAATTGCTACAATATATAACGGCAAGAAAAAAGAAGTCTATACATATTCAGTACACATATATTTTTTCAAATATTTTCACTCTAGGATTGATTAAGTCAATGGATACCGAACTTAGAGGAGACCAAATGTGCTATTTAGCATTTGCTACTTACTATGGACACTTGCTGATTCCAGTGATTTTCAATTGAAGATGTGCTTCCAATTACAGTTTTATGTGATCCTTCCTGAATCCATGCACCACAGTATTCCTAGGACTTCCACTTCTGGTGATCAGTTTGTGTAGGGGATCAAGGAAGCCCACTATCATCTACAATGTTCAACATTCTTACATGAGATTTCAAAACTTTTTTCTAATTATGTTGAATGGATAATTAAATGTAATTATGTTTTAGTTAGCATTTTTCCAACTTTTAAGTTTAGTACATTTATATACTTAGTAGTTATCTTTTATTTCCTATATCATTGGCACTGTTTTTACTGAACTGCTGTTCCTTGATGCATTTGATTTTAGCACTATTTTTAGTATGCATTGTTTTAAAATATTTGGATTTTTAAAAAAATATTGTAATAGATATTGGGATGCTCATCATATAAGTCACTTCTCATACTTTCTAATACAGAATAAACTTTGCAAGTTCATATTTGCACTTTTTCCAGTAAAAGATTTCTTTTAAAGTTACACATTCACATTTCATTTATTATTAGTTTACTGTATGTTTGCTTAATTATTCAATAACATAACACAACCATTTAATTTGCAGTTAGTACCTCATGTAGTGGTGAACTGCAAATATTAATGTAAATACAGATACTTTCATCCTTTAAGAAATATATATCACAAGATATTAAAATATGGAAATAAATAATTACAGTATAAAATGTGAAAACAATGTAACACAATTCTACAATACAAAATAATAGCTGATGGGGCCAGGGATGTAGCTCAGTGGCACCCCACCTGCCTGGCAAACACAAGGTCCTGAGTTCAATCCTCAGTGACAAATTTTTTAAAAGCTAAAATTTAGTGATCCTCTGTGACAAAGTATCAAGTGTTAATACATACATTTTAAACAACAAAGAAAAGATATAAAATATATTCTATGCTAGTGTCTATTTTACAAACTGTTAAGAAAATTAAGTACTTGGCCCAAGAAAGTGTTCCATTAATCTGATTCTCCACTTGACTCTACTGAGATTCCAGTAGAGATCATAGGGTCCTGGGGTACAGTGCCTATCAGCGGATCAACTGGCTGATCAGTGTAATTTAATGTGCTATTACTAGGAGGGTCAGGTGGAGAAAATGTGTTGCCGGGGTTGCCTCTGGAAATTCTATCTATCACAGACACCACATACTGCATGGTGAGGTGGGCAAACCACACTCTTACACCACACTGCCACCTTGAAGCCATCAGACCATGGACTGAAAACCTGCCCATTGCCTTGCTGGTGTCAGGTCTTTTGACCCACCAATTAGAAAGCTGACCACTACAGAAAGACAGGAATTCAATCTGGAGAAGGGTTGAGAGAAGACAGGAAAAGATTGTCCAAGGGGTACATAGATATTATTAGATAGAAGGAAAATGTTTAGTGCTCTATAGCACAGTAGGGTAGCTATGGTCTCCACTGTCACTGGCTTTCATTTGATATTATTTTTTTATTTTATCCATTTGTTGTGACATTAACAGCATTTTTTCTACAGAAAGGGAAGAGGTACCAATTCTGACTTAATCATCATTGTATCCTAAGCTCAGAAGTTCTAAAATTATCTGAGTCTCTCTAGTCCCAAACCATTTCTTATTATGCAAGTATATCCAGCCCCCCACATGACTTGGTAATAGGAACCGCCCAATAAATGCTTTGCAATAGGAAAAAAGGAATGACTGAGATGTTCCAAAAATGACTCCAAAATATTTACATAGAGGTAGTCACTATATATAATCTATGTGCAATGTTAAAGTTTGCCCAACATGGACACACTAAGTAAAATCTTGGAGACTGGATGGAATGATATAAGTAGGGGAAAAGTCAAACCAGAGAAAAAAGTGTCTCACAAATCTTTACCATCCATTTTCAAAGAATTGGATGTTTACCCGGAGATCTTATTCACATACTTCCTCTGTAATACACCTACTTTTACATCTTCAAATATGTAATTCAATACTCGCAAATTGCATCCTTCATTTGAATTTCCTTTCTAGTCCTAAATTGGTCTCTTTTTCCATTGACTTATGAGGTATTTCTTTATTTAAGGGGCTCACAGGAGTATTAAGTAAACCATGTCAAAATGCACCTCATCTTTTTAGTCCTCAAATGATCTTCTACATCTGTTATTCCCAGATAAATAGGACAATTATCAACCCAGTCTATCTTAATGCCTTATTCTTATGTGCCTTGCATTTTATCATATTAGCCACACAATCTTGTGGAATTTACATAATGTCATATTAACATAGGATCTATCACCTAATCTTATTCACACACTCAATTCCATTGTCCGCATCAAAACTGCATATTTCTTGACTATGATATTTGCTTTTCTCCCATTCTATCACAAAACCTCTCAGCAGAGTTATGCTATTCATATCCATATAATTCCACTGATTAGGGAAGATGAATATTGATAAGTTAGTCTCAGTCTCCTTTCTGTTTTATGTAAAATTTTTGAAAATAACAGAGCCAGTATTATCTTTAAGGGAAAAATATGGCAAACATTAACCACTTTTGGTGGTTGTTCAAGCAAAATAAGATATCTCTTTTTTTTTTCCCCCTTATTACCTTTCCCCTACCCTTCGCAAAATAAAGTGTTCCTAAATGGAGAGGGTAGGAGGAGGTGAAGGGAGGGCAGGGACAAGGAGAAAAAATGAGAACCAAAACCTGTCATGTAAAGGCACAAGATCCCAATAATGAATGTAACAGTACTGCATACCTAAAATGTACCAATAAACTGAATGAGAGGAAAAAATAATTTAAAATAATTAATTAATTAAAAGATAGCTCTACAATTAATTTGTGGTATTTCTCTCTCTCTCACTCTCTCTTTTTTTTTTTTTCTGGTACCGGGGATTGAACTTGTGTCCTTGTGCTTGCAATGCAGGCAGTGGTACCACTGAGCTAAATCCCCAGCCCTAATTTCTGATAATTTTAATGTACCACTTGCACTACAACACAAAGGAAGATTATCATATGTTACCCAAATGTGAGCATGATTATTCTTCAGGCAGAAACAAGAAATTATAGATTTCCCTCAGGTGCTTGTATTGCATGTACATTTAGAGGTACAAACACATACAAAAGCAAATTGTATGCTATTTTTAAAAGATTATATTAATTTCTAATAAAGAATTGATACATCATTTATACTTTTCCATTATTTTTATAAAATTTATTTTTTCTTATTTAAGATCAAATTCATATAACTCAGAGAGCTGCAATTTAAATGTATCAATGTTAACATTTAAAAACTTATTCGCCCTTATAAGTACATAGAAGTATTTTCTGTCCGAGAAAGGTTTAACACAGAGCTCTTTATAAAAACACAACACCTTGCTCCATGAGTGGTCAAGTTATATCATTTTTTCCCCTAAATCAGAAAACAGTGCTATGTTGAAGCAGAAATGTTCAAAGCAGACTTTACTTTTGTCAGTAATTTAAAAAATAAACAAATACAAAAATAATACCACAGTGAATGAAAGAAATAATCTCACAGAGTATTATTATGTGTAAGGCTGAAATATAAACAATATAAAAATTCTAAAATTATATTTGGAGACTTTCATGCTAGACGATGTGTTGCTAAGTGTACTCACAAAAAGAAGAAAATGAGGAGGAGGAGGAACAAGAGGAGGAATAAAGAAGAAGGAAAGAGGCCAGGCGTGGTGGTGCACGCCTGTAATCCCAGAACTCAGGAGGCTGAGGCAGGAGGATCCCTGTGAGTTCGAGACCATCCTGGGCTATATAGTGACTTCCAGGTCAGTCTCAACTACATAGTGAGACTGTGTCTCAAAAAACCAAAAAAACAAAAACCAAAAACAACAACAACAACAAAAAAAAAAAAATAAGAAGGAAAGGAGGAAAACCACGCAAAAAGAGGAAGGAAAAGAAGGGAGAGAAGGAGAATAGACAGCAAAAAAGAAAAAAAAGGAAGGAAAGAGGAGGGAGAAAGAGAAGAATACAATACAATAAATACTGCTCTATGGATACAACTTTTAGAAAAAGAGAATACTCAGTTTAGTTATTTTCCAAGAATTGGAACTCCCAATGCACAAATACGCGCAAGGTTTTTCCTCAAAGACAGCCATAATCTCAAAGTGCGTAACAAATAGGGATTTATTTTTCTAAATGTAATTTTTTCAATTACATTTAAAAATACATATGATTTCATATTTTCTATAAAATTATTTGTAATTTATTTAATATTGATGGTTGCTTAATTTCCAGATTATTTTTTTCACTCTAAAATTTCTAAAGGAAGTAAACTCTCTCCTAGTCTAGAAATGAGCCTCCTCCGAGGCATACTTTCTGTACTTTTCTTCACTAAGAAATGTGTTAACTTCCATTAAAAATTTAAAAAGAACTATGCCCCAGTCACCAGGTCTACTCTCCCTCTTCACCGGCTTTCCTTGGTCTTGATGGTCCCTTTCCCCAGCTTCTAGTGTAGTTTTAATTAAGTAACTCTTTATAACATTGTTTAATCATTTCCTCCTAAGGAATTGGTAAGATTACTAATTCTGATGCGATCATGACTGCAACCTCAGCATCTGTCACAGTTCCGAGTTTGGCAGATGCACACTAAGGGCCACTGATTGACTGTCTGAAAACAGTACTCAGTGAAGTGGTGTGTTTGCCTTCACCAGAGCCAGAGCATGAACAGCAAAGAGTCCAGATTCAAAAAAAAAAAAAAAAAAAAAAAAAAAAAAAAAAAAAAAAAGAAGGAAAGGAGGAAAACCAGGCAAAAGAGGAAGGAAAAGAAGGGAGAGGAGAATACACAGCAAAAAAGAAAAAAAAGGAAGGGAAAGAGGAGGGAGAAAGAGAAGAATACAATACAATAAATACTGTTCTATGGATACAACTTTTAGAAAAAGAGAATACTCAGTTTAGTTATTTTCCAAGAATTGGAACTCCCAATGCACAAATACGACCAAGGTTTTTCCTCAAAGACAGCCATAATCTCAAAGTGCGTAACAAATAGGGATTTATTTTTATAAATGTAATTTTTTCAAGTACATTTAAAAATACATGTGATTTCATATTTTCTATAAAATTATTTGTAATTTATTTAATATTGATGGTTGCTTAATTTCCAGATTATTTTTTTCACTCTAAAATTTCTAAAGGAAGTAAACTCTCTCCTAGTCTAGAAATGAGCCTCCTCCGAGGCATACTTTCTGTACTTTTCTTCACTAAGAAATGTGTTAACTTCCATTAAAAATTTAAAAAGAACTATGCCCCAGTCACCAGGTCTACTCTCCCTCTTCACCGGCTTTCCTTGGTCTTGATGGTCCCTTTCCCCAGCTTCTAGTGTAGTTTTAATTAAGTAACTCTTTATAACATTGTTTAATCATTTCCTCCTAAGGAATTGGTAAGATTACTAATTCTGATGCGATCATGACTGCAACCTCAGCATCTGTCACAGTTCCGAGTTTGGCAGATGCACACTAAGGGCCACTGATTGACTGTCTGAAAACAGTACTCAGTGAAGTGGTGTGTTTGCCTTCACCAGAGCCAGAGCATGAACAGCAAAGAGTCCAGATTCAAAATTCAACCAAGAGCTCTTTTCTCTGAATTTCAACTTTCCATCAGGGTAGCCACTCAGTACAGTCGCGGATTTGAATTAGAATTTAAATTAAAGGAATTGTAATTCATTAAAAATTTTAGGGCCTCATCTATATTATCTACTTTTCCAATTCTTGAAATCCTGTGGCTAATGACTACTGCTCTGGGCAGAGAAGAAGAATGTCTCCATCTTTGCAGAAAGTTCTGCTGGCCAATACAGTTACTACTGTTGCTCTCACACTAAGAACAGAGTGTGACGGTAAATACCTATATCCACTCCCATGCTGATTAGAGCCACTGTGCATCACAGATATATAATGATGAAAAATTTTTATATGTTTATTCTACCCTAAACAATGATAAATTATTCCTCCTCAGTAATGTCCACTACACTACTTAGTTTGAATTTATTAACATAATTGTTATTCTTAAAGCTACAAAAATTCCAACCATGTCACTTGAAAAGTAAGCTCAAAATGTATAATTTTAATATATAGCATACATCTAACATCAGTGGGGTGACATATAAATATCAGTAAGTCACTGATTCATCTATATCAATAACAACACAGGAAGCTAGGTTCCCTCTGAGAGCAGGGAGTTAATTAAGACAAATAATTTGACAGTGCTGTCCTTGCAAGGCACTTTGCAAATTGAAGATGGGTTTGATCAGATGAATAATCCACATAAAGAAAATAGATGAAGACATGCATTATGACCTTTAATATTGTATGGGTTATGAATATTGACTATTATCTGGTTGATGTGAACAACTATTTAAACTAGTAGAGTTGAAACCAATTTGGACACCAGAAAATTGTATATTACAAAAATAAAAACTGAAGGAGGTCTTACCTTGACACAAAACAGAAATGGTAAGATAATTGTTTTATTTACAAATTAAAAATACCAGGGGGTTGGCCGGGGATTTAGCTCAGCGGTTCCACCACCTGCCTTGCAAGCACAGGGGCCTAGGTTCGATCCCCAGTACCAAAACAAAACAAAACAAAAATACATAAATAAAAATACCATTAAAATTCATTCTGCTTTAAGGAAATATTACTGAAATGTAAAATCATGGAGTAATCTTTTAAAATTATGGGAGTTGAAATGATTTTAAAAGGGTGATGTCAGGGTTTTTTTAGAATAATTCACAGTAAGGAAATTAATTAATTCACCAATTTGTACACTACTGAATTGAGAAGTCTTGATACAAACGCAAATGTTTTTAATGTTTCAAAACCGAAAACCACCGATTTCAACAGAAGCAGTATAGACAGTTTGCCTTTCAAAGTACTAAGCACAATTTTAGAAAAGGTTCTCAAGGAGACATGTGTCTTGATATGATTTAAAGTGTGGTGTTTTCAGAAGTTGTTGAAATATGCAGATTTATCTTGAAAACTCAGAAAATCTGTCTTTGTACCCATGTGCATCTATCAGGCAAGCGAGCGGGACAAAGCAAATGTGCTCCAAATGCATTGCAAGTGATGAGCACAATATAAAATCCCTACGGAAGAGTCTAACATGACATTTTCCTGAAGAGTTTTGTAATTCTCAAAATGTACTCTGAATTGCGCATTTTAACATGAGTGCTCTCTGAGGGGATAGAACTTGACTTTATCAATAACTATTTGCTAATGTTCGTGGGTAGGGAGCTCTGTTTAGACAGCTCATTTCTTGCACCATTTTGTTTGCATTTAGAAATGTCAGGTCTGAAACTGCATGAAAATGACAATTACTTTCCTATCCTCATCATTACAGTATTGATAAGTATCAACACTTGCCTTAGTAGCTACAGACTATATCACATGGAAGAGAAACTTCAACCTGGTTTGGGCCTTAAGAGTATAAGATAAAATTCTTAAAAATAGACTAAAGTATTGTAGGGAACAGGGAAAAGAGATGTTACTAGAACCTCTGTAGTAATTCTAGCCTTCCGTGAGCCACTACAACACAAGGTGAATCAACTTATTATACAGGAAAGATAGAAAAAAAATGAGACATTGAGAAGAAGCTGAGCACTGGGCCTGATCAATGCTGCTCTGGGTGGCAAAGAGAGAAACCCCAGAGCTTGCCCCATCTTTATTTAGTATATTGGGAGAAATGGATGTAACAAATGTCTCCAGACAGAGAGTTCAGTACATGGGGAGAAACAGATGTAACAGAGAAATCTTAAAGCAATGAGGAACTATGCAGATGAAGAGCTGGTCCCTCCCAGGCTGGCTCCAGCTGGTGTAGTCCTGCTGTGGAGCATCACAGCATCCCCAGACCCTTAAGTCTTAGCTGTGACAGGAGGTAAAGATCGAGTTATGCCCCAACATGCCCAGAGCTGGCTTGTAGACAGGAAAACTAGGCCCTAATCATTTTTCCCAAAATTATGCAGAATTGCTCTCAACAAGGTATTAGAAAATGTTAGTGGTCACAGAAAACAATGTGCAACTAGCTATGATATATGACAGATAAAATTTTAAAAGAATTGTTTTAGGGGTTATTTATTTATTGTGGCACTAAGGCTTGAATCCAGAGTCTTCACACTAACCTCTATATACAGTTATACACACACACACACATATATATATATATATATATACATATATATATATGTATATATGTATATATATACATATATTATATATGTATATATGTATATATGTATATTTACATTTTGAGATACGGTCAGTAGCTAAGTCACTAAGTTGTCCAGGACATCCTTTTGTCTCAGCCTCCCAAATAGCTAGGATTACAGGCTGTGTGCCACTGTGTCTGGCTCAAGGAGACATTTTCAAGTGGCACCAGGAGTAGAAAAAGCCCCATATAGAAAGTGGGAATTGAAGCAGTCCTTGGAGGATGTCAGCTAGAATTTTAAAGCATGAATGAACGAGCAACATAATGTTTATTATGTTTAGATCCACTGCTGATGCAAGATGCTGGAAGAAACATCCATGTATCACAGCCACAGACCACCCGGAACTTAAAAGTACTACATTTCTGGGCTTGCGTTTTCCTTGGAATCAGTTCTAGTCTGTAAGATTATGTTAGTTCTCTATTGTCACCAACCCAGTGCTAAAAACACCTTAAATTTAATATCTTACATTTCTTGGAACATAATTCCAAACTTGCAGGGTCCATGACTGAAAATCAAGGTGCAGTATTCCTGCTTTCCTTTTCGGGTTTCTAAGGGTGAATTCCATTTTGTGTATTTTTCTAGCATCTAAAAAGAGTTCCCCAACTCATTAGCTCACGTTCTTCACAGTCAAATCTCTTTTCCATCCTGCCAAGTCCTTCTCTTTCTCTTTCCCTTTTGTTGCTTTCTTATTACATTTTGGATTACAGTGGGTTAATTTGGAGGATCCATGTAACTTTTTTTTCCATCACAAAAGTAATAAATGGAGAACATTGACAAAACTTCTTTTGCCATTTTAGGTAAGATGTTCACAAACAAATAGGATGCCTTATAAAGAGATACTTGTTTGGACTGAGTACCACTACAAGTATGCAAATGTTGGGTAGCAGAACACAAGTTGAATTTTAGCTGTTGTTCAGCCCCTGGGCCATTTGTTTTCCTGCAGGACAGGAAAAGCACAACTATATATGGTTAGCTTATTTTTTATTGTGACTGATTTGATAAAATCTTCTGACTAATCCAAAATACACCTCTAATATATCTATTTTGGATGCCCAAACAGATATTTAACTATTCTGCTTCTATTTGGATATACTCTTTTGGGGTAGCTTTGATAAATGCGTGTTTTCTGCAGGACTGATTTCAAAACTAAGTTGACATATTTATCTGAAACTAATTTGCAAAGGAAACTTGCACACTTAAAATTTTAAAAGAAAAAATTGAGAGCCTTTTAGCATATACAAGGTATAGAATTGCTAAAATCAAAGAAGTCTGTCAATATTTTGGTTAATAGGTGCTTGTAAGTCTGCAGTTTCATAAAACAGTGTTTGTAATATTGTCATTATTATTATAATAATTTAAGCAGAGATATAGATTCATTAATCTAAAACTGGCCTCTGACACTCCTTTGTAAGTCATTACCCTTATTTAAATTATTACACATGGATATTTATTAGAATAATTCAGGTTTTACTTTCCTCTTTTATTTCAAGCACACAATTAAT
This sequence comes from Fukomys damarensis, assembly GCF_012274545.1. Lineage (NCBI taxonomy): Eukaryota > Metazoa > Chordata > Mammalia > Rodentia > Bathyergidae > Fukomys > Fukomys damarensis. Next base: position 17,165,340 of record NW_022900913.1, read on the forward strand.
TGTTATTGACTACTTAAGCATAGGTGTTATATGTTTATTTTAATATAATTCAGAATGACTAAAAAGGGAGCAGCATAGATTAAATGACATTCAAAGATTAAAATTAAGCATAGATATCTAACATTGATTTAAGGCAAACAATTTGCTTTAAAAGATTATTTTCTAAAATATTTAAATTTATTTATTTATGTGTGTGTGTGCGCCAAGGATCAAACTCAGGTCCTTGCCCTTGCAAGGCAGGCAGTGGAACCATTACGCTAAATCCCTGGCCCTCAATTTATTTTTAATACCTCCAGAATACTAGTGCAGATTAGCTCAAATAATGCCTAAAGACTAATTTAAATTTTTGAGAATATTAATTAGTCTGTCTTAGTATGAAGTCACAATTACTGTGATAGAGGATGATTCATAATAGCTATAATTCCACTCATTACCCACTAGAACACAACACTCAAAACTCAAATATTTTACATTCTCAAAACTGTGAATAAATACCTCATATATAAATTAGCTCTATAAAAATTGTTTACAATTTTCAATAATTTCTTCAAAGTTAATTAATATTCAGCATTCAAGCTAGTTCTAAATATATGCTGCTGATATACTTTCTAAATTAGTATCTTAATTATTGCCTTTGAATATTTTTCCTATGTGCTATCTTTCTGGAAGAACAGAAGAATTTTCTTCTGGCATTTGAACTATGCCTTCAACATTAAATCATTATATTAAGTTATGAACTCTTTTTTTGTTAAATATTCATGGAGCAAAATAATTGCAAAGTAAAGTAACTCAGTGACCAAAAAATAGTGAAAAATTATTGCTTGCAATAATTAAGTAGAAACAGTATTTCATTATGTACATTTTTTGAGAATGAAACTACTAACGAAATGAAGTTGAGCTTTAAGTCATCAGAAAAATTTGACAATGTGATATTTGACATATGAATATTTTTATTTACAGATACTAGTTAGTATTAAGGACTACAAATGCTTAGTTTGTAGCACCGTGTAGACAGAATGAAAAATATCATTTCTATATATAGTCTAAAAGTAACTACTTTGTTTAATATAGCAAGTGACTAACTCAATTGCTATATGTAAAACGTCATTTAATTGTTTCACAGTATATTATTCATGATATTATTTCAGTTCAATAAATCATAAGAAACATTTTTCAGTGAAGAAAGAAATTTGGGATTGTGAAGAGAAGTTTCAAAAATAAATCTATGATTTGCTGACGCCCCCTTATACATTATTTCTACTTTTCATTCTTTCATGTCTTTATTCTTTTTTACTTTTTTTTTTTTTGGTTTTTTTTAAGACAGCATCTCACTGTGTAGTTGATACTGACCTGGAACTCACTATGTAGCCCAGGCTGGTCTCGAACTCACAGCAATCCTCCTGCCGAAGCCTTCAGAGTGCTGGGATTACAGGCATGTGCCACCATGCCCGGCTACATTTTTACATATTTAATAGACATTTTTGGTGCTCTAGTCATGGATTTGATTGAGGTCTCACTGATGTGTTAATTTTGAAATGTGACGATACTTTTCAGGAATTTCGTGCTTGCTGTATTGTTAATATTGCTGAGTTAACTCTTACTAAAGTAATAAAGTAACTCACCCACTGTAGTGTGGTAGGATCTAGAGTAGTCAGTAAATCAGGAATCTTAAGAATCAACAAGTCTTTTACAGATTCATTTTTGACACTGTGGTTGAAGAGATTTAAAATGAAATCAATGTTCTGTCTAAGCTTCAAAATGCAATTTTGGTTCCTGTCTTTTACATAGGAAACAAAATTGAAAAATAGGTTTTATGATTTTTAAATTAATTGTGATATAAAATCCAAAACACAAATTGCATATTAAGATTGCATAGATAAGACAGCATCTTGCATGTTTTTCCCTCAGAGCCTACCAGTAGCACAGACATTTAACAGGCACACTTTCTCTCATGTTTTTTCACACAGAAAACATTGTTCATCCAGATTCCTTTGTTTTATTGAAGAAATACTTATGTTCCCCAACTTGGACTTAGGGAAAAATACCATATTAGAAGCAACCTACATATCTACCAAAACAACTTCCTCATTCGAAATAGAAGTGGAGCTAAAGCTCATCATTCCATCTGGAAAGATATTTTGTGGTTTCTTTTCTATATCTAGAATTTCCTTTCAGGTTAATAACACATGCAATAAAATTTCCCAAGGCCACATATTTGCAAGTTCAAAGTGGACTTAGTAATTTGTAACTGATGTTTCAAGTCCAAGGCATACATACCATGCTGTACGCATAATTAGCCCACAGTGACTTGTCAAATCCTAAAACTGTCATGCAATTTAAAAGCAGCTTGCCAATTATACAAGAGTTGGTCCTTAACAGGTAACAGCTGTCAATGAGGTGGACTATTGTCGATGTCAGACTTTTATAACAGCCCTGGAGCTTTCTACTCCATTCAATTTCCATGACATGGACCTCAGTTTGTTCCTATGGTTGAAATTTATTTAAAATATATTCTCAAGTTACCATAATCTATGATAAAAAAGCATTCAAATAAAGCCGATTTTTATTTATCCCCTCTTAGTTTGTATGCATCAGCCAATGTTCAGTGGAAAACATGCAACATGACTGAAATGAATAGATGTTAGTTATAAACTGAGGGTTATGAAATTATTATACTGAGCCCCTTTTTGTTTCTGGAGACATTTAGTTTTTGAAATAGTAAGCTTTTATTTTTCTTACACATATTTTCAATGCTCAGGTCTACTTCATGTGTGTTCATATTTATATATTATATATACATATACATGTATATATGTCAATGTATATATTTTGAATTGCAAATCAAGGCTTTGACATATATAAGAGGAATGGGATGGTTTTAAGAAAGTACAAAATACTAATTATGAGTTTGAATTATTAGTTTTCAAATCAAATTACAAGGTATGAGAGACTAAAATAATAAAATTAGTGCTTTCAATTAAACTATCCAATTGTCATTATACAACTTGTAAGTATATTCTCAATATAGAGTATAATGTGCAGTAAAATAATGTAAATCTGTTACTTCACCTCCAGAGTTTATTTACCTTGGAATGTTATTGAAACACAACTGTTCCACAGTTTTATAAGTAGTTATTTCCTGTGAATGTACAAGCACACATTTCTAAACAGACACACTCAGAAATTCATTGCAAAATATTTTATATCTCCCCTGCTATTTCTATGGAGCAAGAACACATATTCTCATAGGAAAACAGTGTTTCGGTGATTATTTATATTTTCCTTCAGTTCATAGTTGTATAATTAAGCTAATATTTTGCAGGGAAATATTTATCACCACTCTGAAAACTTTATCCTCCTCAATGGTACTGAATGGCAGGGAAAGAGAAAACCTGCCAGGCTGCTTTGTTCCTGCGGATGCAAAGATCAAAGTTGCTGATGTTATCACACTTCCTTTTCAGTTAAGCTTCAGAAAATGTTTACCTGGTTTGAGGGTAGCTTTTAATCTTCCAGTTGAGAAACAGGACTTGAGGAAAAGGGGAATAACCTATAATTCTTCAGAGCCTCATTTACTTCCGTTGCTGAACTCAGCAGTATATTGGGAGACTTTTAAACAGAAAGGCATTACTGAAAACAATTTCCATTTGAGGCATGCTTCGGATAATGGTTAAAGTAACTATAGATTAAATAAATCTTCTGAATATTATCAACTATTTCCTGAAATATGGAAAGAATTTTAGAAGAAGAGAAAGGCAGTTTAAAAATGTGACTTGTGTTATTAGAGTATCATCTGCTACAAACAGAAATAAAATATACTGTCTAAAGAGTGAATAGGATAATGCCTGTTTTAAAGAATGTAACAAATAATAGCCTTGTTTGCTTCTTTTTAACAGTAATCCATGTCTTTAATGTTTTTCTAGCTCTCAGTATATCAGAGAAGCCTTTTACGCTTTTATGCACTAATAAATAAAAATTATATTCACAAATGTATTATATTTCTTAATTGCTTAGTATTTAGTAATGCATGGACTACACACTTAAGATGACCTACTACTTTCAAAATTAGTATTTAGAAGTTCTGTCTAAAGTAAAGAATTGGCATTATATGGCAGTTAGGATTTATCAGAGACATCACAATTTCTTTAAGCAAGTAACTACATTAGCAGGAGGATCCTTTTTAAATGTGGAGAATGTAAGTTAGCTTTGGAAACAAAGAAAGTATTTTCATATGTTCCACAGAGATTTTGTAAAATTTCTTTTAGATATGGCATAGAAAGAAAAGGGTCGATGGAAACACAAAGAATTACCTTAAAGTTATCTCCTTTATTTTGCAGAATTATGGGCCATGAAAAAGGAACAAATATAAACTCCCAAAACATTAAGATTCCTAAGAAGTGTGTGAGGACTAAGGGTAGGATTGAATCTCAAGCTTACTGAACGGGGCAGGTGAGCAGTACACAAAATACCTCTGACCTGAATGTCGCTTTATGTTTCCCTGCCCATAGGCACCTTGTTCAATGACCCTGATCTGTGGAATTCATTCTGACCTTCTCAGATACAGTCCAAGGCATGCCCCAGGATTATTCTGGCCACATGACAGAAATTAAAATATCTTTTTGCCTTCATTGAGATTACTGCCAGTTTAGTTTAATATCTTCTCCATTAAAATATCCAGTCCCATATTAAAAGAAAATAACTCTAAAAAAATAACTTCAATATCCATTTTATGTCTGTATTTCCCTCATCACCGCTGGAGATGGAAATATCAACAGTGGAGGAGAGAAATAAGCCAGGGGCAGACAAGTTTTCCTGGGTGCTGGCCTGTAACTTAAGTCAGCTGGTGGGCAGGGATACAGTTTGAACTTTGTCCTTTGTCATTGCCCTGAGTCAATTTTGCTCACACTTCCAGAGGAATAACCTCTGGATATTTCCCCTTCATCTGCCTCTGCACAGGCAAATAGGTCCTTTTATAAACAAAGCTGTTACTTGCTTATAATTAATTTTTAAGCCTTTTGGCATTTCATAGTCAAGTACTGGCTTCCTTACACTGATGTTGCCTAGCTTTCCCCACATGATTCAGCTGTCTCTTTCTCAGTTTTTCCTTTCAAAACAACCCTCCCTTGTTCTGAGAACTCCTGGGCACGAAGAAACATCCTACTCAAAGATTCTATCTACCCCATCCATAAAAGGACTGCCAGTGCTAACTTGGGCCATTTCGAGGTCTGTGTCCTTCTGTGTCTCCCAGTAAGGAGACGCATGTCAGGTCTCCAGCCTCCCGCCTTTACATTTCAGGATATGGAACTCACGGAAGCATTTCCAAACTCTCTAAAATCTCCAACTCTCTACCTTTGATTTTTGTTAGCATATTTTCCAGTAAATGTGGTGCTAACCATAATGAAGCAATACATTTGCTAACTTTTGGGTGGTCTTATTTTACAGTAAGGGGGTGATTGATTTACATTATCTTCAACTCAAATGAGATGAAAATATTCTGCAGGTTAAACTGCTTTTATGGTATATTACGTGCATAGAGTTTAGATGGAAGTTTTTCTAATCAAACAGATAAAAACATAGAGATTTACTTGTGATACAGTCAAATTGATGTGTTGGATTTAGACTTGAAAGCAACTAGAAAGAATTAAATATTGCATCAGGGATATAAAGAAAGAAGCAAGTTCTTCCATTTACTGAATTTAATTTATTCTTTCTTAAAAGTATGTGTTTTTCACACTGGAAAGAGTCAAATAAAAATTCATCTACAACACATCCAGAACATACAGCTATTTCAAGTCTGGAAATATTTTTTTCAATTTTTCATCATAGAATATGATAATGTTACAATGTAATTTCTTAGTCAACCTAGATTGAGTTCTCAATGATCAATGAATTGAAATAACTAATATATATTTCCAGGTACCATTGAGATGAGACATATGCACTTATTCTTTCTAACGGTATGTTCCCTATCACATAGTAACAAAAATCTCATGTGCAGGTAACACTCGATTGCATTATCATACTAAGTATATTTGCCAAAATACACTCTTCTATAGCTACAGGGATGCTTATTCCCTTGTATGAACAAACAGCACAAACCAAGAAAAGAATATTGTGTCCTTGTATAAAGGCCTTAAGTCAGATTTATTTCTTACTCCTTTTTTTATATGTTAGTATTGGTTTGTCTCAACATAGATGACTTTGTCGTTTTCAAATTGCCCTAAATATCTTTTATTACACATTTCTTTGTAATATATTATTTTTCAAGGTTTTTCTAATATAATTTGAGTACTTTCACGAATAGGGACACACTGAGAGAGAAACTTAAGCAATAATAATAAAGAATAATAACTTTGGCACTTTATCAGCAGCCACATAAATTTTTAGCATAATGCAAATGAGCGTATTAAGAAAGTTTCTCCAATCAAGTGTGGTAGGCAAAACTAATCCCGTCAGTCTGGTGGCAGAGGCAGGAGGATTTTCTTGAATCCCAGGCCAACCTGGATTACATAGTGAGTTCAAGGCCAGCCTGAGCAACACATTGTAAGACCCCATCTCAAACAAAATGAAACAAAACACAACAGGACAAAGCAAGATTTATCCTTGACTAGACTCATTTCTAAAATCTTGAATTAACCTCAAAAATTTGGATGAATTTAATCAATGAAAAAACTGAAAAGGAAAGAAACTCTTAATTATGTACTAAAACATAAATACTTAGATGAAACCACATGTGCAAGGCCCAAGTTTAAATTTCTAAATTCTGAACTGTACCTCTGCATTAAATTACATGATTGATCATTTATTGTTATATTTATGAATTGGTTTGAGTAATCATTATACAGGTCTTTGAAGTTAACTGTTTACCATTGGCTAGAAAATGCAAAATAATTGTCAGATTCTTAATTTCCTTGATGTTTTCCATCTTTTCAACACAAACTAAAAGAGCAAAATATAACAATATATGTGTAAATAAATTTAGCATTATATATTTACTAAAATATAAGTAAAATAAATTTAGACTTTACTATAATATGAAATATAGTAAAATTACTGTATAAAATATTAAAATTTAGAAAATCTAGATAAAGTAAAAATAAAGAAAAAAATGGGAAGAAAGGAGCTAAAGGTGTAGGGAAGGTGGGATGGGTAGGGGAAGGGTAATAAGGGAAAAGAAAAAAATGTGAGAGAATGAAAAGATGGAAATAAAGTGTTTGTAGATGGGGAGGGGAGGAGGGGGTGAAGGGAGGGCAGGGACAAGGGGAAAAAATGAGAATCAAGACTTGTCATGTAGAGGTACAAGATCCCAACAATGAATGCAACTGTACTGTATCCCTCAAATGTACCAATAAACTCAATTAAAGCTGAAAAAAAAAGAAAAAGAAAAAAATCATTATAGTTATCCTGCAGTGTCTTTAATATATCTTTACACTGTAACAACATTTAGTGCATAAAAAATATTACAAGTGAGTTTAATTGCCTCTATCACTCCCTCCATACAATACAAAATGGAAGATTCTAAGTCATAATAGTACTCTAATCATGTCACAAAGGTTTAAGCACTTCTTAAAAAGAGATTCAACAGAGTTAAAGTAGACACATTGATCAAAATATATTCTAGCAAATTATGGCTAGTCAGTTAATAAATTTAAAGAATTCATATCAAAAGCAAGAGGACTAACTTCCTAGAATAATTAAATTAATCCCTCTTTGGATCCCAATATGATCAATGAGGTAGTACTAATAAATTCAAAATTAAGACAACATTTACAGGACCCAGTTTTCATACTAAGATTTTTAATTGGTAGAACCGTTATGAGAAACAGGAAGGAGTAACTTCCAAAAAATGCAAAATAGAACTAGGCTATGATCCAGCAGTCCCACTGCTGACTGTGTATCTAAAGTAAGTGACATCAGTCTGGCATGGAGACAGTAGCCTTCCATGTTCATTGCAGCACTAACCAAACTAGCCAAGACATAGAAACAACCAAGAGACCTGTCAAATGACAAACACATAATTAAAATGTGCTACCTACGGAGGGGAATGCAATTCATCCATAAAACGAATGAGATTCTGTCACTTGGAGCAAAAATGGAATTGGAGATCATTATACTAAGCAACTTCAGCCAGGCTCAGATGGATATATTCCATGCAAAGTTACAGCTAGGATCAAGAACTCCTCGTGTGCCATTGTCCAGCACAGTGAACATAGGTTACAATAAAGTGCTATGCATTTCGGGAAGCTAGATGAAAGAGTCTCAGTTTCCACCCTAAAGAAATGATAAATATTTGCTGAGATAAGTATGTTTGACATTATACACTGTACATATTTGTTGACAAACTACACGGGACTCCATCAATATGCACACTTTGTGATTTTATGCATTCATTAACAATATGCGTTATGTCCATATGCCAACTCCCTCCATGAACGTAATCAATATTACATGTACACAAAATCAAATTATGTAAGATAAAATCTTTTTAAAGAAAAGAGAAAATAAGCCGATCCCAGAGACAAAAGCATATGATTTCCCATAGTTTTTAAAGCTATTTTTCTGCTCGCTAAAATAGTATGTAAGAATTTGGAGAAAGGCCTACTGAACAATAACATCAACGATTATGTGGAGATAATTGCCTGATGATTTTTTTTTTCTGTTGAAATGCCCCTTGAGAAGCACATTTGTATTAGTACACAGCAAAAGTTCTTATTTACCCCATGGTTCTTACAGAAAAAAGGGACATGCAAAAGCAAACTTTTTTTAAAAAGGGGAAAAACTAAAATTTTCGATCAGTCACATATATAATGCCTTCAATACATTAGTTATTTTGGGAGCTTTGTGTTCTGATGTCATGGAATGTGCTTTTCATTGTTGATACATATTCTGTACATAAGGTTTGATTCTGTACTATCAAATAGTAGCCTGACAGAATGAAAAATAGTTTACAGTAACCCTAGAACACCATTAGGTATCACTTCCTTGTATACATATTAAGGAAATCTGAAATTCCTTGATTGGAATGCAATGTGAATGTCTTTACAGCATTTCCCTTTTCATTTTTCGTCCCATTAATTCCCTTTACCAAAGATGCATGTAGATCCTGGGAGGATTCAATCTTGCCTTTTAAAGGTTTCAGACATGCGGAACTGAAAGCCTGGGAGTGTCACATCAATTTCATTTGATAGGAAGTATTTTCCAGAAATAAAAAAAAATTCTCAGGTATCTACAGCCTCAACCTAAAATCTTACAAAGGGTGTCTGCTCAATGGCACCTTCTCCTTTTAGATAAAAGAAGCATAATTAGAAATAACTTTGAAAATAAAATGATGAGTTATTTTCAAATGAGATAATTTGGAGACTGCAATTAACTTTGTACTCTGAACTGTTAGCCACATTTAATGAGGAAAGCATTACAATAGTTAAACAGAAAGAGCACATGTTTCTACATAACTTATATAGACCTGCTTCTTTTAATGTGAAATGGACAGCATGAAATACAAATTACTTCTGCAAAATGAAAAAAAAAATATTGTCAGTATCACATGGAAGAAGAGACAATACTCTACAAAGGTTCCAAAACATTCTTTTCAGTGTTAATAAAAGGGATGTCGTGTATTCATTTTCTTGCCAACCATTTGTCTCCTTTGGCTATTATTTCATGTAAGTCTTCTTAAAATATCTGCAAACTACTTGATTATAAAACAATGAAATTATCATGCAAATTCGCTTGATAATAGAACAGACCAAATATATTTAGCAACTATCTCTTTAATTATAAAAGACTATTTGGTTGATGTTTCAGAATTAACATATAAATGCCGACATCTTCTGTGTTTAAAAATGTTAATAATTATTTGCACAGCTTATTGAAATCAGGGCAGATTAACTTTACAAACATAACTTGCATATATTTTTCAGTTCTTCAAAGCTAAGTGACCTTCAAAGTTGGTGACCTCCTACTAAATGGTATAATATTCCCATGCATCAGCATTCAATTTATATTTGCTCCCACCATATTCGTAGACACATAAGAATTAAAATTTGGCATGATGGCTGAGAAACATGGACTAAGCTTCCTTCGAGAGTCTGTTCATTCACACTTTTCTATAGCTTGACAAAAGTCGCCTCCTGCTACTTCTTATTCAGTTGTTTAAGACAAAAATACAGAGTTTTTTCCTTATCCCTCATATCGATATACTGTTTCATATTTTTTCAATTTCACATTAAAATTTTATCACCATCCTTTCCATTTTTCCCTTTTTCAATAAAAAAATTGGAAGTTGGACCACTATAATTATTGCTTAATTGTTCATAACATCCCAAGTATTATCTTATGTTACCCAGTGGAACAAAACTTTACAATCTCTAAAACATCAATTACATAAGGAATTTTCGTCTGTTGCAAAGCCCCCAATGTCTTTCACTCTATTACAAATGGAGAACTTAATATTACTTTGACTAAAAGTGTCTCATTTCAACAGTCTTAATGCTGGGCATGCTGATCCACACCTGTAATCCCAACACTCAGGAGGCTGAAGCAGGAGGATTGCCATGTTTTTGACACCAGCCTGGTCTGTGTTCAGGGCCAGTCTGAACTACAAACAAAGACCCTCTCTCAATAAATAAACAAATAAATAAACAAACAAAAATCTTAGAATGTGAAGACTTGCTTAGAACTGAGACCTGTGCTCTGCTGAAAGTCTTCCTCATCCAGTTTACTAGAGCCAAATAATAAGCCACTTTCCTTGAAAACCAAGAAGTGAGATATTTTTTGGAAATTTTCAAACTGCGTTGTATTTTCTGTAAAATTTATAGAATCATTTCCTGGTGGTCATTAAGATTTCTGATCCAAGGCATACTCTTGAAAAGTTCATCTCTCATCTATTTAAATTGTTGCCTTGTTATTCTACTGTTGTATTCTTACTTCGTGCATTGTACTTTCCACTGTTTATAAAGAATCACTTGTGAATCATGAAAAAAGGGACTTTAATTATTATGTTCACTTCTTCATCTTTATTGTTTACAACAGCAACTGGTGCATGATAAAGATCAGTATGTACATGATTAATAAAGAAATGGAGTATTAATATTTTATAACAATGAGTTTTGCTTCATATCAAATCAAAACATGCACATTAAATTTAGTTTTAATAAATTAACAGCAGCTTGTATATTTAAAACCAATGTATCACTTTACATCCAGAATATGTACAATAAATTTAGTAGAGGAGCAACAAGGAATATGATGTCAATTATGCATGACGACCATGAAAACATCTATAACATTTGGTCTTTCTCAGATGCTTATAGGTACACTAAATATTTTTGTATATGAGAGCTGGTTGCATCCACATATCTTAGTACTTAGGACATTGATTATATACTTATAAGAAGAAAAATTCACAATTCGTTCTCCAGAAAAAATTCTTTCTTTGTTTTTTTTGTTGTATTTGTTGTTGTTGTTGTTATTCTTGTCATTCTATCTAGCAAATCACTTCTGTCTACCTTCATATTGCTCAAAACATTCTAAGTCCTGCTTTAAAAACAAACAGCATCAAGCACTTAGTAGTTTATAAATGCAAATTCTTATCTCTTACTTGCTTCCAGTGACTGCACTCAAAATCCTTTTTTAATGGGTACAGACAGTTTAAATATCCACAGTTTCTAGCACTGTCGAAAGTTTGGCAAAGGGATGAGAGCTCTATTAGAGCTAATTTTAGCAATAAAGTGTTCTGAGCCAGGATTACCATATCTTTCTTCCTTTTCAACTCATTGAATAGAACCGTAATTGAATACTCAAAAACAGGGGACAGAAAGTACAATATTATTACATATCTGGGAAGTTGAGATATAAATCATTTATTGAAAAGCATTAATGACTAATGTAATAGATTCCTGAATAGATTGATATTCACTCATAGAAGACTCCAAAACCCCATGTCTTTTATTCCTTTTCCAACCAATGCTTATCTCTGAATAATAATTTGCATTTTAAAGCAGCTATTCTGCAAACTTTATTTGTGATGTGAATCAACTATGGTAAAGTGATTTTTAATTTCTGTAACTTCCAATATATTTTAAGTTTTAAATTCTTCCTTAAAGTTGATTTTTTTTTTAATTTCAGAATATAGTTTTCCAAATTTCATTCTCCTACCAATTTTTCTCATGTAATTCTGTACAAAATTATTTCTGGGTGAGTCAGTATTTTAATTTCTACAAATTACTTGAAATTACTGTTACTGAAGTTTCTATAAATCCCCAAATATGTCATATTTAAAACTATTATGTTAAACAAAAGATAATATATATTTAGTATTATGAATATCTATGAAATAAAATTTATAAATATGGTATCAGATAATGGCACTTTTAGAAAACTTTAAATGCATAGTCTAGGTGAAGTTTTATTTTTTGTTTTTTTTTTCCTCATTGAGTTTATTGGTACATTTTAGGTATACAGTACAGTTACATTAGGTAGAGTTTTTCATACTTAATTTATTTTCTAAATATCACAACTTTCTTAGTGTCCATGGGGCAAAGGTGGAGAGGAATTTGAACTTTCCTTTATTTTATCCATTAGAAGTTAAAAAGCCTCATTAACTGTCTAGCTCAATATAAATTTTAAGAAGAAATAAGGTTTCTATTCTGAACAAAATAATTTTTATATCAGTAAAATAAGACTGAATTCTATTAAGAAAATTCTGCATTTTAAGCTGCTCTTTAAAGTTAATCAATATTAAAGAAATTTCTACAAAGAAAGAAGAAATAGTCTATAGAAAGGCTTAATTTTAATAACTTGGGCTTCTATAACAAAATACTATGAACTAAGTAGCTTAAATAGCAGTTTTGGTTTTTGTTTTTTGTTGTTGTTGTTGTTGTTTGTTTGTTTTGTTTTTTGGTTTTTTGTTTTTGTCATATCTCTAGAAGCTGGGACGCCTAATATCAAGTTGCTGGCATAGTGGGTGTCTGTTAAGAACTCTCTTCCTGGCTGGTTGGCAGACACTTTTTTCAAGGTGTGCTCATGTCACTTCCCTCAGTAGGTACAGATAGACAAAGAGTGAAATCTCTCTTCTCCTTCTTACCAGAACACTGACTATATCAATAAGCCCCCACCTTCCTGAACTAACCTGAACCCAATGAACTTCCGAGTTTGCTACACCCAAATACCATCACAGTGGAGGTGGGGACTTGAACATGTAAATGCGAGGACCATGCACATTCAAATCATAGAAACAGGGAAAAATCCATGGCTTATTGAAAGAGCTTCTGACAGGAAATGAGAGGGCAGAAGAAAATAAAACTGAGTAGGCAAGCAAAATAGAGGATATGGAAACCTTTGGTGATGTGAAGGTGCAATGGCTGAGTTCTTAGATGCTCTCAGAAGCATGGTACCCATTAAATTAGTGAGAAGAAAAATATTATTAACTATTACTGATATGAATATAAAAGAATGATGAGGCAAAAGAAAAATCAACAGATAGATTTTGGAATGATAAATTTTAGCTATGTGGAAGCAAGTGACCAAGATGCAGTTCCTTATCAGCAGCCTTCCCTAGGAAGTGGCTAGAAATACACATTCTCAGTGTCAGCCTCAGAAATACTGAATCTGAAATTCTGGCATTGAGGTGCAGCAATTTGATTTTTAACAAACACTCTAAGCAATTTTGCAAAAGTTGAAGTTTAAGAGCTATGCTGCAAGCCGTGTGCATAAAAATGTCAATTACAGAAATCCATGTTTATGGATTTCTAAACTTCAGAGCAGAAGTTTCAGATAGAGACATAAAACTGGGAACAATCAGCACATTTAAAAGCATAGGAATAGTTGGAAATGGCCTCAGTGGTGGAGATGAAGAAGAAGTGACAGCACTGACCCCAACCTTTCAAGTGTTGGGTAGTTTATAAACAAGATATACGAGTTAGGAGCCAGAGTTATTTGAGATAGCTAAGTTAGTTAGAAATTATTATAAGGCAGTTAGTCAAAGCTGGGAAGTCAATACAGAAAAACAACTGAGGCACATTCATTGGTGAGCATTATAAAAAGAGAAGAGGTTCTACATTTACCTATGCATTCTAGAGATAAATAGCACTGATTGATATTCTAGGTAGACATCAATTTCCTTAGTCCATTTGCTTTCCAGAAATTCCTTGCTGTTGACTTGTTTTCCCATTTGATCACCATTTCATCAGTATACCTGTGTGACTGAATTATAAGCTTATTAGTTGATTATGGTTCTGTCTCACCTCATGCCTGCCATGTACTTTTCCATTGGGTCTTATGGTTTTGTTCCACTTTGTACCCACCTCACCTCGCAGCTTTACTGTATTAAAACCTTTGAAAGCAGGGTGGGAGGGCAACTCACTTTTTGGTCCCTTTTCTGTCTCTCTTAAATAGAAGCTATCTTTCTATTTAAGCTTCTCTTAAATAGAAGCTGTATTTCTCCTACTCTTAGGCACCATTGTTCCTAGAATTCATTCTTTCTTTGTAGAGAACATAAACTTACATTTCAGCTATCTAGCAGATTGGAATCTGCTATTTCCCTTGTTTGGATTATTTTTACTTATTTGGATTACTTGTCCTGTATCATTTTTTTGGATTACTCGGTGCCCTTTATCAGAGGGACTGGTAAAGGCAGGGTTGTGAGAGATACCATGAAAGCCAAGTGAAGAAAGATACTTTCAAAACAGTAAATGTTAAGTCATCTTCAATGAAGTCAAGAGATTTGGCACATCTTAAGTAGTAATGCTGTACTTAATGTTTAACTACTGCTTAGAGATGTTTATCGATCTCCATTCTGTAACACACCCAGCTATCATCTTAACATAATTGAGATTTAGCAAGAGATACCGAAAGCACCGTTATGTAGCATTTCCCCATATAAACGCAATAAATATTAAACAAGTAAAAATGACATAGAAAATATGAAGTGCAATAAAATGGATAGAAATGCATTTTGTATATTTATAGTTCACATATGCCCGTGGTATAAATATGTGATAATTCTTTAGAATGCCTGTGTTTAACAACAGACTTGCAAAATTCCTGAGAAATGGGCAGAAATGGGCAATTGGCTACCATGAGAGCAAGGGGATTGAATTTAATAAAAATTGCTTATAGATCCAAGATTTAAAATAAGATACTTTCAGGTTCTATGAGTTATTTTATTGATATCACTATTATCTTGAAGACATATTTATTAACTTTATATTTTCCACTAAATTTAAGTTATCAATGATCAGAATTTACAGTGACTTTTATGACACATACCTCAAATAGCACACAGTTGAGAATATAATGATACCGAACAAATTATTAGATTGGACTATATGCATGAGTCACTCTTCATAGCTCTAAAAAGAAGTTTTTTAATGTAAAGGGAGTTTCTCTATGAGACTTTGAAAAACATATGAAAGATAAATTGCATTAAAATTGCATTCGTGATATAAATTAATTACTGAGTGCAGAATTTAAATCTGACACAATTTATGCAGACACCTGATATATTTTCCTTAGTTTAAAGTATATGTGACCTTGGGTGGTCGACCTGTGCTAAACTTAGGGGATGCAGTAAAAATGACAGCAGTTATCAAAACAACATAGATTGATAAGGATACACAAAAGTTTGGCATAGGTTGGGAGTCTACTTCTGGGTGATTCTAAATGGAATTTTGCAGGAATTATTTGTAGTACAGTGTAACATTTTTTTTCTTAAAAAAAATCAGACAATGTTATCTCCTAAAAATGCTGAGTCCCTCCCCTGACAGGAAAGCAATCAGAAATATCAGAAACCACTCAGAATTCTAAAAGTTTGAGTCGGAGGGGAATTCATGCAAAACTGTTACTTTTCTTTCCTAAGAAAGTATTCCTTTAATTTCCAGATAAAAATTACCAAAGTTCTATGTTTTTTTTAGATTCTTAGAGCTGCTGCAACTAAATACTACAAACAGGGAGGCTTAAAACAATGCAACTCTACTGCCTAATATATGTGAATATTAGAAATTTAAAATTCTTGAAAATGTAGGTATAGGCAAGGACTTTCTGAACAGAAATGCAGTTGCACAACAACCATCACCAGCAATCAATAAAAGGGAAAAGAAAAAAATGTGAGAGAATGAAAAGATGGAAATAAAGTGTTTGTAGATGGGGAGGGGAGGAGGGGGTGAAGGGAGGGCAAGGACAAGGGGAAAAAATGAGAACCAAGACTTGTCATGTAGAGGTACAAGATCCCAACAATGAATGTAACTGTATTGTAAGCCTAGAATGTACCAATAAACTCAATTAAAGTTAAAAAAAAGAAAAAAATAATTGGGATTATATCAAATTATAAGGCTTCTGTACAGCAAGGGAAACAGGCAAAAGAGTAAAGAGACAATCCACAGAATGGAAAATATTTTGACAACCAATCTTCAGATATCTGAATATGAAAAATATTTAGACTCACTCTAACAAAAAACCCAAATCAAAAATGGGTAACTGAAAAGAATAGATACTATCCAAAAATTACAAATGGGCAACATATATATGAAAAATTTTCAACTTTGACCAATAGAGAAATTCAAGTCAAAATAACATTGTGATTTCACCTTACCCCAGAAAGAATGCCTAACATCAAGGACTCAAAACAAACCAACAGATGCTTGTCAAGTTCTGGGGAAAAAGTAATCGTTCTACATTGTTACTGGAAAAGTAAGCTAGTGTAATCAGTATGGAAATTAGTATGTAGATTCCTCAAAATACTAAAAATGGAAATTCCATTTGACTCAGAGGTACCTTTTCTGAGTACCCTTGCAACAGAGATAAAGATAACATATTGCAGTGACACATGCTTACCCATGTACCTCTGAAAAAGACTGTGTGAGGCTTTGGGGGGACATCTAGATACAAACTGTAATGCAGAGGAATAAGGCAAGAGAAAGAAATAGAAAGCATCCAATAAGGAAAAGAAGTTAATTGTTATTTGTGGGTGACATGAACTTATATCTAGAAAGCTTAAAAAACTATCACAAAAACAAATATTTGAATTTATAAACTAATTCAACAGTCTCAGATATTAAATCATCAGACAAAATGTGTATCTTTTGTGCACACTAATACAGTTTTTGTAAAACTAATCCCAACCATAATAGCTTCAAAAGATAAAATATCAAATAATAAAATTTTAAAAGAGAGTGAATATCTACAAAAAACCCCATAAGATACTGAGGAAATAAATTGAAAAGGCTACATACACTTACAGAAGGAAATATAAACCAGGTTGGTGGATTAGACAAATTGATACTGTTTTAATGTACATCCTGTCATAGACAGCTAAGTTGAGAACAAATATTACAGGCAGTCAGGTAGGGCAAGGTCCTTGAGAGTAAGGATAAATGTGAAACTACAGCCAGAGACACATCTTATGGAGGCCAGGATTGAAGATAAAGATGACCTGTATAATTCTGTAAAGAACAAAAACTGGGCCTAATGAAATCTAGATAAACACCAGCCACCTTGGTGGGGGACCTGGACCTCTGGTTCCACAATTTCCTAGGAAAAGTCTTTGTTCTTTCCATCCACACTTGGACCAAGTGACATACTAGTGAGATTATTGGTTGATCACAGCTGTGGCCCATGTTGTTCTCATTATGGTTTTCTCCATAAAACTCCCTTGTAGAGTGGGGTCCCCAGCTACCCTTTCAGAACCCGTCTTGCCTTTCAGGAGCTATCCTATACACAAATATCTTCTTACCGGTACCCTCCATCATGCCTAGATTTCATTCTCTGCTTTTTTAGAGAACAGGAGCTCAGCATATCAGACATCTAACAGGTTGGGTGATATAATACTTCATCTCTGGTATTATGTCCTATATCAATACTACCCTAAATGAATTATAGATTCATTGCAATTCATATGAAAATATGAGTGGCAATATTCACAATATAAAAACTTCAAAAGTGCTACAGAACTAAAAAATAATATATCTAGCCAAAACAATCTTGAACAAAAATATAAACCTAGAGACATTGTATTAGTTGGTATGAACACCAAAGAAAGCTACAGTAATAAGAACAACATTTTAGTGTCATAAAACCCTACACAAAAGCCAATGTGACAGATTTAAAAATTTCAGAAATAAATCTGCATATTTACAGTGAATTGATTGTCACAAAGTCATCAAGAAAATGTTTTGGTGAAAGAAATATCTTTTTAATAAATTCTACTTGGAAAAGTGAACATCTAAATGCAAAGTATAGAAACCCTTATTGCAGACAATAAAATTGAAAAAAATGAAATAAAATCAAAACAGAATAGAATAAATAAATATAAGAATCAAAATACCTAAATTAATAGATGAAAATTGGGCGAAAATAACTTCAGGACATTATTCTGGTTTAAGATTATCTTGATTATTTTTCCAAAGCAAAACCAACAAAGGTAATCTGACTGACAGGATTACTTCAAATGTTAAAGCTTCTGTACATTAAAGGAAATATGCAATAGGCTGAAGAGATAACCACAGAACAGGAGGTAATATTAGCTAAATATTTATCTAAAAGCACACTTATCAAAATTCATAAGAACTCAAGGAAAGAATCTGATTGAAAACTGGAAAAAAATGACGTAAAATAGGCATTTCTTTTATTTCTTTTCATTTTTTGACATTTATTTTTTCCCATTACAGTTACATTTATCATTGGGATCTTGCACCTTTACATTAAAAGACATACAAATTGTCAATGAGTGTGTGTGTGTGTGTGTGTGTGTGTGTGTTACTGAAGATCATTAATCAGCAAATAAAAACCACTCATGTTCTCACTCCAGTTAGAACAGTTATTATCAAAATGACAATAATTCACAAATGATTAGGTTCCAAACAGGTGAAATACTCACACCCTGGTGTTGGGGATCTTTTCTATTTTAGAGGGAAGTATGAGCGTTTGTGAAACAACTAGTACTGGATATTGGACTGGCTGTACGATCTAGTATGTGTACTCCTAGATATATACACAAGGAATTCAAATCAGTACATAATGAAAACATGGGCATCTCTATTTTATTCCAGAGATATTCATAGTTGCCTGTATAAGGTATCAACTTAGGTGCCCACCAATAAATGAATGGATAAGAAAAGGAGGCCTGTATAGTAGAATATTAAGCTATATAATGAACAAAATCCTGCCATTTGTTGCAACTTGTCTGAAACTAAGGGTATTATGTCAAATAAAAGAATTAACACACTAGAAGCCAGATACCATATATTCTCATATGTACAAAATAAAACTTCGAACTAAAAATAGAGGAAAACATACTGGTTATTAGAGTCTGCAGATGGAGAGAGGATAGTTAACAAATGCAGTGGTGCAGTTGAGCAAGAGTGATGTGTGATACTCTGTAGCCTAAAGTTGGTTGACAAAATTAATTGCATATTTTTAAATGTCCTGCCTAGCCAGCGTGGTGGCACACGCCTATAATACCAGCACTCAGGAGGCTGAGGCAGGGGGATCGCTGTGAGTTCGAGACCAGACTGGGCTACACAGTGAGTTCCAGGGCAGTCTCAACTACACAGAGAAACCCTGTCTCAAAAAGCAAACAATAGAGTATTCCACCCCCAAAAATCAGAATATACATTCTTTTCGGCTTCACATGGATCATTCTCCAAAATAGACCACATACTGGCTCACAGAACAGGTCTAAATAAATGCAAAAAAATTGAAGTCATCCCCTGTATATTATCAGATCATAGTGCAATCAAACCAGACATCAATAGCACAAGAAACTATAGAAACTTCACAAGCACATGGAAACTGAACAACACTCTCCTAAACAATCAATGGATTACAGAGGAAATTAAAGAAGAAATTAGACAGTTTTTACAAATAAATGAGAATGCCAATACAACATACAGGAATCTTTGGGACACAATGAAAGCAGTTCTACGTGGAAAATTCATAACATTGAATGCCCACACTAGGAAAACAGAGCGGGCTCAAATAAACAACTTAACGATGAAACTTAGACTCCTAGAAAAACAAGAGCAAGAAAAACCCAAAGCTCGAACAAGAGAGGAAATTATAAAGATCCGAGCAGAAATCAATGCAATTGAAATTAAGAAAACGATACAAAAAATAAATGAAACAAAGAGCTGGTTTTTTGAAAGAATAAATAAAATTGACAAACCCTTAGCTAATCTTATCAAAAAAAGGAAAGAAAAGGCTCAGATCCATGCAATTAGGAATGAAAAAGGCGAAGTCACAACAGATCCGAAAGAAATCCAGAGGATCATGAACACCTACTTTGAGAACCTGTACTCTAATAAAATGGAAAACACAGAAGAAATGGACAGATTTCTAGATACTTATGAATTACCAAAGTTGAACGAAGAAGATAAAAACATTTTAAACACCCCAATCACAATCAGTGAAATTGAAAATGTAATTAAAAACTTACCAACAAAGAAAAGCCCAGGCCCTGATGGATTCACTGCTGAATTTTACAAGACATTTAGAGAAGAACTACTACCATTACTCTTCAAACTTTTCAATGAAATTGAAAGAGAAGCTATACTTCCAAATTCATTCCTGGAAGCAAGTATCACTCTGATTCCCAAACCAGAGAAAGATACAACCAAAAAGGAGAACTACAGACCAATCTCCTTAATGAATATAGATGCAAAAATCCTTAATAAGATACTAGCAAACAGAATACAGAGGATTATTAAGAAGATCATCCATCATGACCAAGTCGGATTTATTCCAGAGATGCAAGGGTGGTTCAACATACGAAAGTCAGTGAATGTAATACATTATATTAACAAAGTCAAGGACAAAAACCATATGATCCTCTCAATAGATGCAGAAAAAGCATTTGATAAAATTCAACACCCATTCATGATAAAAACCCTGCAAAAAATTGGAATAGATGGTCTATACCTCAATTTAATAAAGGCTATTTATGAAAAACCATCAGCCAACATCATATTGAATGGCCAAAAACTGAAAACCTTCATGTTAAAATCAGGAACAAGACAAGGATGCCCACTATCGCCACTTCTCTTCAATATAGTTCTGGAAACATTAGCCACAGCAATTAGACAAGAGAAAGAAATTAAAGCAATAAAGATAGGAAAGGAAGAAGTTAAACTATCATTATTTGCTGATGATATGATACTCTACATTGAAGATCCAAAAAACTCCACCAAAAAACTTCTAGACTTAATTGACAGATTCAGTAAAGTATCTGGATACAAGGTGAATACCCAAAAATCAATAGCCTTTCTATACACAAATAACAGACAGACAGAAAGAGAAATAAGGGAAAAAATTCCTTTTACAATAGCATCCAAAAAAATGAAGTATCTAGGAATCAATCTAACAAAAGAAACAAAAGATCTCTACACTGAAAACTACAGCACTCTGAAAAAAGAAATCGAAGAGGATATAAAAAAATGGAAAGATATCCCCTGCTCCTGGGTAGGAAGAATCAACATAGTGAAAATGGCCATACTACCGAAACTGCTATATACATTCAATGCAATGCCAATTGAAATTCCAACACTATATTTCACAGAACTAGAAAAAAGAATCCAAAAATTCATTTGGAACCACAAGAGACCTAGAATAGCAAAAGCCATTATAGGCAACAGTCACATGGCACCAGGTGTAACAATTCCCAATTTGAAACTATACTACAAAGCCACTGTGATAAAATCAGCATGGTACTGGCAAAGAAATAGGCCTGAGGATCAATGGAACAGACTGGAAGACACAAAAACAAATGCAGATGTACTCAGCTACCTCATCTTCGACAAAGGAGCTCACCATCCTCAGTGGAGGAAAGATAGCCTCTTTAATAAATGGTGTTGGAAAAACTGGATATCAACCTGTCACAGATTAAAATTAGACCCTTATCTTTCGCCATGCACTAAATTAAAATCCAAATGGATTAAAGATCTAAATATTAAAACAGAAACATTAAACTTGCTGGAAAGTAAGTTAGGCAGAACTCTGGAAGACATTGGTATAGGAAAAGACTTTATGAACAAATCCTCAGTAGCACGGGAACTAGCAGAAAGAATCAACAACTGGGATCTCATCTTACTAAAAAGCTTCTGTACTTCAAAAGAAACCATTAGCAGAACTAAGAGACAATCTACAATGTGGGAAAAAATTTTTACCAGCTGTACCTCAGACAAAGGACTATTATCAAGGATATATAAAGAACTCAAAACAATCAGTCCCCCCAAATATAAAGACCCGATCCAAAAATGGGCATCCGAAATGAACAGACATTTCTCATACAAAGAAGTAAAAGCAGCAAGAAAATATATGAAAAAATGTTCCACATCACTGGTCATTCGAGAGATGCAGATGAAAACAACACTGAGATTCCACCTCACCCCACAAAGAATGGCTGCTATCAAGAAATCACACAATAACAAATGTTGGCGGGGTTGTGGGGAGAAAGGAACCCTCCTCCATTGTTGGTGGGAGTGCAGACTAGTGCAACCACTATGGAAATCAATATGGAGATACCTCAAAGAGCTTGGACTGGAGGTTCCATTTGACCCAGCCATCCCTCTGCTGGGTATCTTTCCAAAAGAACTGTAAGAATCATATCGCAGAGAAGTATGTGCACCCATGTTTATAGCGGCACAGTTTGTAATAGCTAAATCTTGGAAACAGCCTATTTGCCCATCCTTTGGAAACTGGATAAAGAAGTTGTGGTTTTTCTATAAAATGGAATATTACTCAGCCATAAAGAGCACGAGAACAGATTCATTCATAGGAAAATGGATACATATTGAAGATATACTCCTAAGTGAAATAAATAAGTCACACATGTGTAAATACCAAATAGTTTCCCTGGTGTGAATATTCTGCAACAATGCATAAGATTCTAATAAGATTACTGACATTTAGAAATTTGAAGAAAGGAGCTAAAGTTGTAGGGAAGGTGTGATGCGTAGGGGAAGAACAAAAAGGGAAAAGAAAAAAATATGAGAGAATGAAAAGATGAAAATAAAGTGTTTGTAGATGAGGAGGGGAGGAGGGGATGAAGGGAGGGCAGAGGTAAGGGGAAAAAATGAGAATCAAGACTTGCCATGTAAAGGTACATGATCCCAACAATGAATGTAACTGTACTGTATCCCTAAAATGCACCAATAAACTCAATAAAATTTAAAAAAATAAACAAACAAATAAACAAAAGATAAATAAATAAAAATAAATGGCCCTCCTAAAAAAGTATTTTGAATATTCGTTTTACAAGGAATGACAAATGTCTCAAATAACAGAATTTTTTCAACTTCTGATTTGCTCATTGTGTTTTGTATATATTGAAACATCACACTCTTATCACAGATGTGTACAATTACTATGAACTATAAACAAAGCTCTTTCAAAAGAGCTTAGATTGGCCAGAGATTTAGCTCAGTGATTCCTCTGCCTGCCTCAAAAGAGCAAGATCCCTGGTACCAAAAAAAAAAAAAAAAAAAGAGCACAGACTGTTTCTTAAAAAATAAAATGTAGTATGCTTTCAAATATATATATTTTAAATATGTTATTAATAAACAATTATGTAGTGCTGGTAATCCAGGAATATTCATTTCATTGGGTTAAGAAACATCTCAGGGAGTGGGGTGTGGTGGTGCACGTCTGTAATCCCAGTACCCTGGAGGCTGAGGCAGGAGGATCGCTGTGAGTTTAAGACTAGCCTGGGCTACATAGTCAGGTCAGTCTCAACTACATAGTGAGACCCTGTCTCAAGAAAAAAAAAAAAAGGAAGGAAAAAAAAGACCCCAGAGATTAGTAACACTGCTCCTGTGAGTCTGGGTGGATCCCGGAGTGGGGAATTGGGTCACACATATGGTCACCGGCTGATACTTCCTGCTCGCTGCTCCCTGCCCTGCTTCCAGCTGTGAAGAGCTAAGCACATGGGTCCTGCCACGCCCCCTGCCATGCTGTTTCTGCATTGGAGGCAGCCAACTATCAATAGAATTTCCCCCCAGATATGAGCCTAATTAAACCTTTCCTGCTTTAAACCGTGGTGTAGTATTGTGTCTCTGTAATGGGAAATCCGTCCAATCCATATACTTCAAAACACTTTATGCACTTAACATTATTAAATATTAAATGTGAGACCTCAAAGTGTTTCTAACCAGGGATTTTTTTTTTTTGCTTCTGTTATAATTAGTCATGCTTTCTATTCATTTTAACTTAAAAACTTCTAAATGACAGAAAAGATCACTTTCTTCTAACACATTAAAAATGCTATCTTTCCTGAACTTTGAATCAGTATACCCGTTTAGTAGGGTTATAATAATGCTGGTGTGGCGATAAGGAGATCATTGAATGTATTGCTGTAATCACTGCATGGGATCAAACTGTACCCTCAGCAACACAATTAGTGTCCAACAGTTCCAATGATTCACTAAGATTTTTCTCATAGAATCTACTGTAAGCGAGAATTTAATTATCTATGAAATGTGCAGTAGTTTTGCCCCTTAAAAGGAAGGATATATCAGGTCTATAAGAAATGTCCTTACATACCAAACTTTCATTTATTAGCATTACTTGACTTACATAATAACATTTCAATTATGTTTTCAAATGATTGTAATTATCAGTCACATAACATTTTATTGTCAGTGGAATGTTCTAAATTATATAGCCATTATTATATATCATCATAAATTTTATACAATTAAGAATTATATGCAAATTTTAAATGTCACAAAATGACTCATCATTCAAAAAAATAGAAATAGATGAAATTTTAACTTTATATATATATATATACAGGTGAGACATTTAAGACATGCTATAATATTCACCAACATCAAGGATATGAAAAAATAGGCACAACCTTGATAAAGACCAATCGAGACTATCCTACAATATTTTAACATTTTTAAATTATTTATTATTGCAGATTTGCTATACACAGTATTGACACATACGCATGCACACACACACACATACACACACACACACACACATATATCTGATTCTCCAATTATTTTACTCCTTCATTACCTCCCAAACTAGGTATGTATCGATATCTATCTATCTATCTATCTATCTATCTATCTATCTATCTACCTACCTATCTATGCATACACGATACACACACATATATGATTTATTTTGGACACCTATATAATTTATTTTGCTAATGTTAAGATAAGCAAAAGTATAGTCTTGTGAGATCAATTAATTAAATATATCGTGAGTCAACCACAGATTAAAATGGATAACCAACAATTGCTCCCATTAAAAGTAAAGTTGATCTCCCAATAGCTAAACACATGTGTCCCAAGACATCTTCACAAACAAAGTGAGGCATGACACAACGTTTGTAGTGTGTTTGCCTATGCAAACCTTTTTTTTTTTAAGTTCAGTACTTAAAGATCTAATGAGAAGGAATCAGTTCGAAAGGGTGGAGAAAGTTAATATTTTACTTTATTAACTTGGCCTTCCCTCGTTTTAGAAAAAAATATTTATTTACTTATTTCTACTGTGGTTTCCTGAGAGACTGTTTTGACGAATATTTGAGCATTTATTTTTATATTTCACTATTGTTATAGAAATTCATTCAATGTGATGTGGACATGAATATTACAGGAAAGAATGTGAAGATTATATTTAGGAAATATTTCTGAAAAAATTTAAATTGTGAACAATTTAAATTTATCTTATTGTTCCAGTTGTAACATACAGCACACACATCCATTTCTGATAGAACAAAGTATCATTTATATCAAGTATCAATTATATCAATAATTATATTGTAATAAATATTTACTAAGGAAAGAACGATGATTTAAAAACTCTAGAGGCTTGAAAACATTGACAAACAACAATTACAACAGCAATGACAAAAACTACACATAACAGAGAATTTGTTGAAGATATTACACGGAGATCATCTATAAATAAGCCTGAGAAAACATCAAAAACGCTGAAAATATATAGCTAAATGGAAGCAAAAATGGAAATGAAATTCATAGACATGAGACGGTGACGGAGAGAATGGTAAAAACCCCTGCAGTGAGCAGGGTACAGGTCTCTGGTGTGCTAGGGTACGAATCTTTGCTCTGTCGTTTGGAAGGACGCTACAAGTGGTTCCTTCCCACAGTCTGGGTTGTAACAGAGACTGAATTTCTCAGCAGGAATTACAAAACGACCATTTAGCCCATTCACATCTCATGAAAGGAGGCTGCCTTCTTCAGGTCATCGGTTGGAATCGGTTGCTGAAGAAACTCAGTGTTGCTATCTGCTGTCAGGATTTGAACTTCAGAAAGCAGTCACATGAAATTCAAACCGGAGCTCATCCAATTCAATGAACTCTCGACCTGCCCGTTGGAATGTTTGTAAACACAAAGGACCTGCAAATCTCAAGAACTCAACACACACTGAAGACAATCCCTAAAGTAGGAGAAGTACATGAAGAAACCTACTAGTAAGGAAAGAAGGAAATGGGATTAATATGAGAAAATGAAAAAATGGAAACAAAGACTTTGTAAGTAGGGAGGGGTGGAGGGGTTGAAGGGA
Source organism: Fukomys damarensis (assembly GCF_012274545.1). Lineage (NCBI taxonomy): Eukaryota > Metazoa > Chordata > Mammalia > Rodentia > Bathyergidae > Fukomys > Fukomys damarensis. Next base: position 17,191,869 of record NW_022900913.1, read on the forward strand.
GGGCAGGGGAATGGGGAAAAAATAAGAACCAAAATAGATTATGTAAAGGTGCCAATTTCCAATGATGAACATCATTTTATTGTACACCTAAGATGTACCAATAAAAATAATAAAAAAGTCATCACACGAAAACGATATCATCTCACTCCATAGTAACACTGTTTATATTATTAATTTGGAAATCATTATAGTTTTGAAAATCATGGCCAAACTCTGTGATTCAAAACTCAATTTTGCCAAAGGTCTCAGGAGAGCAATATATCATTAAGTGAGCAGAGAAAATAGGAGGAAAAAAAAATTGTTTGAGTAAATTAACAGGCAAAGACCACAAACATACAATTTACAAAAAGATAATGTACACTTATGAATTAATCATCAAGAAAATGTTCAATCTGATATTTGTAATAGAAATACGAGATAAAATCGTGTCTTTCTCACAGTTCTAATTAGCAAACTACATTAACAAATTCTGCCAACAATAAGCTGCACATGAATAGTTTTATAAGTAATCGGGTGCCTGTGTTTGCTTGTGTGTGTGTAAACTGGTATAATGTTCCTTATTAAAATTTTGAGGATGTTATATAGAGCCTTAAAGAGTCAATGGTTGGTGAGCCGGGGATTTGGCTCAGTGGTTCCGCCACCTGCCTTAGCAAGCATAAGGGCCTGAGTTCGAAAAAAGAGTCATTGATTGGTTTCTTAACTCATTGGAAAGTCTACTTCATGAAAATCATTCTGTAGTGGTAGGTATTTGTAGGTAAAAGGTAGGTCAAGGACAGATAAACAGACAGACAGAGAGAGGGTGCAGGTAGACCAGAAGAAATAACATTAGGCAGGGTGCTCTGAAGCTCTAGAACACGCAGTAGGTGGGGTGAGGGAGGGTCATTTCACCCCCTATAAAAGCAGCTGGACACCAAGACCCCACTGACCCTCCATCTTTCCGAAGTCCCCTGCCCTGATACTTTCTTATCAGGATAGCTAACTCTGTTCTATTTTCCTTTCCCTTCCTTTTCCCTTTTACAAATAAATCTCTCTCTTTTGTTAAACGTTGTCCCTCTAATTTTTTTTTTAATTAGGGCTCAGTTTATGATCCCAATGGGCGGATTCAAGAGCAGAGCAACGGTGCTGGGCTCCCATAGGTGACATCTTTGTTTTCCTGACCAGGAGCCAGATGTGACCATTTTAAAATAAATTATCATGTAAATTCAAATGGGTTATCATATCTATCTATCTATCTATCTATCTATCTATCTATCTATCTATCTATCTATATCTTATATGTATATATGGTTTAGATCCAGATTGTCCCCCCAAACTGACATGTACTCATAGAGGGGGCTTTTGGAGGCTGATTCACTGGTGCCAATGCTGTACTCTACAGTGGATTCATGGGCTAGTGAGTCTGGCTGCTGAGAGCCTATTAAGAGGGGCCGGTAGCAGAGGCAGTTCCCTGGGGGCAGAACTGAAGGCTCTGTGGTGCATCTCACACCCTAGCTCTTTCCTTTGCTCTCTGCTTCCTGGAAGGCACTTTAGTAGCAGCTGTCCTCCAGCCGAGCACTTCCATCCTGGAGCTGGCAGACCAGGGGCAAAATAAAGCACTTTTTTTTTTAACCATTTGTGTGAGGTGTTGTCTCTCAGCAGTAGGAAAGTAAACAGGACAGTCACATCTGGCTATAATTCACAAATATATACATATATATATATATACATATATATATATATGATTACATATATATGTAATCAGATGTTTGCTTTAATTCTAGAATAAATGTACTTACAGAAAAGTCATATTAACACCTAGTACCAGACACATGTTAAATATTAATTGCACTATAGTATATGCACAAATTAGAATGGTTTACTTAATCAAATAAAGTGGTAGAATGCTAGCTGCAAAATGTACATCAAAAGTGAAACCCTCATTAGCTATATAAATAAAATTTTAAGACTGTTTGCATGAAGTTCTTAAAAGAAAACTTTTGAACTACAAATAATTAAATTGAGTTATTTAGAAATATATTAATACATTAATAGTATATCCAGGCATTCTTATTCTTTTAATAAGTAGCTAAGAACATAGACATTATTTTATGAAAACACAAAGGTAGAACAATTTTTAAAACTCTACTCAAAATGCATACTCTTTAGAAAATCAATGATATTTACTAATTCTTTGCAAATACCGGACTGCAATGAGTCTGTAACTTTATTGAGTGGTTATACAATAAATTTGTATGTGGTTGAAGTGCAAATGTTTTCCTGCAGTATTTGAATGTCCTTTTCAATGTTTCTCAACTGAAAATTAAATGAGCCATCATATTTTTGTTTGCCTAAGTGGCCATAATAAAGAATCACAAATTATCAGCTTGCACAACAGAAATGTATTGTCTCATGTGAAGAAAGCTAGATGGCCAAAAGCCAGGAAGAAAAAGGTGGCTGTTTCTGAACAGGAAGGACCTGTTCCAACTTCTCTCACTGCCTTAGAGGAGACTGTTCCCCTTATGTGCTTTTAAATCATCTACCTTGTACGCAGGTTCGTGTCCACAAATATTGCATCAGAGCTCTCCCCTATGACCTTTTAAATAGGATAACTCTACTAGATAAAGAACTGAGCTCTAAATAAGAATTCATCATGAAGAACCAGAGATTTTAGGACTCCCACTTATGAATTCAAGGGAGGTGAGCACACTTTAATGCACAATCCCATTCAGTGGCAAATATTTATATTCCAGTGGTTTCATTTATATTTAATGGTATTAATATAAATGGGAATATATCCACTACTCCTTTTTATTTTCCCCCAAAGATATTCTGCTCTGCTGTTTTGGAAAAATCACGTTCCAGAGGTGATTTAAGAAGCAGCACCAACACGGCCACTTTCTCAAATAGGAAGCACAAAAGTTCGTGTGCAATCCCACGGAAATTTCTCATTTATTTTTGCCACAGATTCCAAGTTGGGGTAATCCCTCAAAGCTTTGCAGCCTTTGTCTTTTCTCATTTGACATAAACAAGTGATTTTGTGTCTTCTTTTTCTTATGAGAAAAGAATTCGAACCCTGAAGACAAGAGAATGGAAACTGCTGGATTAACCCTGCTTGAGGTGAAGAGATCAAAGATGAGGAGATATCTTCCTGCGTGGACTCTTTTGCCACGATGAATAATGGATGACCGCCTAGAACACAATCTTCAGCTTCGAAACACTTACTTCTCACAACATAGGGCTTTTTAATTTCAAGTTGCAAGAGGATTCTTATTTTATTTGAAAATACCTCAAGGATCTGGGTATTTAATTCTAATGTTTTCATCATAGGCAACTGGCTTAAAATTTAAAAAATGAAGAAAAAGAAGAACGAATTATGGAACTTCTGAAAGACATTGAAACATTTATCTGGTTTTATTCCTATTACAGAAAGTTTAAAAGTTCCAGTATTTCCCCTTTTTATTAACTTTATGAATGTTATAAATCTTCTTTTACACTATTTAATTGTAATGCTTATCACATTTCTTGTCAGCTATGAAACCATAAAATATCCACATTAAAGCTATTAATTACAGAGTGTTTCTGCTTATTTTTCCCTTCATCACACTTGCCTGGTAAAACCCGAACTCTTGCTTTGTCCAACCAACACCTTGATGATCTATATCTGGATCTAAAAAACTAAATTTTCTTGGAAACAAACACAATCATAATGACTGTTCTTAATTGCCTTATTATCTCCCTGAAAGAGGCCATTAATGCCACATAGAAACTTACCTAAAATTCCCTGTTCTCTTCCTTTTTTCACGCACAAGGGGAAAAATCCACACCTCCTTTTTTGTCAAACTTTTAAGATATTCTTCTTCTCAGCTGATTACCTTTTCCTTTCTTTAGAAAATGGAAATCAGCCAGGGAGTTAGCTCAGCGGTTCGGTGGCCTGCCTTGCAAGCACAAGGACCCAAGTTCAATCCCCGGTAAAAAAAAAAAAAAAGAAAAGAAAATGGAAATCACTCAGGGAAAATACTTTACGTGGCCCCTCAACACCAGTCTAAAAGCTTTCCTCCTGTGCAAACGTGTGTCAATTTTTCTGCATAGTTTACAATTAAAATGGAAGATTTGATCATGTTCATCTGTAATTCCAAAAATCTCTCTGTGCCTTTTTCATGAGAGCCTATGATCTCTTTCCTATTCAAACTCTTACAATTGTCTTTCTATTATTTTATTAATGCTGTACTGAATCAATTGCTATACGTATAAAATATTCTCTAACACTATGTCCTATCCCCAAACAAAATATTCCTTTAATCCTATTTTTCACTTCACACACACAGCAGTATCTGCTACAATATTTGATTCAACTCCTATGGGGGAAAATTTCTGCCTTCTCTCCCCAATTCGCCTTTTGTCATCATCTCTGGATCAGAGTCCAAATACTATTTTATCCCTTTTCTTTCCGGTTGAGGTCTGTTCAAGGTCACCAATGAGCTATGATATGACCACCAATCCTTAGTCATTTTGTTGCTCTAACAGCACATGTGACATAAATCAATCGCTTCTTATTTTAGTATTTTCTTGAGTTTCCAGGGCATCACTCTCTAGAGGTCAAAATTCTATTTTAATTTTCAATTATGTGGATGTTTTCATCTCAGGTTGCGTTGTAGAATCTGTTCACGAAAAAAAAATTACTATGTCATTTGTAAAAATGAGAAGGAACATGTTATTTAAAATCATTGATATTAGAGCGAGAGATCATTCTGACTTCTAAGTTCAGCAAAGGCATCAAGGATTACAGTTAAGGAACAGACTGAGTGGGACGGAAGGAAGAAAATCTCTAAGAGGAGGGATCGCGGATTATGGGAATCTTGGACACCATGGTACACAACTATTATTCAGCTACTTGGGAACCTGAGGCAGGTGAATTGCAGGTTAGAGGCTAGCTTGGGCAACGGAGGAAGATCATGTTTCAAAAATAAAATGTAAGCACATAAACAGAAAATAGGTACATAAATAAATGAATAAACAGAATTAAAATGGCCTAGGGTTATTTTTCTATGAGTAGCTCAGTGGTAGAGTCCTGCTGGCTTTGGTCTTTACTACTTCAACTATAACCAGAGGATTGGGAGGATTCTTGCTGAACTAATTGAGGTAGCTTCTTGCTAAAACTAATGTTGGTGTTTCAAAAATAGGACATGGAGGGTAAGGTCGAGGAAAACATAAAACCAGAAACCAGAGAGCTTGACTAAGATTTGCTCAAGAAAAAGTGACTTCACTGGATTCTACTTATTTTTACCACTGAATTTTTAAATGCCCCAAGCTTAAGACATTGGACACGTCCTCTTCTGCATATTTAAATCCCTATGCAATCTCAACCAGTACAGTGGATGCCAATTCTAACTAAATCTGCTAATTTCACTTTTAAGCCTCTAACCTGAACAGTTTTCCTAAATTTGAGATGTATATCCAACTAACTACTAGATAGGTGCATTTGAATTTTTATTAGAATTGACATTTAAATAGTTCCAAAACTTACCTCAGATATTCTCCCACAAATTAACATCTTGTTGTTGTGTTTATTAAAATGCAAACTATTGAGATTACTCAAAAATCATATGTATTCTCTCTCCTTGATATCTCTTTATTTTCTCATTCCTTTTGGTAGGCCCTTATTATTTTCTCTCGAAAGAGATCTAGATTTTAATCCCATCCAATTACATGATTGAGGCTCATAATATCATAATTTCTTTTAGGCAGTTTTAGCCACCTACAAAATATCCTTGTTTCCACACTTGTCTACGGCAACCAGAGCAGTGGATTTATTCATTTGTTTGATTGCTTTTCTGTTTATTTTTGAGCAAGTTCTTGCCACATTGGTCAGGTTTGCTTTGATTTTGTCTTTTCTTCCTCCCAGACTCTCTAGTACCTGTGTCACATGCATAATAATCCTTTTAAATTGCAAATTATATAACCTCATTACTTTGGATAGTGCCATCTGATGACCCTGTATTATATAAGTATAAAATCATAACTTAATGTCATAACCTTTGAGATTTTTCCTGATCTGTCCTCGGATATCTTGCATACCCTTAATGCATTCATCAACTTTGTTTTATTACCCAGCAAATGAAAAAGAGAAAAAAATTATTTAAGTCACAACTTTCTAGGTTCAAAGATCAAGATTAGGTGTTCCTATCAGTTTGCCCTCTGGTGAACATGGCAGATTGGTGGCACACTTTGACAAGAGTTAACATGTGTGGAAAATATCACATCATCAAAGAGGGAGGGAGGGAGGGAGGGAGAGAGAGAGCGCAGAGAGGGGATGAGGGAGAGGGAGAGAGGGAGAGAGAAAGAAAAGCAAAAGCAAAGAGGGAAGGGAAGGGAAGGGAAGGGAAGGGAAGGGAAGGGAAGGGAAGGGAAGGGAAGGGAGATTCTAGCGTCCCATTTCTTTCTCCTGACTGCACAATGACCTAAAGAATTCCAACCAGGTCACACCTCCCAAATTTGCCATTAACACTCAAGCCTGACCACCTGGTAGCCAGGACTTTAAACACAACGGACCACTTCAAAGCAATCAGAGCATATTCAGGCCACGGTCCTCAACATATCTGTCTTCCCTCCCTTTTTTACTGTGCTTCAGCTACATGGCTGGCAAAAGCAGTGAAATCCATGCACAGTCCCACAACAGTTTCTTTGTGCTAAGTTCTTCTTATGCAGTATTGTACCTCAAGTTTGTATGTGACTCATTTTCTCACATCACCCGGCTCAAGTGTAAATTTATTAAGAGGTCCTCCTCAAACTTCCTGAACAAAGAGATCTGCAACCTACTGAATGAGTGCATTGGCACTTAATCCGTACTTATTCGTCATTACACTTAGCACCTATTTACAGGTACGAAATTCATTGACTATTATCTCCCCACTAAGATATATATTAAATTAGAAAGGGATCTTGACATCTCACCACTTCAGACTTTCCATAGTAAGTATTTAACAACTATTTATTGAATTAATAAAGTATCCAAAGCATTCATCTCAGTTTAAGATTGTTCCATTTTGGAAATATAAAGCACTGGAATTAAAACTATGGTCATGTTATGGAAGTAAGTTCATTGAAAATGGAGAAAGAACACAGATATAAGGTTAAGTTTAATTTTACTAACGGATTTAAACAAAAACTAAAATTTTATAGGTGTGTCCATACTTTGAAATGAATTAATTTCATTACTAATACAGTTAAATACATTATAGATCTGTATAAATTAGTATATAGATTCATCTTTTATATCTGTCATTATTAAGGCTTATAAGTAGTAAATGATATAATATAAATTGCTATAAACAAAGGATATATTGGTAAAGTAGAATTGTTCAGTGTTGGTCATTGTTTCTCTCCTAAATTACTCTATCTGAAAAATTTCAGGCTTCCATTCATGTGTAATGAAGGATAAAAGTGTAAGGATTTGAAAACAACAACTGATATAAGACCTAAAAACTTTTGATAATTGTCTCAAAGAACACAACTTTACATAGTGAAACATTGGAGTTATAATGCATAGTTAATCTTGTACAATGCAGAGAATTGCCAGATAGTTGGATTATTTAAATAAAAACAGTAGGAAAGAATTCCAGGATATAGCACAATTTTACAGATGGCTATTTTCCCTTTATGAACATCTCCAGGTAAATAGAAAAGGCAGTGCAATATTGATAACCTGGTCATACAGCGGAGCAGCTGTAGCTCAGTAAGAAACCAAAGAACCATCATAACTAGGGCAAAGTTGCAAAGGACAACTGAGATCTATGTTCTTAGATAGCTCTGCTGCGTAACTGGAACACATGGACTGGTCCAGAACAGGTTGGATACCAAGAGATGCAACCAGGAAACACTGAGGAAATTAACCCATGGTAAATGATTCTCATCAGGGAGTCATGATCAAGAACACAGAGGTAATTCCAATGGCACTTTGGAGAAGATTCCACAGTTTTGTGATCCACTAAAGATAGGTAGTTATAGAAAAATTAATCATGACAAATGTCACAGGTGATTGCAAACTTTAGAGTAAACTTGAATTTGAGGAAGGGAATTGATTTCCATAGATTTATAGTGACATGACTATTTCTGTTGTGACAATGACAATAAATGGAAAAATCTGGCCAAATGGACAAAAATTTTTGACTAAAAGTAAGAATTAAGATAATGTGTAACACATCAGGTCTGTGGCAGCTGCATTTAATACTTTAGCATTCGCATATGTGTCATTGCAGAGAAAGTGTTCTCAATTTTTGTGCTTTGTGGATATACTGTCACAGAAAGAGCCTCAACCCCAAGGAAGACTCAACACGTACATAATTCAGCCAAGAGTACAAAGAAGCACATAGCACATGTGACCAGAGAAAATCTCATGAGTCAGATTTGACCATCTTTTCCTGGAAAAACTCAAAGGTAAGAAAATCCTGGACAGTTGCAGGAGCCCACCTACCTAAATCACATGTTCATACATGGGCAACAAGTTTAACTTTCTTTTCTATACTATGGTTATAATATTTGAAGAAAATTTTTCAGTTTTCTTGTTGATATTATCATCCAAAAAAGGAAAATAATATCCACTAATAGGAAATGATTTATATTTTCTTTGTGGAATTAGAATTTATTTTAGATAAAATGTACTAGAGAACATTGAATAAGTATTTAAAAGGAATATATATTAGGCTAAATAAGAATATTATTGCACTAATATAATGATTTTATTTTTAACAACAAAATACAGCTTAAATTTGATAGATTTACTATGATTCAAATTGAAATGCAGATAAGGTTAAACATTTTTTGTTACATGAAGGAAAACTGTTTTACAGTAAAAATGTTATTAAACTTTTCTCTCAGTTTCCCCCAAACTATTACAAAACTAAGAAATTGCATTTTAATCTTTAAAGACATATATTAAAGCTGAAAAACTATCCAGGGACTGTAATATTTTCCAAGAAATGAGACAGTCTAAATGTAAATTTCAAGTCACTTTTAAGAACTAGTCTCTGTGTTAGCTGTAATTTACCTGGCTTTACAAAAATAAGATTTCATAGTCATAGATAAAATTTCCTAGAGTATCTCTGCTCTGAGTCACCAATATATGAATAAAAATTAATAATGAAGAAATTGGCTTCTACCTAAATGTTAAATACTTAATATATTTTATGAAAAAATTAAAGATTCATCTGTATAATTGCTTTCCAAATTATGCCTCCCTTCATATAACTATTATACTTATCTATCCTCATAGAATTTTGAAGTAAAATGAGGTTGAGATTATGTATTCAGTAGTGTGGTAATCAGCTATCTACTTACCCTCTTTGAAAATTCTGATTACTTTTCATTAAGTAGGTAAATGTTAATTTTGGTGGGATACTATACTTATATGAATTTATTGTCAATGCTGCATACCAGAGTTATAAAATTATAGTTTTCTTATAAATTTCCAGTGCCTTTAAAACACATCCTATGATTTATTGCCTATTGAATGGTGCATATCATTCTTGTTAAATCATACAATTAAATTACTTTTAAGAAAATATTAATCTAAATATTATGCTTTAGAAAACATAATATTTACTTTATAAAATTGTGAGTTAGGGCTCTTCCCTTCTTCCTCTGAAAAATAATAGACAAGACTATAATTTCACTGTTTTCTCAGAAATTTCTCTCAATCTTGCCACCTGGCACTGCCACTGATATTGCTAATCAAATTTAATATTGTAAATAATGAGATTAAATTGAGAATATAAAATATCTGGTCATCATAATTCTAGTCAACACCTCTAAATATACAAAATGACACACAAAGAAAATGACATTAACATGTTGACATGATTATTTTAAAAATTAAATTAAATATTTATCTTATAATTGATGTCAAGAGAATGCATAATATTTATTCATATTCTTAATTGTAATAGATATTTAAAACATTAGAGTTTATTGAGGTGATGTCATTTCTGAGTCAAAATAGTTTTCAAACAGAAGATTCCCAAGGAAGTATTTGCTTGCCTATTTTAGGCAGGTGGAGAATGTGGAAGATGGATGATGTTGGAGTCACCATGCTGAGGGGTATCGAAGAATTATATTAAAAATCTGCCCCCAAAACTAGAGGAATATTGGCTTTCTGTTTTGTTTTTGCTTGTTTTGTACTTAAAGTATCATCAGACCATATTTACGTATCCTAACCCTTCTGCACATACATGTGCTTGCACACACACAAAACACAGGCACACATGCAAGTCTCTTCTGACATTTAAAAGCTACTGGACCACCCTTCTGCTAAAAAAATAGCAACCATAAATCACCAACAAGAAAACTCCCATGGGCAGGGAGCACTCTTGGGTTTTCAAGTCTAACACTGAGTTAAAAAACAGAATGCTGCAAAGCTCGTGAAAATGTTTCACAGTCTTCAAAATATAAGTTTTCTTTACCTCACTTTTCAAATGTAAATTTCTTATTGTCTCCTATTATACAATGACATAAATAGATTTATTTAATCTTGGCATTCTCAATTTCAGGCACAGTGTCTGAATACTATAATAAATGTTTGTTTATTCATATATTAATGAAAATAAAGAAAAAATGACTGGCCTATTACTAAGTTCCATCTATTATGGTGACTCATCCAGTTAAAATTGTAAGATGGTTTCCAGCAAACACTGCTCACAGTTTGATGGGAACTTGGGAAATGAAGAAGAAAGATTCCCAAGGTTGCTAGGGAATCCAACAAAAGAGCAAGGGTGTTTGCAGACAAAGGTGTGGCTGGATGAATTCTCAGGGAAAGGAGTTTTCAAGGTGAAAGAGAACCCCCTAGTATCAACTGAAAGTGACACCAACGGAGACCTGGTGTTGCTGGAAAGTTTGTTGGAGTAGTTGTAATATTGAAAATAGCCTCTACATAGGTCTCTGTTCAAAAATGAATAATCTTATAATTATTCTATAAAACATTCAATAAAATTAAAATAATTAGGATATGTGAAAGATTGAAAGTTGTAATGAGACTACATATTTGTTTGTTTGTTTTCTTCAAGTTGTGTGGTTTAGGTGTTTATTACTCTCCAGGTTATTAAAATGGTACTAAAATAGGTTAATTACATACAGCAATAATAAAACCCAACACATTAAACTCTGTTTGCCATAACTTGCTTTGAATATCCCTGCACTAAAATTAAATTTTCTATGACTTTATTTCTCAAGTTATTCAAAATGAAATTCCTATCTGTCCTCTAAAAAATTAGGTAATAATTGAATTTATCAGTTCAGGAAAGTTTAAAAATGTCAAGTTTTAACTAAGGAACAGATTACATATATAATTTTATTTTGTGATATTTTTGTTTACACTGTTATATTTTGTACACAAATTAGACTGACACAAAATGAACACTTTGAAATATTCTTGCAGTTGTTACTTGGTTAAGTTAGTTTTATAATATCATCCTGTCTTTAGAAAAAGGTTTTCCCTTTCACTGGACTTGACACTCTAAGTATATTACAATGTATTTTAACTCAATTTTAACATCATGTTCCAAAGTGCATAATCTTGAATGTAACAAAAGTCCATGATCTGAAAAAGCTCAAAGTGTCTCCTGATCACCAGAAATGCTGTGGAGTCCCATTGCTAATCCCCACGTGCGAGGGTAAACGCCAAACTGTGAGTGCTGAAAATGCAGCAGTACAGCTCCGAGGCTCTTTTCAGTTCTTCTTTAGAATTAACCATGAATTAGATGATCAGTATTTGCCAAATGATGCAAATTCTTCTAAAATGCAATGTCTTGTTAAACAAAATAATTCAAATATTTTTCCAGTGAGAAACCATTTTTACATTATTTCCTCATTATTATATAGTTTTGTGGGGTTTTTTTATACCAGGGGTTGCACTTGGGACCTTGTGCTTGCCAGGCAGGTAGTGGAAGCACTGAGTTAAACCCCTGGCCCACCTCATTATAGTAAAATGGAAACTTTTCATTTAGACTTTTTGGGTAATGTTATTCATTTATCTCATGCTATCTGATCATCATTTTTAACATATTTAAATTCTGTAGTGGCCAACATTGACATGCACATGATACCCAGTGCATTCACCAGTGTCATTCTGCAATTATTTTGTTATGAAATTTATTTTATTTTTTATGAAAATAAGAGGGGTGCTTTTATATTTTGATTAATATCTACTTATATTACATTAAAATAAAAATCGAGATGCAAGTCAAAATGACAATGAGACATCAGCTCACATAGGTTGCTATTATATTATAAACAAACAGCTAAATAAAAATAAAAATAACCAATGTTGGCAAGTATGATGGAAATAGAAACACTTGAATACTATTGTCAAGGAGCTAAAGCGGTACAGTCATTAAGGAAATGGTACTGTGTATTGTCCAAAATGAAAAGTAGATTTACCGCATGATCCACTGGTAACCCCACTTACGGGCCCAGGGCAATTCCAGTACAAGTGAAATCAGAACCCTAAAGAGGGATCTCTGCTCCCCTGTTCATTAAAACAATATACGTAATAGTGAAGGCATGAACACAGCCTAAACATGCACCAAAAGAGAGGTGAATAGAGAAAATGTGGACAAACATTTACGTGCACACAAAGGCTTCATATGTACATCTAGGAATATTACCCAGTCTCTGACAAGAAGGGGATTTTGTCATTTGCAACAATGGGGAGAATTATAGAGGGTAGCAAACCTGCATGAATTAAGCCAGTCACACAAAGACCTGACAACCTCCTCATAGAGTCTCTCAAAGTGATATTCTCCTCTCATGCACCCACAGGATGTTTAATGTGTTGGCTTCTGCACTGCATTTCTGGCTCTATTTTAGGTTGATACATTGCCAAAATTCTCCAATTTAACCCAAAAGCAGTATGCCTCTCTCCATGACTTTACAATGTACAGCCTTAGCTAAAATAAAGAGCAATTAGTAGTGTAAACAAACCAAATATTTCAAACTATTCTGTACATAACTGAACCAATATTCTCACTATAAAATCAACGATAAAATCAGCAGTTTTCTACATTTCAAATTTTTAAAGCAAGCTCAGTTTAGGTGAGCTTTTATCTTGCTACAGTTAATGTTATTAATAAATTTACCAAATATGTCTTATATTTTTTGTAATCTCTGTCATATGTTAGGCCAAAAGGCTATCATCAAATTTCTGCCAAGGTAATAAATATTACTGTGTCAAGACTGGCCCAACAAATACCATTCACCTTGCAAGGTGATGGACTGATATATACCCATCATAAAATGCCCAAACTAATTCAGCCAATTCATCCATATGGCCAGAGTGTTCTCTCTGTGATGAACACCTTCTGACAATTTAATGCTTCATTTGCTTACTGGGTACTTTGTTCAACTTTCTTAAAAAGTTATGTAGTGACTTCCAGAAAGTAGGTGGGAAGGACACACACATATTCAACTCTGCCTCTTTGTTGCATTCAAGGCAAGAAGGCCTTTTATAATTAATTATTATAGTTAGAAAAAGAAACACAGGATTTATAAAGATATTTTTTTGAAAAATGTAACTATTGACTGAGACAATGCCATGTCAAAACTTTTGCCACGTTAAGTCTTTCCTTCAAATTTGGAAGAAGGTGCAGAAGGTATTGAAGACAATAGTACTTCTCGAGCTTCTTACAACCTACATGTGAGAAATAAAGCTTCGTAAAAGACACGCACACTACATTACATACAAATATATTAATTTATTCTATCAGTAAAAGTTATTGAACATCCAATGTGCCATACAGTGCTCTAGGTAGGTGTTGGGAAACCACCCGTATACAGAGTTTCTCTTCTCCTGAAGACTGCGCTCTCCAATGATAGCACCAGTGCAGGGAAATAAAAAAGCAAAGCCATCCATGAAGCTGACAGAGGCTGGGTAATCTTAAATTTTGTGGTAATGGTAGACTCGTGATGAGAGAACATCTGAGCAGAGATATAGATGGAGAGACAGAATGTGCTTTGTGAACATATGCTGGAAAAATTTATTGGCAGAGGGAACAAAGACGTGGAACACTTAGGTAGAATAGAGCATAGTCTGCTTAGAATCAGGAAACACTTGGGTAAAAAAGTGAATAAGGAGTGATAGCAGAAGATGGCAGGACCCATATGCAATTGGAAGTTAAATTTGTCATAAATAAACTCCTCTGATCAATAGAGACAGTTGGCATAACTGTGGGTTACCTAAGGAAGATATGTCTTGTGGCTAATCTTAAAAATTAGGAAGAATACATAGAAAAGCAAAGAAAATAACAGATCATTTTGATCTTTGGGTGCTGAATTATGATGGACAGCCTCTGTCTTCTTTTCCTAAAGCAAATTTATGTTCATAAAATATGACACATATTTATTAAAATTATATATATATATATATATATATATGTTAAAATAGCATTTAACTTCTGATATCCTATGAAGAGCTTTTTTTTTTCCTCTGAAAGGGAGAAATTACACAGACAGGCCTTAAAAACAAATATCATATGCAGTTATTTGAAAGAGGAAGCAACCTGGGGAATTAGAGAAGCTTTAACAGTAGAAGTATTTGGACCTGAACTTCTCCTCCATCCTCTGGTCTTAGTGTTTGAAATATGAAAAAAGGGTATCAGAGGCTATGTAACAGTGTATAAAATAAACACTGAATTTTAAAGGATAGATAATTACTGTGAACTTAGACTATATAACACCATCTTATATTTCATTCTTAAAACCTGAGGAAATATTCAGAGATTAAAATTAAAATGCTTAAAATAATATGTAAACTAAATCAGCAATGACATGCCAGAACAAGTAATGTACAAAGAAAAATACAAACAGAGAAGAAGATGAAATAGAAGCATATTGTCATCTGGTTTACTCCTAGCACACCAAAGCTCATAAGAGTTAGTACAAAACCCAGCAATTTTTCATATTTCATGACTGTGTTTATTCAAATTGCATCTCTATATATCTTATATTTTCAATTTACATGATAATATAGCACACTATATTTTATAAAAGTCTTTGGATACATATAGATAAATACTAAAGGATATTAGGAGAGATAAAATTTTGCCTTAAGAAAATATATGAGGAGAGTTTACTTTCTATAAAGAAGATAAAGACAGACACATTTCTCTTGGATAGTAGTGCAATGGAAATACCCAATGGGAAAGTGGTTTATTACAAAATGATGCATCACTTGTTTATCTTATTTACAGAGTATTTTGTATACTATGAAAGGACTTTTTAAAAACTCTTGCCTCCTTCGTCTGTCCTAACGCTTTTTTCCTTTGATTTTGTACAGATTAATCATCCAGATTTTCTATAGACATTATTTACTTTAAATACAATTTAGACTATCACTTCTGTAGTTTTTATCTTCTATTTTCTTCCCTGCTATCTTTCACTGTAAGCTTCAGAGGTAGTTTTAAATTAGATTTTAGCTCATTTTATATATTTACATAGACTTAGGAAACATTTGAAAGATGTAAGAAATCATTTTTTTAGGAAATAAGGAAGACTTTATGAGAGAAATTATTCATAGCCAAATATGGAAATTGATACCTACATGGCTTTTTATTTTATCTATTTACACACTTACAATGATTTTGTTAAGAAACACTTTGCTAAGAGAATATCAGAGCAATAAATGGCCTAAGAGTTTAAGCACGGATGTTGGCGTGTCTTCACTAGAGCGGGTAGCACTCACTAGCCAACTCCAGGACAGACCATCCATCACACGGACAGTCCTAACACTGCTAGCTGTGCACGTCCCCAGCTCTTCTCAGCACATCCTTATCAGGATTCCGCCCGTGGTTACCCCAGCTGGGCCCCCCTCTTTCTCCGTGATCCTTCCCGATGACTGCCCTCTCCATGTCTGCTTTATGTCAACTTTCCCTTTTCCTTTGAAACATGGTTCTAGTTAGTCTCGGACATTGTCTCCCCCTTTCTGGTAAAGTAGCTCTTTCAGGACATAAAGTCCTGATTTGTATTTCAAAGTGGTCATTGTTCCCAATTTTCACATTGGCACCTGAAGACCAGAAATGTCAGATGTTTTGCAAAGACTTCGTGACTTCACTCTGTTGTCAAAGAGAGGAACGTATGTGGACAGGGCGCAGGCCATAGATATCCCTAGTTAGGACACAGGCATCATGAGGAAAGTGTATTTTTATCACACAACCAAAGTAAAGAAGGATGTTAATTGTTTGAGTGGTTAGTGGACACAAACTGAGAGATTTGAGTAAAATGTGCATCGTATCATCACATAGATAGACAGTGAACGTTGGATGAAAAAGGCCAGAGATACTGAGTCTAAAAAAGGAAATTGCTATAATTTAGCTGCCAGATGAAAGAAAATAAAATCTGAGGATAAAGAAGGCTACAGAGGTGAAGATGTAAATTAACTTTGCAAAATAAAAACCAAAACAAAATATAAAGGTGAGGCAAACACTGAAGCTAGGAGTTGGAAAAATATGTCAGTGATATTCATGAGAGATGAAAACAGCTTATGAAGAAATATTATTATTCATCTGTTAGTGGCAAAAAAAAAATACTATGGACAACACTGAAGAAGGCAAAACCTATTTTTCTCAGGACTAGCAAAACAAAAACACCATATGCATGTCAATACACACACACACACACACACACACAGGCTAATACCTAGTAATCATTTGGTGCATTTTGTGAGCATGTGGAAATAGGATGTAATAGTGGCATAAAATTATAGATGCTAAAATGTAATATTTAATAGAATTATATGCTTGACTAGTGATAAAAATCTATCATGTTTCCTTGAGACATACATGATAATATAAAAGTCCAGTGGTTTCAATAACTTATTTTAATACAACACTATCACAGTAAAATAAAATTTGCAAAAGCGAATTTATGCAAGCTACTCCGGAACTGGAAATGGTGCATTGAGAAGAAAGTACTTTTTAAAAGAAACTATGAATTGTACTGTTCTGATTTCACATTATTTGACACAACTGATACAGAAAAGTACTGAACCTGACAGCTGAATAAGTCTTCAAAAAATTTGACGATATTCTTTGTCTGATTCTTCTTCAATACTTTTAAATTATGCAATGAAATGTCTTTATCATTTAAATGATAAATAGATGGACTTCCATGGCGAATACAGTATAAATTCATAAAGTATATTTATTGTATCAGAGCCAATTTATCACACCTTTATTTAAATATTCTGTTTTTCAGTTTGATGAGTATAAAGCAAATATCAATTTGAAATTTTAATTTTTATAAAGCAAGTCAAGTGAGTGCATCTGTATGAACTGTGTCTTTTGTGTTCCATATCCTGATGCTTTTACAACCTAGATCCTTTCTGACCCTGGTCTGCCCCTCACAGAGTTAGCCCATTCCTCCAGATAGCACAGAATCCAAGAAGGGAACTTTCAGAGTCCAGCCAAGAAATCCAGAGCTGATGCCTAAACATTTTCTTTACTGGGCTTTTCAGACTCTAAGCTGTAGTCCTTTTGTCATAATCAGTAAAAGCCAGGTAATAATAAAGAACCATCTTTATGCCCCAGAACGAGCTGAAACTATCCCAGTGAGTTACACCGTAACCTATTTATCCTATCTTACTTGTACTCTTTAAAAAAACCACAAGCACAATTACTTCCATAAAGACCGATTCTGCCCACACGTCCCCATTACTCCAGCTTCCTTCTAGTTGACTTTGCTGCTTCCTCTTTTGATCCTTTGTGGTCTGACCTGACTCCTGTCTCTAGGGAACTGTGCACAGATTTATCTTCTTCCATGACAGAAATTATTATGTCTGCACATCCAGCAATAGCTGAGTTTTAAAGATACCCTCAAAGTGGGCAAGTATTTTTCTTATTAAATATTTTTTTTAAAAACAATTAAAAGGAAAAGAAAATAATTCTCCAAAGTGTACCGCTTAAGTAAAAGCTCACTGTTATGCTTTGTTTAATAGATGAATTTAGAGGTATAATAAATAGTCTTGCAAATGGAGAGGGACCAAGGGTGTGACTGAAGGGAGAAGAAAGGGAAAAAGTACATAAAACAAATTAAGACTGGTTACGTGCATGTATCAACTCCCCACAATCGAAATAGTCATTCCTTACTGTAGACCTGTACTAACAGAAATAAAGTTTAAACATTTAAATACAGGTATCGATGAACAAGAAGTCATTTACAAATAGCAATTTTTATTTTGTTTTTTCATATAGGTACATTAAATTGGTATTACATTCAGTGGTATAATTTCACTGAGTTTTTTATTGAAGGTAATGCTGGAATCTCAAAATTATAAAGTTTTAATTGGATTTTATTTTGTTAAAAAGATGCAATTTTATAGTTGATCTGCTTTTTCCTCATTACACGGAGCTGCAGTGGATTAATCAGTCTGAAAAATGTCCACATAACAAGATATCACACAGTAGGATGTAGGTTGTAGGAGAACAGAAGCAAGGAAGAAGTGCTAATAAATATGAGCCACTCATAAGAATGAAGACAGAAAATCCATACAGGAAAAGAAGAAAAATATGGTTCTTTGCAGCAGTTTCAATTTTAGTATTTCCTTTATCAGTTATTGGTTAAAAAATGGGATAAGCATGTTACCTTCCCTTTTCTAAATCAACACAGACTTTAAACTTCATACAACATCCAGATATTATTATTATATTCCTGAAAATTAAAGCTACTCACTGTGACCCAATAATAGGAAGGAAATAATTGTCCTGCCTTGATTATGAAATCTTAAAAGTTTTGTAGAGATACTGTAAAAGCATTGTCAAGGGTTGTCATTGGGAGAAAGGGAGGAAGAAATACATTTTTCGATCAGCCTTGGTTTGCATTTTCCTTTGTGATGGCCTAGTTCTCATTAAAACAGATGAATGAATGTTGTGTACTATAAAATATCATGAGAATGGTATATAATTTTGTCAAGTTTGTCACAGTAAAGTGCAAAATGCTAGATGGTTTAAGAAATTGAAATATATTGCTTTACAATTATGGAAGTCAGAATTCCAAGATCAAGGTGTTGGCAAGCCTGGCTCCAGAAAGCAACAAGAAAATGCTCTGCTCTAGAATTTTCTCCTCAGTTTGTAGATGACTGCCTTCACCCTGGTTCTTCATGACGTGTTCTTGGTCAACATGTCTGTCATGTTTCTGCCAATATTACTTCTTCTCACACAGCATTATCTGCAGTTACAGTCTGAGGTCATGGGAGTTAGAATTTAGCTCACAACCTTTGAAGGAGGGGGCTATGAGTCATTAAATGCTAACAATCTCCACTATCACAGAAGCACTGGTACCAGTGCCATGCAGAATATTTTCCTCTCACCCACAGAATTCCGTTCATGGGATGTGCAAAGAGAAGCAGGTCTAGGAAAGACGCATCCAGCCAAGAAACCAGTAAGCAACCAATTTTCCTTCCCAGACTTCCTTGTAAGTAGAAACCGTGCTTTAATCCTATAAGTCACCTACTTCAAGTGACTTTCCATTCCTTAAAACGTAAGTATTCCTGAAAACTTTCTTCACTTTTCATTCCCCTAGTATCATACAGTTCCTGTGCTGTTTGTCAAAAAGTGTCTTTTCCTTCAAGATCTATTTCAATGGTTTACTTCTCAGGTGTCATTCTCTCATCCCTACACTATAAATATGCTTCGGTTTCTTTTGCTACTTTCCTCAGAAGTCAGCAGCACTATTAGTTTCATAAAAACGGCATGCCCTATCCTAGCTCAAGATTCTCTTAAATAACCTCTGTCCACACAGCAGCCCCAAACTTGTCGTCAGAGCTCACGTGAAATACTGGATTCTGACAACCGACTGTTGATCATACCACTCTCCTTGTCCACCGGTTTCCGCCACGCCGGTATGTATTGTCACTTCCTCATATTTGCCAAGCTCATTTCTCCCAGGCTTTTTCCACTAGTTGATAGGTCCCATAGTAAACTCTCCCAGCTTTTTGATCTCAACACAAATCCCCACGGACTACTCCTAGTTTAGTTTAAGTGACCTCATTTTCCCTGCCTATCTATCGGGATAGAACTCCCAGTCTCTCTTTAATAAGTCAACTTTCTTGAATGGCTTTTTTGTACTTCATTAGGCCCTAATCATTTCTTGTAAATTAATTATTCATTTGATGATTATCTGTCACACTCAACCATGATGCAAACTCCAGAAGAACACCACAGATATATCAGGTCTGCTTAAGTCTAGCCAAAGGCACCCAAATCACTTCATAGGATACACTGAGGAAAACTTTTAAATAATTGAATGAATCAATAGATGGATTGATACATTCCATTCATGTGTGCATGACTATATTTTATATATTATGATTATTACTAGAATAGGTGTAAAGTATGGGAAACATGAATTATCTCAAAGATGCTATTAGCATTGAAACTAGAATTAAAAGTCTGAGATAGTTATAAAAGATTTAGTTTCTTACTGCATGTGAATTATTTTTCCTTATATTTTGTTTGTTCTCTCTCTGTCTCTGTCCCTGTCTCTCTCTTAGATAGATAATAGAAAGATAGATGATAGACAGATTTTAAAAATTAATTTTATTGGTACATTTAAATTTTAAAATAAGGGCCGGGGATCTAGCTCAGCAGTTCAGTGGCCTGCCTGGCAACTGCAAGGACCCAAGTTCAATCCCTGGTACCACAAAAAAAAAAAAATTCATCACTGAAAATGTGTATCTTTACATAATCTGTCTTGATTTTTATTTTTCTCCATTTCCTGCCCTCCCTTCAAGCCCATCCATCCCTCCCAATTTAGAAAGACTTCATTTCCATTTTTTCATTTTCTCATATTAATTCCATTCCCTAATCCCTCTCACTTCCCCTACCCTTTTTCACCTTTTCTTCCTATTTCACATTATTTATTATTCCTTTAGATCCGTAATTACACTTTTATTTTCTCATACCAGAGAAACTATTTGGTATATACACATATGTGTCCTATTTATTTCATGTAAGAGTATTGCCTCAATGTGCATCCATTTAGTTATGTCTCTAATTTGTCATTCTTTATGGCTGAGTAGTACTCCATTTTATTTTTTAAAATATATCTTCTTTATCCAGTCTCCAGTTGACAGGCAATTGGGCTGTCTCCATTTTAGCTATTATAAACTGTTGTGCTATAAACATGGGTATACATATATCACTGTGGTATGCTTCTTTTAATTTTTTTGGGAAGTTATCCAGAAGCAAAATAGCTGGGTCAAATGGGACCTTTAATCCTAGTTCTTTGAAGTATCTCTGTACTGATTTCCACAGTGGTTGCAGCAATCTGCACTCCCACCAATATTGGAGAAATATTCCTTTATCCCCCAAGCCCGACCAGCATTGTTATTGGTTGATTTCATGATAACAACCTTTCTTTCTGGGGTGAGGTAGATTCTCAGTGTGGTTTTCATTTGCATCTCTCAAATGACCAGAGATGTTGAACATTTTTCATGTTTATTTGCTGATTCTACTTCTTTGTCTGAGAAATGTCTATTGATTATAGATGCTCTAAATTTGGGAGGTCTTTTTTTCTTTAAACTCTGTATATATTCTAGTCTTTCTTTCTTTTTCTTTCTTTTCTTTCTTTCTTTCTTTCTTACTTTTACTTTAAAAAATTTTTAAATTTAAACTTTTTGTTTGTGTGTGTGTGTTTTATTTTTTTTCAGTACTAAGGATCAAACTCGGGACCTTGCATTTGTGAGGCAAGTGGCAGAACCACTGAGCCAAATACCCAGACCTTCAGAAGGTTTTTAATAAGATGAGGTCCCACTTGTTGATTCTTTGTTCTAGTGCAGGAGAAACTGAGGTTTATTCATGAAATCTTTTCATATTCCAGTGTCTTCAAGAGATCCATTTTACCTCTCTCCCAGCTGATTAAGTGTTTCTGTTTAAATATTTAGAGCTCAACGTGATAAAAGCTATCTATGAAAAACCAACAGCTAATATCATACTAAATGGTCAAAAATTTAAATCCTTCACACTAAAATCAGGAACAAGACAAGGAATTCCACTATCACCACTCCTGTTCAATACAGTATTGGAAATATTAGCTACATCAATAACACAAGACAAAGAAATAAAAGGAATAAAGGTAGAAAATGAAGAAGTTAAAGTTTCATTATTTGCAAAGATATAATTTATAGAAGACCCCACAAACTCCGCCGAAAGTCTTCTAGATTTAATA
This sequence comes from Fukomys damarensis, assembly GCF_012274545.1. Lineage (NCBI taxonomy): Eukaryota > Metazoa > Chordata > Mammalia > Rodentia > Bathyergidae > Fukomys > Fukomys damarensis. Next base: position 17,214,051 of record NW_022900913.1, read on the forward strand.
ATTAAATTCAGTAGAGTAGCTGGATACAGTTTAAAGCACACAAGTCAATAGCTTTCCTATACACAAACAACAGACTTGTTGAAAGAGGATCTGGAGAAACAACTCCCTTTTCAATAGAATAAAAAAAAATGAAAAACAAATACAAACAAACAAAAAACAACAAAAAAATACAAAACCATAGGAATCAACCTAACAAAAGAAATCAAAGACCTCCACTCTGAAAACTTTAGCACTCTGAAAAAAGAGATCAAAGAGGGTATCAAAAAATGGAAATACATCCCTTGCTCCTGGCTTGGAAGAACCAATATTGTGGAAATGGCCATACCACCAAACCTACTATATAGATTCAATGCAATCTCAATTGAAATTCCAACAGTATACTTCACAGAACTTGAGACAAAAATTTAAAAATTAATTTGGAGCAAGAAGAGACCTAGAATAGCAAAAGCAATTGTAGGCAATCAAGACAAGGTAGGGGCTATCACAATATCCAACTTGAAGCTATATTACAAAGTCTTGTAATAAAAACAGTGTGGTACTGATAAAGAAACAAACCGGAAGATCAGTGGAATAGACTAGAAGACACAACTCCAGACATGGACATCTCATCTTTGACAAAGGAGCCAAACACCTTTTCTGGAAGAAATATAGCCTCTTTAATAAATGATGCTGGAAGAAGTAGGTTTTAACTTGCCAAAGGTTAAAACTAGATATCTCTCTCACCATGCACCAAACTAAAATTGAACTGTATTAAAAAGATGATAGATTTTAATATCTTCTCATAAGGAGTTAGCTATTTCTCCACTTCTAGCTCATCTAGCTATATAATTCAAACAATAAATGAATATATATTGTTTTCGGGAATTTGAAACCAAGTTATAATCTCTGCATTCCAACTTAACTTTTGGGAGGTCATTCTTTATTTAAAATTATAATACACACAGTCATCACTCAAAGTACATATATGACCATCAAGTACTTGAAATTTGGCTAGTAGAACTGAGGAAATGAATTGTTTCATTTAACATTTAAAAAGCTGAATTTAAATTTAAAGCTTGGATTAGTGTAAAATATTCCCAATGAGAATAATGTCAAAATAATTTATTGATTACAATAAACTCTCTCCCTATCAAAATGCCATTCCGCTATGTTCATACTGTGTAGCATACGGACAACATCAGATGTGGTGTAAGAACCGAAATAAGGTCCAGTATTAGGTATCTACTAATCATCAGATAAAACCAGGAAAGTCTCAGATGTCCTTATGGCAAGTTCCCCTCTCCAGTGCAATCCCACAAACAGCCAAAGGACCTTGCTTTGGAGAGTAGACATAGTGTTTGTTCTTTTCTGAGGACTAAATAGCTGCTCCTTCGCCATGTCGGGGTTATGCAAATGCATTAATCACATCCCCCTGGATAACTAAAGCTACCTCTTGTCTTGGATGTTACAAAATCAGCCTTGCACCCCGCTCTCACTCGCTGCTCCCGTTGCAGTTCTCATGCTGCCCACAGGAGCGGGGTCCTTCTCTTCTGCACGGAAAGTATATGAGACTAAAATCCCACTGTCCATCTCATCTGTTCCATGTCAGCCAGCCAGACGAAGATACTGTCTTTGAGGCCGTGATGTCCTTTTATCTCAGTCTCCTTACTATAACCGAGGGAGAAAGTCTTCTGGACAACCACTGAGGATATCCTGAGTCTCACCCAATCTGGATATTTCTAACTCTGTTTGTCTGTGTGAAAATTTACCTTCTGCTTAAAATTGTGATTTATATGATACTTAAAACAAACCCTGGGTTTCTATTAGAACCCTGGGCTACTTTGATTAGGATGAAACTACGAGGTATGTTCTGTGAGACGGGGAAGCTCAACAGGTTGTCGAAAACTGAATACCACAGGTCCTGGTGCCCATAGTGAAAAGTTTGGATCTTTTATGGATCAGTAATGGTCCTGAAGCTGTTATACCTCATGGCCATTGATGGACAACAAGTTTTTGGTTTGGGTGTGATTTACAATTACTCCTATGTGTCAACATTTTTTTCCATCTCACTGTGATGGAGAGGCGAACTTTATATGATTCAATGTCTTATACTCCATTTAAAGTGCTATAACATAATATATTTTTAAATCATATATAACTATTCTGTCTTCCTATGTCTCTAATGATGATAATTTATAAAGTGAACACGAAATGTAACCATTCTCGTAATTTAGGCTTATCTAACTCACTATGCACGTAATGATAGCCCCCCCAAGAAAAATGTTCATTAAATGATCTCAAAGTTTGATAAAATTTCCCAGGGAATTATAGGGGGAAGGTATAAAATCATTCCATGTCAGGGTGAAAAAGTGCAAGGACATCCTGAGAAGGCCGGGAAAAAGTTGGCTAAGGAAAGGAAGATCAGTTTGAAAAAAATACACTTGATTGGGTCATTGTCCACAAAAGGGCAGGACTTAGGATGAGACTAGTAGACCTTGAAACCGTCCTGCAATTTAATAAGAGATACAGATCAATAAGCAATTTCCAAAGGCATATAATGACATAGTTAAAGAACATCTGATATAGGTTCTGGGGATAAGGGAGATCTAAGGCTAGAATGACATCTCAGGTGTTAGCAATGGGATGAAGGGGGAAAACGCCGAGTGAAATATGAAAGGGAGGTAGGTCTGGGTCCAGTGTGAGCACATCAAATCTCTGTGGGTTAGGAGAGCTGTGATTGAGAAACCCAAAGTTTGTAACATAATTTTTCATGGCATGCACATGGGGAGTGGCTTGAAATAAAGCTGACAAAAGAAATAGTAGACCACAAAGAGGCTTGTGCGACTTACAAGGTTATGATAGATTTATCACCAGAATTTACCTACTGTTGCTGTGCAAACACAGGAAGCACTCTGTGATAACGTTACAGAATGTGATTTAGTGCATAATTATACTCCAGACACATTCGTGCCTTGTTTTGGTATTCCCTATCTTTAAGAATACCCATATGGCTTTAAAAGAAAATGTGATGATAATTAGACTATCAGAAGGCTGCAACACAGTACCTCGCACTGTGGAAGAAACATCAGGTGCAAAAAGGAAACTCCCTTTTGCACAATTGAAGAAGCAGTTATCCTATATTTCACCCCTTTTGTCAGACCCATGGGATAAACAGGACATATGCTTTCCATCGAGTTACAAACGTGCATAGAACGCAGGCATCCCTTGGGGTGAGAGGAAGAATATATTTTAAACAACATGGAAAAAGAAGAATAAATATCATGTTTAAAAATGAATTTTTCCATCTGTCTCATTATACATAGCAAAAACTTTAAAGGTACATACAGCTCTTCCAAAAAACCTTTCTTCAAAACATTTACTGAAAATCTGAATACTGATTATGTTAGTTGGCCCTTTGTGTGTGGAAAATCATATTGAAAGTGAAAAAAAGGATAGTAAGTTTTATAGATACCAAGACAATTACAAGAAGATGAAACTAAATATATTCTGTACACATTATAAATAATATTGAAAAACATTGTAGCTCTCTAGTTTAATAGCAGCTTCTATATGGAAATAATATCTTCCTATGAACTATATGAAAAGAATCTGGCACTTTGGAATAAAACATGTACATTTCTATTAACACATGTACACATCTATACATGTAATACATACATCACATAAACATTCCATTTAAAATGTCCATTAAATAATTGGCAAGGTCCTTGGAAATGTGCCATAAAAAAGAAATCTCACTCTATAAGAAAAGTTAACGTCAGAAAAAGCAACCGCTAAGAAAGCATACAGTGGTATCTATGCAAACCGATATCATTTAAATACGGAACTCTGAAATATGTGCAATGGGAGTTAGCCTGCTTGAAAGGGAGGAAACCCATGGACTCCTCATGTATATGAGCCACATTCGCATTGCTGGGACGAAATACTGAGCACCTGGAACTTCAAGGAGGAGAGATTTATTTTGGCTGACGGTTTTCGAAAGATTCAGTTCCGGGTGGGTTAGCATGAGAAAGAAGCGGGTGGAGGAAGGGCGTGGCAGGGGGAAATTGCTCACCTCATTTCAGCCAAGAAGCAGAGAGAAGAAAGCAGCCCAGAAGAGTACTGCACCCCCCAGGAGCACGACTCCGGGCCACACCGCTTCCAAGCAGGGTTGGAAGCCTATTGAACTAAACTCATCAGTGGGTGAATCCAGTGGTGACTGTGGTCACCTCGCAACACAGTGGCTTTGCAAACACCTGAAACCCTTAGGAGACTGTTTAGATCTAAAGTATAACCTTCGGTTTCAGGAAAATTGAGAAAAAGGAAAACATTTCATTTTTTCTAAATCCTATAGGAAAACAAAGAAAAAAAATAGAGCTTGTTTATTAAAATATTTAACCGGGTTTGTTAGTGGCCTGGCACTTCCCAAAGTACAAGTGAACGGTATGTACAAGTAGCAGCTGGCATGGTATGTATTTCATTACAACTTTGATGCTATAAACACTTGGAGATTGAGAAGTGAGTTTATATGCTCCGGCGAAAGCGATGAAACTTAATCTAAATGGTTTGATCTATGTTCCTGGTCATAATCTCTCCTTGGTCATTTGAAATGTGTATGACAAATTGTTTCTGTGAAATCAGAGCCATGAGCCACAAATGTGTCTCTGGGTTCTATAAAACAGCACAGACATTCCGAATAAATATCTCTGAATGATTCTTTACATGCGTCTGTCTTGATGTTGAAAATCAGTCTGTCTTACTTATGTTTCCATAGCCCTCTCATGAAAATTTTGCTGTCTGATCTATCAGTGCTGCTCTTGTGAAAGTCAACAGTGGAATCCAATCTGGTCTTTTCTGAGTGCTGACCTTTTCTCGATTTAGGAGCAGCACTTGGCCTACTTGCAAAGCTTCTTTCTTTGCATTTCTGATTTCTATAACTATCTACTTAACATTTTTGTTGGATAATTAAAGGCGACTTAGATTTCATGATCCTTGGGAATGATAAAAGCATCCTTTTGTTCAGACCAGGCATCATGTTGCCGCCCCAGCTCTCTGCCTTTCCTCACCTTGCATTTCTCTCAGCCTTCTTGTCGTTATTAGGCTCGATAGTCCCAGCCAGGACTTGTTTTGCCATAGGCAGTTATAATTATCTTTAAAAGAGTGCCTTAGTATTTTTCCTTTTTCCCACCTTATATCATTCACACAATCACCAGAGAAGTTCTCTGAGAGGATAAAATACATCATATTTGTGGTCAAGTCTGTCCTATACGCTGGTCATTCCCAGGAAAAGTCACTAACCTTGCACTGACTTGCAAGGCCCCACTACCTGTTAGTCCTCCCAAAATCCTTTTGTACTCTCTTTATCTCCGGCACATTGATCTTCTTGCTGGCTTTTTGTTTGGTTTGGTTCTTCTTTATTTGTTTGTTTTAGTACTTGTTTGTATATAGTATTTGCATTCTCTCTGTGTGCAGCTGGCACTTCTATACAACACATCTTAATTTTTGTTTGTTTGTTTTTTGAGTCAGGGTCTCACTATGTAGTTGAAACTGACTTGGAACTCACTACGTAGCCCAGGCTGGTCTTGAACTCACAGGGATCCTCCTGCCTCAGCCTCCTGACTGCTGGGATTACAGGTGTGCACCACCACACCTGGCACAATTTAATTTTTTTTTCATTTTCTTCATTCTCTTTCCTGAGCTCTCCCTTCATTTCTCAATCTTCCCCTTTAACAAAGATCTATCTTTCTAGTTCCTATCACAGTAAGCCCTAGACTTAGGAATGAGTTCTCTTCTGAGACAACATAAGTGGGATTCCTTTGTAAATTCAACAATGAGAATCTTGTACATCTTTAAAAAAAATATACAATGTGAAGTGTTAAAAAATGCATACAAATGCTGTAAATAAACAATTTTTGCTTTTACATTTACCTTAAAATGGTGCTACAGTACAGTACAACAAATAGCATACAGAGGGTTGCACAGAGGGAACTAATAAGAACAGAAGAGTAACCCTAACAGGAGAGCAGGTAGGGGAGATGGGGTGTGAACCTCTGAGTCTACCAGCTTTTTACTTCGGTCCAATGTCTCCATTATTTTCACTTTGGTTTCCACGGTTATTGCTTTGGGCTTCCTAGCAGTCCCTGCCACATCACCGCTGCTTTATTCTCTTGTTTCTGGGCACTTTGGGATCTGAATGAGCACTGCATAAGTGCACAGTAAGCGCACAGTGAGTAGCACAAGTGCCCAGTAGATGCCTGAGCTACTTCCGGGCTTTAACTGCATCTATAAATGTTCATGATATGAGCTCCATTCTGATCTGTTTGCAATTTGAATGTTTATACATCGAGACTTACTACATCTTTGATTTTGCACTTCATTTATATTTTAGGTTTCTCATATAAGAGAACCAGGGGATATGTAAGCTTCTGTGTCTGATGTATTTCACTTAATATGGTGGTCTTACGGTGCATCCATTTACCTACAAATGACAAATTTATCTCTCTTTACGGCAGACAGAGTATACGTCATTGTTTGTAAACACAAAGTTCTTTATCCATTCACCTGTTGATGGACATAAAAAGCTGTTTCTCTCTGATTTAGCTTTTCTGAATTTTGCTGGTGTAAAATGGGACATGAATTTGTTTGTGCATGTACCATAATGGTGATTTAATGTTGGAGGTCTTTCCTCAGATATTTTTGGTTTTGTTCCACATCTCTTTTAAGTCTTTTCAAATTTTATCCTGTTAAGATCTAAAGATGTTTTGGGAATTTGCTTACAACATACCATTTTTGTTTCTTATATAGTACAGAACCTTAGCTCTCTTGCAAGCTTATTTTTCACGAAGCATTTTCTTTAAAATTATCTGTCTGTAATTTATATATCACAGAATATATTTTTTTTATTTCCTTTACTAGAATGTAAACATTGACTTGTTTTATCAGCATGACACTAAGTTTAATAAATTTATCCATAACATAGAGAAGAATCTTTGGAACAATTACATAGAGTGCTTTCAACAATTACCTTTGAGTAAATTAATTCATAAATCTATGATGCAGTCTCCAAAGAATCTAGATGCTTTTTAGAGACTAGCGAACTTTTTTGAAAAATGATAAAGGAGAATTTTTTTTTCATGTCACCTACTTCAGAAGCATTACTATGTGAAATATAAATGGAAACTGAAGAATGACAATAAAATAGACTTAATGTGCTATAGTGTTTCTATCTGATCTATTCACCTTTAAATTTAAAAAATTTTAATTAACAATAAATATACATTTATTGACAAACTAAACATATATAAATATATAGAGTAAATTATTAAATAAAATTAATTTACTTTATTTATCTTATGTTTAAATATAGTTTCTATATGTAGATATGGAGATAAGTAGGTTATTCATTTTAAATTATAATCTCTTCTTTATTATATTCTGGAACCCATTTGATTTTGGTAAATATCACTTGGCACTATGAGCTGAAATGTGATTTCATGTATTTTTATTTGACAGACATACACTGAACTTCCCCATGTACTTATTTTACTACAGTCTTACTTCATATGGCAGAAATCTTAGCTGGGTCCTTTTCTTGTCTAAATGCCTTCAGTAGACTATTTCCTGGTAAAATCAGGACAATCTTGCTAGAAAACAGAAAAGGTAATAACCAAATGCAATAATCCATACTATAAGGAAGCTGATTACTTTTACTATCATACATGCTTGTGCCAAAGCATAGGATACTTAACCTTCATTTGTCCAGAAGGGGAAGTGGTAGGTAAAGAGGTGTTAGAGTAGAGTACTGAAGCAATATCTGCCAGGTGAAGAGGATGGTTATCTTTCCCAGGGTGGGGTAGAGCACAGGATACATGCAGTGTAGGAGCAACCGGAATTACAAAGTATGCTGTGTTTCTCAGGCTGCTTTCAAAGGCAGGCCAGTGTAACGTTCTAAAACAACAGCTGACATTATTTTTAAATATGAATGCAAAGTAAATTATATTACTACATAAGATACAATATACAAGAATCTCTTCTTTTTCCTCTTCAATATATGTATAATTACATGGCACTTGAGACTAACCCCACTACAGTTCTTCATAACTGAAATATATAATTAGGTATTGGATACATAAAAGGAATGATTGGGCTAGGGATTTAACTCAGTGGTGCCACTGCTTGCTTTATAAGCACAAAGTCCTGAGTTCAATTCCCAGTACAAAAAAAAAAAAAAAAAAAAAGGAAAATTGCCAAGGGATATTTGATTCTAAACTAGGGAATCAGAAACTGAAAATTTTCCATATCTTTGTAAACAGGACCTTTCACAATGTTATTATAGCATTTTCTGCACTATGCTGACATTTTTATAAAATTAGCGATTTCACTTTTATTATGAACTTGATTTAAAAGAACAGTGGGAAAATTTGCAAATTATTAATTTTCCAAAGCTTTAAAATTTGATTAAAGCTTCTATTTTCTGCACAAAATAAAACTTCCCTTCTTGTGTTTCATTTACTCATTTACATCCAAAGACCTTTGATTAGAATAATTTTTCAAATATAAACAATTAGTAACAGATCATTTACTTACTAAATGTTGTAGGGAGAGCCAGCTGTCTTTATCTCCTTCACTGACAACTTTGAAGTTAGTATTTTCTCATGGCATTTCACCATTTAACAATATTCAATTAAAATGTGATGATCTTTATGGATGGGTTATTTGGAAGGTTATTTTCTAGGTACTGTATTTTGCAAGAAGAAACACGTTCGCTTTAGGTACATGGCAAACATTTCCACATGATGTGAGTTCATTTACTAGTGCCCAGAAAAACGCCTTATCACTTATTCAGTTTGACTTGCTGTGGAAGAGGTCTCTTTTTAATCAACCTTAAAATGATGTTCTGCTGACTTGCAAATGCAAGGTCAGTGCTAATTGAGAGAAGGCTTAAAAACTCTGACTCCTCTTATCTCTGCACAAAGATTCTGCGCTCTGAATGTTCTGATACTTGGCTTCCCCGTATTGCCTTACGAGGCTAAGAAGATGAATGCTCATTGCTTTTAATCCTTCCCATGATTTATGAGCCTCTTGGTATCCTTTCCCTAGAGCAGCTACAACTGTGTGGTTGTTCTGCCTGCTGCTTAAATTACACAGACATCTGCAAAAGTAAATTATGGATTGTTGTCCCATAGACCATAACAGAGCATTCTCTTCATCTCTTCGTAGTATTTTTCATTAGAACAAAGAGCATGTATGTACTTACTTGTTTATGTACTGAGACAATCTTACACTAACCTGAATGACAGCACAATGACCTGGAATGTGAACTGACTCATAATACCAAAGCAGCGTGATATACCCACAGGAGAACTTCAAAGACAAAGGGAAAAACAAAAGATATGTTTATCCATGTGTCTCTCAGCTTTAAGGGCTAACACCGTAAGGCTTACAGAAGGAAAGTGACCTTTACAATTAATTGAAAATATCTTCAATGGATTAAAATATATGTAAATGACCCTTAGACCCTGAGTGTGGAAGATTTTAATACCACCTGTGTCCTGTGACAATTTAAACTAAAAATCTACACAAAGAAATGCACAATTAAATGTAGAAAATTTGAAAATATATTGGGGAGCCATCTAACTTTTCCAATGATGTAGCGTGAAGTAAATGTGTTTTAATAATCCCGGAGGCTTGTCGCCATCATGGGCGACACAAGGTGAGCTATTTCTTCTGAGTAAAAGTCTGCTGGAATTCAAGTTGAAATAGTCCCTGTTGAGGCCAGGGTTTTAGTTCAGTGGTTGCACGACCTGCCTTGCCTGTACAAGGACCTGAGTCAATCCCCCCCACAAAAAAGAAAGAAATAGTCACTGTTTCTACATTTTCTCTTTTTTTTTCTGTTCCTGTTCTTCTAACTGGGTGATAAATCATAACTCCAAATGACAAGTCACTGTGAAATCCTAATAGGCATGTCCCAAGTTATTAACCTTTGATGACTGGCATAATGAGAAATATTCCTACATTTATTTTCTTCAAATGTTCTAATTATATCCTAAGCAATACCCAATCGGGGAAAATTAACACAACCACAACAAAAACAGCAACATGTGGAAGATGATTTCTATTTCAGCTGTGCAAACTATACTAAAGAAAAAGAAAGATGGCTTTGCAATTCGTTTTTTGAACCTATTGTCAACTCAGCAGGATGCAGTGAGCAGCAAAACCAGAAATGCTCCAGTTCATTCCTGGCTGCACAGATCCGCTCTCCGTCTTCCCATCAGCTTGTTTCACCTCATCACGGCAGAGAGCTGGTGTTTCCTGGGGGTCAGGACCTGCTACTCACACCAGAGCCCGAAAGAATTATTTTGTAAAGATAGCTCCTGTATGCATTGGCTCCTACATCGGACAACAGCTCATTTCCAAAACTTCCCTTTTCTCAATCCCACTTTTCTCCTCATCTTCAAAGAGCAAATGAAAAATTGATAGAATCGTGAAGAATTTTATTGAGTTGGAATCCTGTAATATTTATATTTCTCGATGTATAGATGCTTTAAACACTGGTCTGGTAAAAATAATTTTCTAAAAAGACTATACAAGATAGAAATCAAACTAGATTTCTGCTTCAAACAGGTAATCTTCCACTGATAATCTGCTATAAAGCCAACGATCATGGCCTTAAATACACACACATACACACACAGATACATTAACACATGAACGCGTGTGTCTTCAGGTTACCTACCTACATTCAAGAAGAAACAACAAAAGCAAAACACTGTTCCATATCACATACAGCGTAAAGCTCAGAGCCGAGATATGGTTTAAATTTCATTCAAATTTCTTCACTCCTGAGGCCTACTCTTCCAGTTACATCTGCTAAATATTCTTGCTATTTGATACATAGTTCATTCCTTAACCCTCTAAATGACCAAAAACTCACCAAATGGAGTGGTATTACAGGTCTACATGCCTTTTTAAAATCTGTACCTGGTTTTGTTAAATATTTTTCTCTGCTTCTCATATAGTCCAGGTCTAATGTTTCTTATCTGGGTCTTTCTACCCTTAGTTTACATAGAAGGTAAGAAAAAATGCCACCCCAAGCATATTTTTCATACTGGAACAAAAAAAAAAATGCTACAACAGATCAAAGAGCACTTTCTGACTATATGGCAGGTATCTGATCTGTTTTCCTGTTTTTTTCTACTAAGTAATACATTCATATATTTATGTAAAGGTAAATTATGAATATAGTTGAGAAGTGAATAGAACGAGCATTTTGTAAAGTTCCACAGGAAAAATAAGTTGCCCTTCTGTACTGTACAAGAAATAGTTGAAGAAAAGAGTTGGTGAAATTATAAATAGGACCCAGAAAATTTATCCTATTAAAAATTAAATTACAGTGGTACCTGGGTTTAGAAATTTAATCTGTTTTATGACTTTAGAGAAGTGGGTTGCAGTTGTGTTTGGGTGGGTAAAATGCCGTGGATGTGGAGTTTGTGAACAGAAGCAAAATGTCAAATGCTTTTGTTTGAGAACCAAATTCTTTGGGAACTGAAGTGTTTATGAACCAAGTTATTACTGTAATGTGAAAAAATTTCTTAATAAAGTAGAATTAAAATTATTTAACTTCATAGCTATATGTTTAATATTTTGAATATTATTCTCTTTTATTGTAGTATTCTGGAAATGTTTTTGTCCTGCCTACTTACATCCAAGAAGCCTATGAACACATTTACATTAATATGAAAGCTATTTCAAGCCTTTCTCTTCAAGTGTCTTTTACCTTTATACAAACTCTACTATGATTTAAAAATCCTAATTTATTTACATTTTCCCTTCTCAGGTTATATTTAAATTTTCTATTTAAAATAATTATGAATCCGTTTTTAATTTTTTAATGTCAATTAAAGTACAAAGTGAACCAAAGTGCATTTGGGAAAGCTAGGTCTGTCTTTTTTTTTTTTTAATTTTTAATTTGTGACTTTAAACATTCTAATGTTTTATCAAGCTCTAAAGAAGGTCATGCGTTACTAATTAGAATGAGGTCAAAGGTGTGCCTTGGTGCTGAAGTCCATGCCTATCATGTGTGAAGCACTGGATTAAACCCCCAGCAATCGATCAATAAACAAGATAGCTTAGTAGTAATTCATTATTCATATTTGCAACATACATTATATGTAGGTTGATGTAGCCATGAGAATTATGTGACAGAAAGTTGCTAATTAGAGGAAATATATTAGAAGTGTTCATCTTTTATGTGTGCAAGATCTGAATTAAAATCTTAATATCAATATTATTCAAGATATAATATTGAAATATCAATTCAAATTATGTGTTACAGTTCTTACAATGCAAATAAATAAGGTATTTTCCTCACAGAATTTTATTGCCAATGACAATAAATTGGTGAACAGAATCGATGACCATGGGGAATATATTTTATTAATATTTGCGATATAAAAAGTTAATTTATTTTTAACTTCTAGTCTTAAAATTTTATCTAAATTTTGTATAGTTTTTATTCAACTCTGGCCCTTAACATTAGGTGATGATATTATAATAAAACTGGGTTACAGTCTCCCATGCTTTAAATAAACTAATCTCATAAAAGAAATACTAAAAATAAAAAGTCCTTTTGTGCCTATTAAATATGAGCATGCACAGTGTTTGAGCAAATATCTCACCGTGAGGCATGCAGCGTATTGTTTTAATTACACGCTTGCCTCATGTCTTTAACTTTTTATTTTGGAGCTGTCATATTAGTGGTTAACCTTAATTGATAACTGATTGAGAAGTCAGAATATCAAGGTAGTTTTGACTACAGCCTAAGAATAGATGCTGGTAGATGAGACACAGAAGGGGAGTGGCAGAGCACACTGTAATTATTGTGTCCATGAAGGTTCCCTGTAAGTGTTTAAATACCAGGGTCTAGATGCCTACCATCCACCAAGAGAAAGCAGCTTATAATTGCCAGCAAAAGAAACAATTAAGCAAGACCAAGCCCTATTAATAAAGACAAGAACATTTCTGACTTTGTTTCCTTTGTGAAAGCTTCAACTGCTGTATGCCTTTGAAATGACACGTCCAATTTAACAAAGTAAAATCCACTAATTATGAAAAAGAAAGCAAAGCGCTGTGAAACTAGAATATAAAAGAAGGAAACCAATTTCTATTTTTCAGGAGGCACATAACCACTAGGTCTTCTCAAATCTACACATAGATTAAAATAGTAAGAGAAATGCACGATAAAACAGTAAAACATATATAGGCGCTTTGATAAAAGAAATGATTACTTAAGTTTCATGATTTTGTACTGCTTATGCCAATCATCTGGAATTAAAGAATAACATTTAATATTTTGATTTATAATGAAATAGGCAATTTTAAGTTAAACAATTTAAATATAAATTGAAATTTTGAGCTTTTAATAGGAGTTTAAAAGCATGTATCTTGGAAAGATTTGTCACCTACCTTTAAAAACGTTGGCATGCTTTGAAAGTCCAAACTGCTACTGACTTCCAATTTCACTGTATTCCTCAATGGAGTCAACTGGTCAGGAAACAGCTAGAAAGGCAAGCACATGAAATCTGAGTTTAACTATTTCAATATGTACTTATTTATGAATACATTATATTTGCAATCATAACTCGGTGTTCAGCTGCTTTAAATTTAATACTAAATTGGAATTTAGGACTCAACACATTTTAAACAGAGAAAAAAATTCTATCCCAGTTCTTATCATTTGATTGGTGTGGGGCACAGAAACTTGAACCCTATTTTATTGTCTCATGATTCAATTATTTCCAGCTAAAACAACTTCTTTGTTACTTACTCTTTTTTTGTAACCCATCACACTTCTTGAAAACTTTTAATAAAGAGTTCCAACTTACCATTGTGCTTAAAATTGCCCAGAACATATAAATGATTCTGGTATACCTCACAATCAATTTATCTACTACTAATGTCTTCCATTAAAATGATTCATTTGTCACAACTTTCAGCATATTGTAGTAAATGGACTCAAAAAAATACACATTATTATGCTCAGTGATTTTTCTTCTAATACCGCAAATTAAAATTATGTATTCATCTAAATTCACAAATAAAAAGAAAAACTATGTCATTGACTTTGAAAAGATGATTTCAATTCACAAAACAGAGTTTATAATATAAATTATTTTAAGAATGTCAGTAATCAAATAAAAATTAAATTTGCAATAGTATTAAAAGTATTTGTAGGAAGGGAAACCAAGGGTTTTAGAAAGCATATAAAAATGATATTGTATTAGTCATTATCAGGGAAATAACAAGTAAATCACTAAGGACATATTCTCAAGCTGTTACATAGACAAAATATTTATTAAAGATAATAGTGCTTGAAATGATCAATAATCATTTTTTGTTATAATTGATCAATAATTTGATTTATAACGATCAATAATTGGCAAAGATATAGAGAAACTGAAACTTTTATTTGGAGCTAGAAGTGAACATTGGTAGAACCACTATGAAGAATCATTTAGCAATGTGTGGGGAAGATGAAGATACAAGTAACTATTCCTCAGCAGTTTCATTCCTGCATGAATATATAGCAAAATCTTGGTGTGAGCAAAACAGACCAGAACAAAAGTGTTTATTTCAGGGCTGTCCAGTGTCTGATAGTTTTTGCTATATGAACAATAAAATACAAGTGATGTTTGCCTAAATATTTAAATAATTACATTTAAGAAATTAGTTTGACTTTTAATTTATTGAAAATATTTAACTATTTTTGGTAAATAGAGGTACATTTGCACATATAAACTAATGGAGCGTGTGTGTGTGTGTGTGTGTGCGTGTGTGTGTAAAATATTATATTCACCTTTGTCCAGAGGAACAGCCACAAAAGTAGATCAGTATTGCTAAGATGAGCTAAGGATACATATATATTTGAAAATATGGTGGGTCAGACCTATGAACTTTAATGAAAAAGACAAAACTAGGGTCTGAAAAGAAAACAGAGAGAAGTTGCTTAGCTTATGAAATGAAATGGGCAGAAATTATTTTATCACTGAAGTGGATGTATTAAAGAATTAGATACATTTCTTTTGTGTAATTCTTCCGACATGAAGATAAATCCCTTTGTAATTAATTAAACTTTGCAATTAGCTAGACTGTGAGGTGTTAAACACTGTGAAGTGTTAGTAAAGAAACACAAGGGTGAAAATAAAAGGAAACTGAAAAACATAAACTGAGGACAGTAATGAAATTATAGGTAGTAACTGTATCTTAAGAGGTCCCAGGGCATGAGCTCAGATTAAATACCCACCGCACATGGTACAATTTGTAAGGCCATTGGAGGTAATGTAAAAAATCCAGAAGCAATTTTATTGGAAAGCAAATGATTGGCAAAACTACAGCCAACCACGTTGCAAAAATTGAAACTGGACACAAGCATATATTTTATTTCTAGTGGTCCCAATTCACCGAAAAAGATTTGAAATGAGTTAAACCTTGTCCTACAATTGGAAAAAGAAATGGCATCAGAGCCAAGTTTCTGCCAAACACAGATGTCAATTCTAAGAATTCCAAGACATTTTTTAAAACGTTAAACATCACGAAAGTAAGGCAGAAATATCTGTGTCAAATTTTGCTGATGTTCCCTGAAGTAGACAACTGATTAACTCAGTTACATCTGTGGTGCCTTGCACTTAGAATTTCTTTAAACACAAAAGCAACCACGCTTCACGATCTTTGACAACCACAACCAAACCAAATGATACCTGCAGAGGCCAGGTAAACGGAAAGCTTGGTGTGGACCAATGGCACCAGATATAACAAAGAGAATGAAAGATTTTGTTTTTCTCCTGCAAGCATTCACCAGTCTCTTATTACATTTCCACTCCATTGCATAATACACAACAGGGACCTCATAGTTACTCATCAGGTGTGTTCAGATCATGGAGCACTTGAGTATGGCCCACATATCATAGAAGTATGTCTTAAGGTGTGTGCTAGTACCAGGGTTGGCTCGATATGTTTGTATTCAAAGTATATTGTTTTGAGGAAGAATGTGCACCATATAAAGATGCTGTAGAGAACTTAAAACCCGTAATACATGAAACACAGTGTGAGAAGGATAGACACATTTTAAAGTGGATGAGAATTTTCCCATGATAAAATTAGAGACTGGGTCTAATAAACTGAAATATAAAGGAAAAGTTGTTAAAACAAGAAAATAAAAAAATAAAAATAAATAAATAAGTGAATAAAACAAGAAAATAATCTAAAATCTGTCTTCTGACGTTTACCTCAACTGACAGTATCATAATCTTTGAGATAACTTTTAAAATGAACATAAAATAGTTATCTAGAAGTTGTACTCTGTGAACATACTAAAATATAATACATACAGTATAAAACACATTTTTAATTGAACAGATGGTCTCAAGAAGAGAAGAAAAGAAATATTCTGAAATGTGGAGAAAAGCCAGAAGTAGAGGGACGCGAGTAAGTATTGTAAACAAGTGATTCACTGAGCGTTTATGAAGCTGGCATAAATGTGGCTGTGATTGGATCAAAATGCAGAAGTAACTGCAGGGAAAAAGAAGAGGATTTCCTAAATAATAAAAAAGAAAAAAAGAAAATGAAATTCTCTTTTTGCTTATAGATTTTTAAGAGAAATAAAATATTATCTGAGGGCATATATAGTCAATGGTAGGTTCTCATTTGCATTTGGGGAACTATTTTTCATGTTCAAAATTAATCTTAACATCAAGAATTAAGTTAAAGTAGATTTAGACATGTAAGGTGTCCCAGATTAAAAAAAAAAATCCAAGTAGAAGAAAAAAAACACATCACAAACATATTTAAAAATTCAGTTCCGTCAAATATAGTAGGGAAGGTGTGATACATAGGGGAAGAACAAAAAGGGAAAAGAAAAAAATGTGAGAGAATGAAAAGATGAAAATAAAGTGTTTGTAGATGGGGAAGGGAGGAGGGGGTGAAGGGAGGGCAGAGGTAAGGGGAAAAAATGAGAATCAAGACTTACCATGTAAAGGTTCATGATCCCAACAATGAATGTAACTGTACTGTATCCCTAAAATGTACCAATAAACTCAATAAAATTAAAAAAATATATAGTGACCTTCGGTTAATGTAAAAAATAAGAAAAGATGTCTGATATAGTCAGTAAGATATCAGTATAAAGATAAAAATGCAAAGTAAAGATGAGAAAAACAAAGGATAAAATAATATAGAAAATATCCCAAACAATATTACTTGGAGATATGATTGTGTATTACTTTAAAAACCTCAACAGGGATTTACTATTAATAAAACATTTAAAGCTCTCTGAATTGTATTTAGCTAATTATATTTCAGTAGAAATCAAGAGCAGTTAAAAGTGCAGTTTTAAACTTGTCTTCTTTATTGATATTCATTGAATGTATCTAAAACTCAATTTAGCACAAAGTTATATACCTGTGTAACAAGCACTTAATTAATAAGGACTAAATAAGTGTGCAGAGATATTTATTAAGACTCTGACTGATGACTTATTCACATTGAAACAGAAACAACTAATAAAAACTGTTTAGTGATGTCCAAATTTGTCATCAAAGAGCGACTGTGAAAAATCTCTCCCTTTCCCGTTTTTCCCTTCTGTCTGTCGCATGGGGTGAAGAATGTAGGGTATCATGTGAATTGTCATAAAATATTGTCTAAAAATCACCTGACATGAGCCTCTCTTACAATTTATCACTACTTTGATAATATCAACAGGTGTCCCTAGTGTAACTGTGCTCTGTTACTCAGATATAGACAGTTGGATGGAAAATAAGTGTAGCTCTCAGGGCAACAATTAAAGTTAAATAATTCCATCTATATATTTTATTTTACTTTATTATTTTATTTTTTGCAGTGTACATTGAACCCAGGGCCTTGTGCACGCTAAGTAAGCATTTTACCATCGAGTTACATCCCCAGAACCATATCTAGAGATTTTAAGAGAATGAAATTATCATTTATCATTTGTGGAAACAGATGAGACAAAACTGATATACCAAAAATATTAAAGAATAAAATAAAACTGTGAACAACATTAGTACTTTGTTTTAATTTTCATAAGAAATTGCTTAATTTGAATTCATCATATTGGTGATTAGAATAGATTAGTAATTACACATATTTAACATGATATTAATAAAAATGAAATAGTGACATATTCATTGTATCAACTGCAAAGAAGGTGAAAAAATAAGATGTGAATATAGAGGCTGGGGATTAAGATCAGTGGTTCTGCCACCTGCTTCACAAGCACAAGGTCCCAAGGTCCATCCCTGATACTGAAAAAGGAAAGAAAGAAAGAAAGAAAGAAAGAAAGAAAGAGAGAGAGAAAAATAGAGAGAGAGAGAGAGAGAGGGAGAGAGAGAGAGAGGGAGACAGAGAGAAAGAAAGAAAAAATGTGAATATAGAAATAAAATAAATATCAAAGATGTGTTAGGAAGAAATGGACAAAACACAACAGATGAAAGAAGAACAATGTAGCACATTTCTTGAATTATAAATTGGTATTTATATCATTTTCATTTTTGAGTATAAGTAACTTCAGATTTTTTTCCTAAAATAATATAATGTGGTGTGTGTGTGTATATATATATATATATATATGGAAAAGTACAATGTATATCTTAGATATTAGCCATTGTATCTGAATACAAGTCAATGGAAGAAAGAGAATACCACTAAGTACAAAATAATTTTACATTTTTCATGGCATAAAAAATAGTTGGAGGGAGCAGAGAAAGAGGGAGGAGAGTTGGAGAAAAAAATAAGGTGTCTACATGCCCCGACTCTTCACAACAAATGTAACCATTATGTAGGGCAAACATGTACTAATAAAAATACATTTTAAATGGTTCAAGTGGTATAATTGAGAAGGTAAATAGGAAGAAAGTGGCTAAAGGTGATTTGGGAAGGGGAAAGGTAAAGGAAATAAGGGAAAAGAAAAAATGCAAAAAATGGAAACAAAGTCTTTGTAAATAGGGACAGATGAAGGGAATGAAAGGAGGGCAGGGGTATGGGGAAGAAACAAGAACCAAGATATATCTTGTAAAGGTACAAGATCCCAATGATAAATGTAACTGTTTTGTTTGCTTTAAATGTACCAATAAACTTAATGGGAAAAATGCATTTAAAATTTAGAAATGTTCTAAAAAGAATGAAGTGAAAATGGCCATACTACCAAAACTGCTATACAGATTTAATGCAAGGCCAATTGAAATTCCAATACTATATTTCACAGAACTAGAAAAAATAATCCAAAACTTCATTTGGAACTGGAAGAGACCTAAGATAGCAAAAGCCATCCTAGGCAACAGACACATGGCAACGAGTATAACAATTCCCAATTTGAAACTATACTACAAATCCATTATAATAAAAACAACATGGTACTGGCCAAGAAACAGACCTGAGGATCAGTGGAATAGATTGGAAGATACAGAAACAAGTCCAGATATATTCAGCTGCCTCATTTTTGAGAAAGGACCCAACCATCCTCAGTGGAGGAAAGACAGCCTCTTTAATAAATAGCGCTGGGAAAAATGAATCTCAACCTGCCAAAGATTAAAACTAGACCCTTATCTTCCACCATGCACTAAACTAAAATACATGTGGATTAAAGATCTAAATATTAAAAAAGAAACACTAAACTTGCTGGAAGATAAGTTAGGCAGAACTCTTGAAGACACTGGCATAGGAAAAGACTTTATGAACAAATTCTTACCAGCATGGGAACTAGCAGAAAGAATCAACAACGGGGATCTCATCGCATTAAAAAGCTTCTGCACTGCAAAAGAAACCATCAACAGAATTAAAAGATAAACTGCAACGTGGGAAGAAAAATTTACCATCTGCTCCTCAGACAAAGGACTATTATCTAGAATATATAATGAACTAAAAAAAATCAACCCCCCAAATATAAAGACCTGATTCAAAAATGGGCATCTGATATGAACAGACACTTCTCAGACAAAGAAATAAAAACAGCAAGTAAATATATGAAAAAATGTTCCACATCCCTGGCCATTCGAGAAATGCAGATGAAACAACACTGAGGTTCCACTTTACCCCAGAAAGAATGCCTGCTATCAACAAATCAAATAATAACAAATATTTTTGGGGTTATGGGGAGAAAGGCACCCTTCTCTACTGTTGGTGGGTGTGTAGATTGGTGCAACCACTATGGAAATCAATATGGAGATACCTCAAAGATCTGGGTTCCATTTGACCCAGCCATCCCTCTGCTGGATATCTTTCCAAAAGAATTAAAAGAATCATATTGCAGAGATATATGCCCACCTATATTTATAGTGGCAAAGTTTGTAATAGCTAAAACTTGGAAACAGCCCATTTGGCCACCAGGTGGAAATTGGATAAAGAAGCTGAGGTTTTTCTATAAAATGGAATAATAGACATAAAGAACAAGAAATTAGAGTCATTCATAGGAAAAAGGATGCATATTGAGGATATACTCTTAAGTAAAATAAATAAGCCACATGTGTAAGTACCGAATAGTTTCCCTGGTGTGAAAAACTATAATTGTACATAAGGCCCTAGTGGTATACTTGACAATGTGAAATAGGAAGAAAAGGGCTAAAGATGTAGGGGAAGTGGCAAGGGCAGGGGAAAGGAAATAAGGGAAAAGAAAAGAATACGAGAAAATGAAAAAATGGAAATGAAGTATTTGTAAATAGGTCAGGGATGAGGGGGTGAAAGGAGGGCAGGGTTAAGGGGAAAAAAATGAGAACCAACACCTGTCATATAAAGGTACAAGATCCCAATGATGAATGTAACTGCACTGTATACCTAAAACTCAATGAGAAAAAAAAAAACATGAAAATTTATGCTGACATTTATACCATGAGCTACTATTTAAGTATTTTTATAATAAATATTCATCTAATATTATATTTGAAATTATTTTGGTTACACTAAAAAGATAGCTGCCTTGAAAGGCTATACAATTTAAATTTCACATTTTCAGATTTTCTTTTTAATAACAAAATCACACTCTCTTCACTTAAAAATCTTTCATTTTAAAAGCCCAAAGCAAAGGTAGTATTATAAAGCTGGAACCTACAAAAGAAACTGGTAGAGCAATTAATTTAGAGCTTCTACATGGTGAAGAAAACTAAAGTCCCTTTTTTAAGCTAGAAAATTAAATATAACACTAACTACTTGAACTATATTACTTCTAACCAACATATTTTTAAAGTTTATTTATATATAAACTTGTTGAACCTAGAGCATTTATTGTTCTTTAAACGGTGACAAATTAAAAATCAAGAACATAGATATTCTGAAATTTCATTTAAAGAGTAAAAAGTTCTACACTTCCTATTTTGATTAGGTGTAGCTGTCAAAATATTAATCTTTCATCAAGGCATGATGGTTTATTTCTGTAACCACAGAATTCTGGGCGGTTGGGGCAGGAGGATTGTGAGTTTGAGGCCAATTCAGCAAGAACCTGTCTCAATATATATATTTAAGAAAGGCTGAAGATTTACCTCAGTGTGAAGGCCCTGTGATCTATTCCTAGTACATGAAAAATATTCAAGATTTAAAAAAAACTTCTAAAACTGAGCTTTCTAACGTACATAAAAATGTATTTACTAAAATTGGTAAATTGTACTTTTAATTCATGGATATATTTCTCATAGTTTGTGCAAATATGTTTATGAAAGTGATGCAGGCATTAAATAGCACA
Source organism: Fukomys damarensis (assembly GCF_012274545.1). Lineage (NCBI taxonomy): Eukaryota > Metazoa > Chordata > Mammalia > Rodentia > Bathyergidae > Fukomys > Fukomys damarensis. The sequence goes on from NW_022900913.1 coordinate 17,235,772, forward strand.
GATTTATAATCATATTTGAATATTTACTGAACTGGAAAGCATGTTATCATCTCTAGTCCTTGCAACTTTTATGATGAAAGAAAGCAGGCCAGAGAAAATGTACATCTAATGCAGAGATATATGCCCACCTATATTTATAGTGGCAAAGTTTGTAATAGCTAAAACTTGGAAACAGCCCATTTGGCCACCAGGTGGAAATTGGATAAAGAAGCTGAGGTTTTTCTATAAAATGGAATAATAGACATAAAGAACAAGAAATTAGAGTCATTCATAGGAAAAAGGATGCATATTGAGGATATACTCTTAAGTAAAATAAATAAGCCACATGTGTAAGTACCGAATAGTTTCCCTGGTGTGAAAAACTATAATTGTACATAAGGCCCTAGTGGTATACTTGACAATGTGAAATAGGAAGAAAAGGGCTAAAGATGTAGGGGAAGTGGCAAGGGCAGGGGAAAGGAAATAAGGGAAAAGAAAAGAATACGAGAAAATGAAAAAATGGAAATGAAGTATTTGTAAATAGGTCAGGGATGAGGGGGTGAAAGGAGGGCAGGGTTAAGGGGAAAAAAATGAGAACCAACACCTGTCATATAAAGGTACAAGATCCCAATGATGAATGTAACTGCACTGTATACCTAAAACTCAATGAGAAAAAAAAAAAACATGAAAATTTATGCTGACGTTTATACCATGAGCTACTATTTAAGTATTTTTATAATAAATATTCATCTAATATTATATTTGAAATTATTTTGGTTACACTAAAAAGATAGCTGCCTTGAAAGGCTATACAATTTAAATTTCACATTTTCAGATTTTCTTTTTAATAACAAAATCACACTCTCTTCACTTAAAAATCTTTCATTTTAAAAGCCCAAAGCAAAGGTAGTATTATAAAGCTGGAACCTACAAAAGAAACTGGTAGAGCAATTAATTTAGAGCTTCTACATGGTGAAGAAAACTAAAGTCCCTTTTTTAAGCTAGAAAATTAAATATAACACTAACTACTTGAACTATATTACTTCTAACCAACATATTTTTAAAGTTTATTTATATATAAACTTGTTGAACCTAGAGCATTTATTGTTCTTTAAACGGTGACAAATTAAAAATCAAGAACATAGATATTCTGAAATTTCATTTAAAGAGTAAAAAGTTCTACACTTCCTATTTTGATTAGGTGTAGCTGTCAAAATATTAATCTTTCATCAAGGCATGATGGTTTATTTCTGTAACCACAGAATTCTGGGCGGTTGGGGCAGGAGGATTGTGAGTTTGAGGCCAATTCAGCAAGAACCTGTCTCAATATATATATTTAAGAAAGGCTGAAGATTTACCTCAGTGTGAAGGCCCTGTGATCTATTCCTAGTACATGAAAAATATTCAAGATTTAAAAAAAACTTCTAAAACTGAGCTTTCTAACGTACATAAAAATGTATTTACTAAAATTGGTAAATTGTACTTTTAATTCATGGATATATTTCTCATAGTTTGTGCAAATATGTTTATGAAAGTGATGCAGGCATTAAATAGCACAGATTTATAATCATATTTGAATATTTACTGAACTGGAAAGCATGTTATCATCTCTAGTCCTTGCAACTTTTATGATGAAAGAAAGCAGGCCAGAGAAAATGTACATCTATCTTTTTTTTTTTTTGGTGTTTTTAATGCTTTATTTCCAGTATTTGTTCAATTATTCATTTATTGAATTATTGATTATAGAATATATATCAAATAGCAAAGTAAATTAGATATAATAGCTTTCCTGAGGAAATGCACACAAATGTGTGTAAAATTTATGTATATGTATTAGATTGAAAACCAATATTATGAGTTACATAATGAAGGCATTAACAACTACGCAGCAAAGGGAATTAAGCTTCTCACAAAACTTGAAATTTTTGAAATACATCTTCATAATTGTGAATATTCCAGGGAGAGGAAAAAAAACAGTAAAAAATTTCTGTGATCAAATAGGCAGAAGTCCAGAGTGAACAGAGGTCTGGAGATCAATGGTCTTAAGAGGACTGTTTTAATTTCAACCTACCATGACCTGTTGAGTCATTACATAAAGCACCGGCCCAGTTAATACTTTGAGCCATCTGGTGAACACTTATGTAGTTAAGCATTATTTCTGGAGAGATTAGTATTTGAGTTGGTGGACTAATTCACCCTTCCCAATATTAGTGAGCATCTGTGGAGTCGTAAAATAAAATATTTTAAATAAATTTGGGGAGAAATTTGAATTATCTTCTTGCCTAAGCACATGATTTGACACATTGTTTTTTTCCTGCCCCTGGACTATGCATTATACCTCAATGTCTCCTAGTCCTCTGGCCCTCAGACTTGGACAGAAATTTACAGCAATGGTTTTCCTAGTTCTCCAACTTTGCAGACAGAATAACAGGATTTTTTGGATTCCAAAACACACAGGAGCCAAAATCTTAAAATAAATCTTATTTAATTTATTTATATTTATTTTAAGCCACTTAATCATTAATTTACAACATAACAACTACCCTATTTGTTCTGTGTCTCCAACTAATGCATCAACTCAAAATATTGTCCATATCTGTTGTCAGAAATTGGAAAAAATATGAGAGTCAAAAGTTTTCTTTTTTAAATTCATTTAATTTTGTCCTAAATCAGCCATAGTTTCACACTACAACAGCTACTTGCTTGACTTTTATTTTACCTGGATCAACTTGAATATTATTTTCTGTTAATAACCAAGTGTCTGGCCCTGGGGGAATCATTATCTCGGTTTACAGATGAATGCCACTATAAATGCAGACTCTTCCACCTCACCTAAGCCCTTCATGCTTCTCAGCCACCTTTCTGTGATACTTTCGTCAACTCTCCCAAGGAAAGTGCTTTTGTAAAGTCACCATCTGTATCAACAAACTGAATAGAACCTGCACTACAAAATCCACAGGCTCACCTAACTTATGGTGATTTATTGACAAACATAAAGAGTATGAGTAGAAAACATTAATTAATGTCTTTGTTTATTGCCCAGTCAGGGCATGTGAAGATTGCTCACAGTGTCCAAGCACCATCTTTTTATTTCTGTGGTCATTTATGCCATTATTGGATAATTGTTTATGTTTCAGCACAAGAAGGTAGTAGGCACATTGGTTACAATGACCCTTGAGAGACTATTATTTTGAAGTAAGACAGAAGTTCTTTATCCTGAGGTGGTTTCATGATATTGCTTGAATAATGATGTATCTTTACTCATTCATGTACCATCCATGGATATTGGCTAAGTGACTCTCGAAGCCTGTGTTTGTGCTTTGATCATGATAATCACAAATGCAATTATTTCCCAGATTAGGTAGAAAATAAAAGTTTGTTTCTCTCTCTCTATTAAATATGTTGTTTGAAATTTTATAGCCTAAGGTGAAATAAACAGGGCACAAGTATAAATACCTAATCATTTTCAGATGTGAGAAACTGAAAGTGTAAATAAGAATCAAAAGGTATAATAGATAATCCGAAATAGGAAGAAAAGTTGCACAGGTGAAATAGGAGGACTAGGGGAAAGGAAAGAAGGGAATGGAATTAATATGAGAAAATGAAAAAATGGGAACAAAGTTTTTGTAAATAGGGAGAAATGGAGGCATTAAAGGGAGGGCAGGGAAATAGGGAAAAAATAAGAACCAAGATATATTGAGTAAAGGTACAGATTTCCAATGATGAATGTGATTATTGTACACCTAAAATGTACCAATAAAATTAAATTTTAAAAAAAGCACTCCCATTGATGTAAGGACTACTTTTCTAGTACCTTTCTATTTTCAATACAGCCTCAGACCAATTTAGGGTGGCTCGTGTCTATACATTGTTTGAAACCCAGAAAGTACAGTAGTGTGGTGGGCTTGTTGGCACTACATACACAGTTTTCAGAAGCTTTGAGAGACAGGCTCATTCATCCACACAGGACTATCTGACATGAGACACTGGCCTGTCTTAGAGTGGGATGTTATCTCAGTATCAATTACAAAGGACATAACTCACAAAGTGACATGGTAATGTCAGGCACTTCACGCCACCACAGGAAGACAGAACATTTTGAAGTATATATTTCTGGCAACCTTAGAATCACATAGGACCAGATCCAGAATGCCCTTTTTCAACATACTATCAGATTGATCTCATCCCAGGTAATAGACATAGGATTAGGAACAACAGCTTTTTTTTTTTCTTTTTTCTTTTTTTGGCCAAAATTCAAAGGCTGTACTGCTCAATTAAACCCATTTGTATTTCTTATAACTATCGGTATATTTGTTGTTATTATTTCTTAAATATATTGTTGATATTTAATACAATTAAATTATATATATATATATATGTGTGTGTGTGTGTGTGTGTGTGTGTGTATATATATATATATGGATACACATTTACGGAATACTATATGACCTTCTATACATGTATATAATTTGTAATAATCGGATCATCATAAGCAGCATTTCATATTTCTTTGTTTTGGGAATATTTGACTAACTTTCCACTAACTCAAGGTATTATTATCAACTATAGCTATGCCACTCTGCTAGAGAATATTAGGACTTATTCCTGCTTTCTAACTTCACACTTGTATCTAAGAAACCTTCCTCTTCCCCTTTCCCCTATTTCCTTCCCAAGTTCTGGTAACCACTATTCTGATCTCTATGTCTTTGATATGAAGATCATAGTTTCCATGCATTGGAATATTCAATATTTAACATCGTACACTTGACTTATTTTACTTAACAAAATGTCTACCAGTTCTATTTATGTTGCAGCAAATGACAGAATTTTGTTTTTATTTATAGCTGTGTAATATCGCATTGTTTAAATTTATCACATTTTTAATCTTTTTATCCATTGTCAGATGCCTAGATTGATTACCCATCTGGTTACTCGGATCACTACTATTTTTTTTCTAAATAGATTATGGAAATTTTTAAATTAGTATAAATACTGAAGATATAAAGTGAAATTCCTTTAATGTGTTAAGCTTACTTGGAGACATCCTTGTATTCATACTCATTTTCATTTACTTCCATCATATGAAGTAGTTGTGAAATTTGGGTCAAGATGATAGAGTGCTTCAAAGCAAAGTGTCTACTGTTACGTGGATGTGCCATTCAGCTTCCAATCAACAGTCTTGAACTATGTAGTTCAAAATCAGTGTTATAGTTTAGATCTAAAATACTCTACAATGGTTTTGCTTTTGGAGATGGGGCCTGGTTAAAGAAGGCACAACACTGAGAGCCAAACATATAAAGATTTCTTTTTGCTCTGGTCTCTTTCCTTCTCTCTCTGTTTTTTTTTGGCTTATATTAGTTAAATAGCTTACCTCTATCATGCTTTTCCCCTTTGTAACCAACAGATCGTGGATTGATTCATCCAAAAACAATGCAACAAACTAAGCCTCTCCTCCTTTAAGTTGTAGGTGTTGGGTATTTTGTTCCAGTAGTGAGAAAGAATCTAATGTGAAAATTGGTACCAGAAAAATGGAGTTCTTTCTGTGAATGTATCTTGCAATATGATTTAGAAGCCTTCATAAGTCATTTATAGGGTGAATTTGAAAAAGTTTGGAGAAGTGAGCTAAGGAAGCTCTAGATTACTGTCAGCAGCATTAGCTGGGAGATTCTGGTCAGATCTCAGAAGCTCAGAATACTGATAGGAATACGGGGAGTAAAAGCCAGGCTCATTTGGTTTCACAAAGGAACCAAAATTATAGTGAAAAATGGACAAGATGTAATCCATGTTTCATTTTGGCAAATAGTTGGTTAATATCCTGCCCAACTTTGTTTTTGGCTGAATTCAAAGGTGATGATCTGGAAAAACAAAACAAAAAACATTCCAGATAGCTCAATGTTTAAACTGTGGCATTGGTTCTCATCACTGCTTTTGGCTAAATTTAAGGTAAGAATCAATAGCAAAAAATAAAGCCCCTTAATGTGAAAAGTTTTCAGTTTCACCAGAAAAATACCACTGTAGAATAGGCCTTAAGGAGAGCATTAATACTAAAAAGATTAGCATTAAGAAGAAGTCATGTACTTTGCATGAGAATAACAGGAGAGACACTTTAAGGGCACCTCACAAATGGCTAGAATCCACTCAAGGCAGAATCAAGGAAGTAAAAGAATAAACTATTTTGAATGATCCACGAGTTTAGTCATCTACATACCCAGTTGCAACTTTCACTGTGGTCAAAATGGGCCAGGTTACTATGAAGCTGGCAACAGACCTTGATGTCATCCATGTGGTACTGGCTTTAAACAAATGCAGAAAGGAAGAATTGTAGGGGTCATGGAGACTTCCTAGATTTCAAAAGAAGGCCTGTGAGACCAGGCAACGACACTCCGAAAGGACACCATATGAATCTCTGAGAGTGATGACAAAAGTGCAGTGGGGACTCACAGAAGTTGAAACATCTGAGGAAAATCACCAGCAGTGAGCAGAGGCAGACTAAGAGAGAATCCGTATAGGCTGCCACCAGCAATGCCATAGAGACAAAACTGTCCAAGGCCTTAGGAACACAGATCTAACCCAAACTGCCTTTGCTGCTGGGCATGTAGATTCAGGATTCAATGTATATCCTGTTGGGTTTTGGTCTTGCTCTGGGCATGATCTTTTGTAACTCATTATTCCTTTCCTTTGGAATGGAAATGTTTACCTTGTGCCCTTGTGTGTTCAAAGTTTTTAATTTCCTCCCCCATTTTTATAGAGGGTCACAGCTAAGAATTTGCCTTGAGGCTCGGGGGAGACTGGATTTAGACTTTACAGCAGTTAAAAAAGTTAAGGTTTTGATAATGTCAAAATGGACTAAGCATATTTTTCATAACAAAATGGACAAAAACTTTTGTGGGCCTGGGCACAATATTTTAGTGTAGATCTAGAATGTCCCGCAAAAGTTCTATGTTCAGAGGTGGAGATTTGGGAGGGTGATCGGATCATGGGTGTACTATTACCCACAGAGGTAACAGTTAAATGTGCTGGTATGAGGTAAGGGTTGTTGGAAGAAGTCCATCACTGGGACAAGCCTGGAAATCATAATCTCCCACTCTATCTCCTTGCTTTGTGCTCTGCTTCCTGATACAAATGAGGACAGCAACTTTCCTTTGTTAAGCCTTTCCACCATTTCTGCCTTGGAGACTTCAAATCATGGACTGGAAACCCAAACCACAAGCCAAATCAAACTTCTCCTCCTTTAAATTGTTAGCGTGTGATATTTTGTTCCAGCAATGGGAAAGGAGACTTATACAATCATTTTTAGTTAATTATGAAATGGACATATTATCTAGTTCAGAGACTGCTGATGAGGGTTAAATATAATAATTTTTGTAAATTACAATTTTGGGAATAGAATACTGAGTACATTGTAAAGTTTGCATATTTATTTTTATACAAAATTAGATATACTGCTGTTCTCTAACATAAGAAAAATAGAGATATTTTTATAAAGATTATATATTACAAGAAAGAGCTATAACTAAATGAAAGTAAATTACATTTTATCTAAAAGATTTGAAGTCAGAAATAAAGTATGTCCACATATTTTAAGAGAAAAATTATAAAGCAATCTCTCAAATGAATACAAAAATCTCTCCTGGGTTAGCTAGCACCAACTCAATAAAAACAAAACAAAACAAAAACATAACATGAATAGAAGTAATGTGGCTTATCCATCATTCCCTTACCTAGAAATGAATTTGTAATTATATATATTAAAATTTGCAGTGCGATGACAGAAGCTTGATATTTCTACAGTGCAAAGCAGTACAGTTGCAAAACATAGTTCCATAGGTTCATAGGTAGGGTTTACATATATTGTTTCTCAGTGAAACATATTTTCTTCATTAATCATAAGCAAATCTATTGTTCCGAATCTACGATATATGTTAGAAACAACTAACTCTAAGAACAATTAATGAGGTACCATTAAAAATCATGAACATTATTGCATGGATGCTGGCATGAATAATGCAGACATTCAGTTTCACTTATTCAAACTGGTTTAAGGCAGAAAAAGAAATATGGAGTCGCATTTACTGGAGCATGGTTAAAAAAGATTGCGTACAGAGGTCTGAAGGAACTCACTGCACCTGGGTTTTAGATAATGATTTCAACTGAAGATTTAGAAATGCATAGCTTTCTGGTGAACCACATATTAGATATCTTAGGAAGAAAATGTAGTTATTTGCATGCAAGTACATGTATGAGTAAGATACAAAGCATAATGAGATCCCTGGCAGTTAGACATAAAGTAGATTAGAAGAACCATACTTTGTATTATCATGCATACCCACAAGTATATTGCACTTGGCTTGGTTAATTATTTGTTATGCAATTCTGATGTCTAACTCTTAGACACCTTTGGCTTCATTGCTATATTTGTGAGGCAGGGGATCAAGCTTATTGGTCACATTTCATCTTTTCTTTGGAAGAGAATATTGTTTCCACATGATAATTCTTTATCTTTGTAGGAAATTGGGAAAAGAGATGGGATGAGGTATATTTCTTCCCTAATACGAGAGGACAGGATGGAGTTTAAGTATTGCTAATATGCTTCTGGCAATATAGAAGTCATTAAGAAGGAAAATTTTAATAGAAAGCATTTGTATTCATTTTTATCAATTAAAGTTTTTAACTTTATCCACTTTTTGTAATTTAATGAGCAACTGAATGTTGTTAGCAAAATCCTTGATAGAAATTAATATTTTATACTATTTATCTTTTTAATATATATTAATTGGATTTTTAAACACCTTTTTGTTATCTCACAGTAGTCCTGATGTGATATATATGCAGTTTAATATTTTATTCTTTGAATGCAATAATTAAAAAGAAATACAAACAACACTGACATTTTGGAACCCATATTTATGATTAGGTCTTTAGTAAGAGATGTCCAAAGAATTGCAATATTTACCCTTCAATATACTTTGAGGTGAATAAAAAAAATAAATGTATCACATTAAAAGAACTGCTGGAAATTCTTCATAAATGTGTGTAACTGTTAACTGTCAGATTATATAACCTATGAAATTTAGGCATTATTTTAATACCGATTATTTTATTATGCAAGGTGTCATTAAACATAAACTTTTTCTCTTGTATCTATAAAAAATCAGATATTAAACAGTTTAGCCATTCCATATCCCATGGTCTCCATACTAAATTCCCCACTGGAGTGTAAAACTAGTGCTATTTGCCAGTTATTGAATAAAATGTGCTTATACACAAATATAGGAAGTAGATAGATTTCACCTACAAGTCCTATGTGGCTGACTCCTACACTCAAAGGAACTTTATGACTTTAGATGCAGTTACCTACACAATATGAATTATTTCTATGATGCATTAATCAATGTCTAATCTATCGTATACAATCACATGGGCAAGATGTTGTTGAGAAGTTATTATTTATAGTTTGATATTGCGCATCAGTTACAATTATCAGCCATTGATATGGTATTTCCTTAAGTGCTTGTGAAAATGTTGCATTTCTATAATTATTCCTAATATCCATTGTTTTACAAACACTGAAACTTTGTTTTACTCTCTGATGGGGAAACTTTCATATTGAATCTGTGTTTTTGAGTTATGATAAGACATAGTCACCATGTGAATATGTTTATATATTAGATAAACCCTATAGTTGGTTCACTTTCTATGAACATTACCTTAGTTGTGATAATGTAATCACACAAGGGTAGATATATTATCCATAGGTTACAAATTAGCAACCCAATGCTCAGCATGCATATACAAAATGACCAAGTTGCCACTGGTAGTAAGTTAAATTTGAGCATCAAATATCAGTTTCAAATCTGTCTGACTCCAAAATGCTCAATGTTATGCTAACCAACTATGTACATTTTCTGCCACTTGTCTGGTGTATTTAACTTTGCTTGAGAAAATGACATACTGTTTGCAACCACTGTAATCTGTAAATTTAACTCTCACAATAGGTCAAATATCTTCGTATTTCATCTCCATTATGATCCAAACTCAGATTTTCTTCTTGTCTTCCTTAGAAGAAGAAAAGCTCTCTATTCACTGAACAAATCAATCTTACATGGGCTACTATAATTTCACTACTTCTTCCTCAAAATAGCTTTTAATTATTTCATTTCCTAGCTTTCATTGTTAGCTCCTCCATAATAACATCAACTTTAATTCACTAAAGGAGCCTATGCAGCCCTCTCTATTGTATTCTTTCTCACAAATTTTGACAGTCATGCTTAAAGTGGAATTTAGCTATTGTAACTTTGCTGATTTTTAATTATCAATTTACAATCATGTACAAGCTTCTTCTAGGTTGGGATTAATTCTCTAATTTGCTAATTGCTCTCCATACTTTTCACTGCACAACTTCTTAGAAATATACCCAGTGCTTTTAATGACTTTTCATCTACTCACATACCATGACCTCATGGACCCTAGCTTCTGTGCTAATTTGTCTGCTAAAATTGACTTTCTCCTGCATTTCTGAAGAAAATCCCTCATTACTGGCCTGACCACTAGCTATCTGGCTCTTATTCATGTTTGCAATCATCCTCATTTTGAAAACTTAGATTCTCTCCACCTTTTTCTTTGCCTGGTCTACTTCTACTTCTAGTTTTCCATAAAGAAAATGAGGTCAGAACTGCCTTTGTAACATATTCTTTTCCAATATTCTTTTCATAGGAATCTTACTTATTATCATATATCTAGAAATTATTTTATGATATTCTATATCTACATATACTCTGTAAGCTGTACATTCTCTTTCCATTTTTAACATACACTCTGCTTTCTTTCTGATTATACCACCAGCAACTAAAATGCAAGATGACCTAAAACAATAAGCATACCCCAGGAGTATCTAGCAAATAAAGCCAGTTCTACATTCATTTATAGGTCAATCTCTTTTGGTTCTTTCTTTTTTCTTTCTTTCTTTCACCTGCTTTGTTTTGTTGTCCTCTCAAATTATTTTCCTATATTTCAAGTCTATGATTGTACACTCTTACTTATTTCAATTCCCTTTTCCTATTCTATTGCTGTTATTGGTTACTCCTCATTATTCTCTATTTTATTACTGATTTTGCTATCATCTTTATTTCTTGTACCTCCTTTAAAACATAAGCCAAATAACCGTTTTTCAAGAGCAGATGTCATTACATTCTCTTTTCTGTAAATGTTGTTAATGACTTCCTACCTCACTCAGTTACAAGTCTCTGCACTCCAGACATCTATGATTGTGTAACACAACAGTGGTGAAACTAAGGGACACATTCCACAGGGGCTATTGGAATCATGGAAAGTTATAAAAAATTCTCCATCACTATCTAGGATATGGTCCTAGAGTATAATTCTACTTTATTTTCAAGACTCCATTCATTGTATTTATATCAAATTGCATCAGAATACGTGTCTAAACTGAAATGGATCATACTGCCACACTTTCAAAGCATCTTCACACTCTCTCCAGTAGCATAATTTTTTGTGCTTCATTTAAAATTTTCGGTATTTGAAAATGTATGGCTTCTTCAAGATTTATCTCAAATACTAGCTCTTCTCTAACTACTTTATTCCTCAATTGGAAATGCTTTAATGTGCCTTTTCTCTCTCATTATCTTTTTCACTACAATTTAAAATAACCTAGCAGCAAAAAATACTTTGCCATCATGTAACATGTAAACATGTGATATGCAAATATTGTGTATAAGCATTTTTTCTAATTTTGCAGCATAACAACAAGGTATTTGGCTCTATCTTGAACTAGCAGTGTCAAATTATGTAAAACAATCTGCAAAGACTATCAATGTCCCAGTGAAAGAAGAGATAAGACTGTTATAGTAGCAAAGGACTTCAAATCAGCATGTGTTAATCCATCACATTTTCTTCTTTCTCACATTACATCCACCCCTGAAGTGGCACCTGCCAGGTCATCCTATGTGGACCACAATGAGTAACAAGACCATGACCTAACTATACTAGGTATAGAAAGGCAGGGAATGTTGGCCTACAATGAAACCACCTACATGCAGAAATAATGGCATATACAGGAGTTCATGAAAGATGTTCTTTGTATAACTAAAAGTATCCATCCCGATCTATCTATCTATCTATCTATCTATCTATCTATCTATCTATCTAATGGCCCAGTTTGATATTTTACACAAAGGCAAAGTGATCAAATTTTATGCAAATGGAATTATGACCTAGGCCTGTAGAGTTGATATATCTCTACAAGAGAGCAATTATTTATTGGTGTCATTTTTACCTGAAAGCAAAATAGGTTTGGTGAATCTTGTCACAAATATAGAGACAATAAAGTATCTGTCAGATCAGTACTTGAATATGAGGTGCTTGAGACTATGTTAATTTGCTCAAGCAATGAAAATGCATCTGGTATAGCAGCTGAATTTCAAGTCACCACCTGGTTAAGTGTATGATAATCTTCTGTCAGTCTTCATAGGCTAAATAGGGAAGTTGAATAGGAATATGGTGGAAATCACTAATCCTGTGATTCTAAGCCCTTGATGAAGGCTGTAATCTTTATAATCCCTCCAGGGATGCCATACTGCACTTCGTTTACTATTTTCCTTACTATAGAGGCAGTTCTAGTGGCTTCTGGTTGGCCTTTTCTACTCTAACGCTTTTATTGTCACAAGTTAGGGACCCAAAGTGAGGATTCTGCCAACTGATGAATGTGTCTAGTCCAATAATGCATTCTGGAACTAGGGAAATAAAGACAATATTGGTTCAGAAATCTGCTTTTTCCACAGAGACGGACTGAACTAAGCATCCACTGACCTTTGCAAATCCCTATGATGACTGGTAAGTGACAGTGATGTTTTGAGTCTCCTGAAATTCCTTTCAGTTCAGAAGCCAAAAACCAGTTGCCTGTGAAATTTCTTTTAATGTCAAATTTTCCTAATGCACAGTTTCCCCACCCAAAGTTCTTAGGTCCCTTAGGAAACAAGAGGGAGTAAAACTATAATATAGAATGGTCTTCTTCTGTAAACTGGAGCAAGTTTTAGAATTGATTAAAAAGCCATGGATTTCTGATTTCATGATTGAAGTGAGATTTTTGTCCATTTAACCTACAATGACTTTACTTATATAGATGAAGTAAAAATTTAATAATCTTCCTGATTTACTTCTATGAATCTCATTGCTTACTGAGATGACTGCTTTGATTCTTCTGTCCACCGTGTAAACCACATTTCCTGCACATTTGGATGTTGAGCTCCACTTCAAAAGCCCTGTTACGAGGAATGCATTTATACCCACTTCATTAAAAGTTCATAATTCAATGACTCCAAGTCCTACTCTGAGGTCTGGCTCACAGAAAAGAGTAAGCATAGAGCTCTTTAAGGATGCTATGTGCTATGATTCTTTTAATTTTTTTTTTAAGAAAGATAACCAGAAGATGCATAGACAGGTCAAATGGAACATTTAATCCCAGCTTTATGAGGTATCTTGATATTGATTTCCATAGTGCTTCACCAACAATGGAGAAGGGTTCCTTTCTCCCCACAACCCCGCCAGCATTTGTTATTGGTTAATTTCTTGATAACAGCCACTCTTTCTGGGGTGAGTTGGAATCTCAGTGTTGTTTTCATCTGCATCTCTTGAATGACCAGTGATGTTGATCATTTTTTCATATATTTATTTGCTGCTTTTATTTGTTTCTCTGGGAATGTCTGTTCATTTCAGATGCCCATATTTGAATCAGGTCTTTATATTTGGGGTATCTGAGTTTTTTATTTCTTTATGTATTCTAGATAGTAGATCTTTGTCAGAGGGACAGCTGGTAAAATTGAGGCCATACTCTACTTTTTTCTCATTAAGTTTATTTGAACTTTTTAGGTATACAGTACAGTAACATTCATCATTGGGATCTTGTACTTTTACATGATGTATCTTGGTTCTTATTTTTTCCCCATACTCCTGCCCTCCCTAACCCGCCTGTAACCTTCCCTATTCACAAAGACTTTGTTTCCATCTTTTCTTTTTCTCATATTTCCCTTCTTTCCTTTCTCCTACCACTCCTACTTCCCCTACTCCTTTCACCCTTTTCTTCCTATATCACATTATCAATTATACAGTTTGAACCTTCCTTACACTTTAATTTTGTATACTAGAGAAACTATTCAGTGTACTGAATATAGGAAGGAATAATGTGAAATAGGAAGAAAAGGTGCCAAGGGGAAAGGGAGTGGGAGGGGCAGGGGTAAAGAAAGAAGGGAATGGAATTAATATGAGAGAAAGAAAAATGGAAACAAAGTCCTTGTAGATAGGGAGGGGTGGAGGGATTGAAGGGTGGGCAGAGAAGTGGGGAAAAAATAAGAACAAAGATGGGTTAAATTGCAAATTTCCAATGATAAATGTCATTATATTGTATAACTTATATGTACCAATAAAATTAATTTAAAAAGAATGCTATGGCTGAGTGGTACTCTATTTTATTAAAAAAGCATATTTTATTTGTCAGTCTGCAGGTGTTGGGCAATTGGGCTCTTTCCACGTTTTAGCTATTACAAACTGTGCCACCATGAACATGGGTGCATATAAATTGCTGTGGTACGATTCTTTTAATTCTTTTGGGATGATACCCAGCAGGGGAATAGCTGGCTCAGATGGGATAATTTCTCTGGTGTGAGAAACTGAAAGTGTAAGTAAGGATCAAAAGGTAAAATAGCGCGAAGCAGGAAGGAAAGGTACAAAGGGGAAGGGGAAGTAGGAGTAGGGAAAAGGAAAGAAGGGAATGGAATTAATATGAGAAAATGGAAACAAAGCTTTTGTAAATAGGACGGGGTGGAGGGGTTAAAGGGAGGGCAGGGGTATGGGGAAAAAATAAGTACCAAGATACTTTATGTAAAGGTACAGATCTCCAATAATGAATATCATTATATTGTACACCTATAATGCACCAATAAAATAAAATAATAAAAAATGTTATGGTTCTCTTAACAGATTTATTTCTCAATCACGGATAAAGGTTTGGCCCCCAAACCTTCCCAGTATATGTAAGTCTTAAATAATGCATGCACGAGAACATTTCCATTCTCCCTAGTCTTTTGAATATCTTCCTGTGTATTGAATCAAGGAAGTTAGGGCATTTACAATTTTCTCATTGTAGATGACTTTGGTTCATAGTTCAATCAACCAGCCAAACTTTTGAAGCTTTTTATAGCTCCCCGAAATGAAATGTTAGGTGCAATATTTCAAGGCGCACTGTAGTTCTAGTCTGAGTCTGAGACCTTGAGAAGTAAGAGGGAGGGTGGTGCAGTTAGTCTGACAGGCTAGAGAGTAGCAGGACATGATATTTCAGTTTGAGTCTACAGCCAGGAAAAGAGAAAGAGAAAAAAAAAATCAATGTCCCACATCATGCATTCAGGCAGGAGGGATTTGGTCTTTCTTGTGAAAGAGAAGGTCAAGGTTTGCAGGATTTGGGGCTTGAGCAGTTAGGACGGGAACATAACACACAAAAGAGGGACTTGCTTTACTCAGTCTGTTGATTCAAATGTTCATTTAATCCCAATGAGCCCTTAAAAAGTTAGCATAGATTAACACTGAAATGTCTGGGCATCTAGTGGTGAGTCTTTTACAAGTAAAAACAACCACCTCTGTTCTCTTTAAACAAAAGCAAATTATTAAAAGATATGTCATCTTTATATTAGTGCTAAATATTAATGATAAGAGTGAAAAACTTTCTCTCTGTTACTAATGTTCCATCCCTTTCCAGAGGTAACAGGAGGGATCAGCGTGACCCTTGCAGCACATTCATGGTCAGTTTACTGTCAAGCCTGTCACTTGAAGAAAGTTCTGGGCAGCAGCACACAGGGACACCTCAGAGATAAAACAAAACATGGAAGGATTGAAAGTAAGATGCAAGGATTCAAGTTTTCTGTCCACAAAAAAAAACTGACAATTTTGCTTTAGAATGTGTCATTCTTGCTTCACATTGTTAGACCTCCTCAGGTTAAATATGCAACTTAAATAGTTGGAAAATACTCAAGCACCTTATGAAGAATGATTCCTTCAGGAGTGAGATCATTACAGAAATATCATTTTGCAAATAATTCACCTGTATCATAGCATGTGGAATTGAAATAAGAATTAACATTAGGAAAAATATGAGCATATATATCTTTCATTTTGCCCTATTTTTTGTTTTGTGTATTTAATATCTACAGTAACGTAGAATAATTTTAGATTCATTTGAAGAAAAAGAAGACAGTAAAATCACCTTAAAGTATATTAAAAATATATTGGCTTCAGATGTTTTCAGCAGGGCAGAGTTTAAAGATGTCTAACATTTTGCTGAAAGCATGAAAGTTTTTTTTCTTTAGAGGAATATTGTCCAATAGAAATATATGCCTATTAAAAATGCTCATTTTGCGGAAGTTTGAACTTTAAAGTGCATTTTCTTTTCTAGTGAATGGTAATAGGTATATTTAATTTAAATTGAACTTTTCCAGAAATGGTTTAATGGATTTCTTACCACATCTTAAAACTAACACTGGTCATGAAAATAATAATATACTTTATTTGAAATTTAAAAAAATGTATCACCAGTAACAAAAGGACATTGGAATAGCTATAGCACTTCAATAGCTGTGGCTATGCACATAAATATAAAATAGTTTCATTGGGCTTTTAAATTACTTTCTGAGCTATCCTATGGACACATATATTATTGTTACCACAGAAATTAACATCTTTTCTTATCTTCAAAATTATATTCTTCAGGAAAGAAATTAAGTATTTTTCTTGGATGCTTTTTTATGTAGATCCAAAAAAATATCTATAATTTGCTGTGTGAGATTTTGGTTTCCAAAATCCATAAATATTCCATTCCTTATCTTTTTTTTTTTTCTTGCCTACATCCCTGTACCTGAAAAATACTGATAATGATATGTTAAAGAAAAGTATGTGTAAGAAAATACCATTTGTCTGTTTCATCATATATATTCTGTCTGAACATTTTGGTGAATTAAGAAATTTTTTGGAAGGAGGAGGAAAGAGTTTTACATATGCCATGAAGCCATTTAGTGTCTACCTTTTCTTTATTGTCTTCTGTGTCTTATGTCTTAATTTATATTTTCTTATGATGCACTAGAAGTGAACAGAAACTATGAAAAAGAATAAACTATAATGCTAATTTCAAAATATTTTAATTACATTATGAGAAAGGTTATAAATAACACACCCAAATTTGAATACATGTATATTTTAATATACGATACATTAATCTATGCAAAATAGTACTGTAATTTGGTTATAATGATATTTCTATTATATTAATTATATATGAGTAAATTATATATTATCTCTAAAATAATTTATTATATTTTATTATAACCATTTATCATGAGTCTGATATTAACACTATAAAATAATATAAATAAAAGTAATAGATCATATAAATTAATATAGAACACTGTATTCAACAACTAACAGTAAATGAAAATCTTACTAACTTGGCTATTTTTATATTCTAACTTATGGTAGCAGTACACTGTGCACTTAAATTTAAACTGCTGTCAAAGTTAAAAGTAATGTTATTGTGAACAGATTTTTAGTTACCTTTCAAATTCTCTGCTCTAAAAATATATAGATATTTCTATTTAAATGTATTGTCATGTACACATGTTTATTTCTTTCTGAAAAGTCATTAAAATGATTATTAAATGGCAAAATCACATACTCATAAGATCATAAAGAACAGAATGGAAAACAAGAACAAAATATGGCATACTAGCTGTGACGAGGGACCTAGGGTATCACAGATATGTATTTAGGTTGCATGTACAAATGTCAAAAAGAAATCTAGTTTATACCTAAGAATCTAGAAGACTCAAGAATAGAGATGACTGTTACCTTTTATGGAGGGAAACACACACATAAAACAGAAACTCAAGCAGAAAGGTTGGCTGAAAGTCTGTATAAGAAGCAACCAGAGTTAAAATTCAACATGATCTCCTTCACAGACCATAATCAGCTATTGCCATTCCAAAAAGGACATTATGGGGGGAAACCTGGTCATTCTGCCATGGAAAATCTCAGGGTATGGAGCCACCACACCGGGCTAAAGGCCAAAAGGCAGAAAGAATAGGCCTGCTAAAGGGAATCTCTCTAGTACTATAAAGGGGAGGAAGACATTATCTCAGAAGCTGTGAGAGGCATACTACAGGGAGTTTCAAAAGAATATGAATTTTAAAATACTAGAAAATAAGAAGAGGGACAAAAAAAAGAAACTAGAAAGAGTAAAAGAGAAACGTTAACTAATAAGTACTCAGACAGAGTCCACCTGCCTTTTGGACCCTCATGATGGCACAGTAAGATCTTGTCCTGCTTGGATTTATACTTTCTGTATGTTCTGAAGGCTGGCTCTTTCTGTCCATATCAAAGGGCATTCTGTGTGAATGTGCAGGACCAGAGTTAGTTGAATGTGCTTTTATGCAAACACTTCTGATAGTCAGAAAACAGATTTTAACCACGTGGAATTTGCATCTTCAATAACAAAATTTCAACATCATTTGTAAAAATACAATTTCAGCCAGATATATATCTAGCACACTCAAGCTCTCTTTTCTTTTGTTTTTCTAAGTAGGCATTCTAGAGATTAAAACTCGCCTAAGCTCTCTGATTTTTCTAATTTAATTTTCTGCTGAATTAAGGCTAGGTTTGGTATTACCATTCAAAAGGTCAGATCTAACTTTGAACCTAGCTCTGTCTTTTAAATCTATAGCATGCTGTTTTGTTCTTCACTTAATGAAAAAAGTAATAACTTTTCTTCTATGACTTCTAATTTACAAAGACTCAGATATGAATTGTTATTAACATGGCATGGATTAAACTTCAAACTAATCCTCCAAAGTGTTAGAATTAATGGAACTTATAATTTTAGTTTGAAGACCTTTTGTGGCATCTTCATACTGTGAACTCCGTATAAATGACCAGTGAAATTTTAAATACTAAATAATGGTCCCTCTTAATACATTGCATAATGCCATTATTCCACTCAATAAAAAAAGTCGTTGGGTAAAATGACATTCAATGAAAATATCATTATCGTAGCTAAAAAGCAGAGCGAAAAATTGCTATATTTCAAAATCTAAAGAAGTATATCCTAAAATTCCTCTTGCTGTTTATATTATCAAAGGAAATACACACTCTTTTTTGAAGGCTTTTTGTTTCTTCTTTACAAGTTGTTCTTGACTAGGGGTGATTTTGCTACCCAGAGAATGTTTAGCAAGGTCTAGAGTAGAGGAAGAAGTGATGTTATTACTGTGCAGAGGAGAGCAGCAAGTAGTCACCTGGACAAAATTAGCAACTATTTAAGAAATCTTACTCTGTGTCTTCTCATCTTTATCACAAGTTGTCTTTCACTGCATAATACTACTATTGTCATATACTCCAACTGTAATAGCAGTAACTTTGTAATTTGGAAGAGTAAAACCTCAGTCAAGAGAACGACATTCTGTATGTTTCTTATAGGACTGACACTTGACCTTGAATGAAATATTGAATCCTTTGGGGATCGTGTTTCAAGTAAACACTGTGTGGCTGAGTGTTTATCTATGCATTTTAAGTAGGTAAAAATTCAGTAAAAACTGCATATTGACAATCCACTGAATAAATAAATAAATTCTAAATACTCTCATATTGAAACATGGGTTTGGTATAGGATTCAATAACAACAGGCCAGTCAGTAAGTATAGTATACCCAAGATAACTATTCAGCATAGTTGAAACCTTTGGAATACGAAGACAATTTAGGGACTTTGAGAAAGAAAAATTAAAACTAAAATCTCAGAGTTAATTTTAGAGGGCATTTTAGCTGCTTCTTTGTTTGATTAATAAATAGTTATATAATGCATAGTGGTGTTTAGGTTAAAAATGGACCAAATAGACAACAAGGCCATGGACTTTATCTTGAAGAGTTTCATTAATAGACATATTTATGCAGCATTATCTCCATACATGAAAATATGTGGCAAGAATATATAAAGAGAAAACAAGCTCAGGCATATTACTGGAAAGAGTGACACTTCCTTAAGGAAGAACCTTAGGCAGGACCCTGAGGAGATCTCCACAAAGCCTTGTAATCATGAATGGGGACAGCTCCAAGTATATATATAAATATAAATAAATATATATATAACTCGGGTCTTTGCGCTTGCGAGGCAAGCGGCAGAACCACTGAGCTAAAACCCCAGGCCTTAGCTCCATTTATATTAAACTCCTGTGACCCTTACTGGGGCAAGACATGGAGGTAAAAAAAGACGGCAGCGCTGATAAACCTGACACTGTGTAGACCTAGGCCAACATGTGTGCTTACAGTTAAAAAACGCAACAAAATAAAATTAGCAAAACTCTAGTTGCATAAGGATCTAAAGAAAGAAAACTGTTGTACAGCTGCACATGCATTTGGGTTTTCAGCCAAATAGAGGGAGGTGGGATGGAGAGGAGGAGAAGAGTACATAAAAATATTAATACGTATTTGTACGCACACCAACTCCTCACAATGAATGCAAACACTGTGTACTGCAAAGACATACGAATAAAAATGTAAGAAATAAGTCAATACACAAAAGGTTTATAATGTAAACAAGTGATGTATGACTCCATATATATATTTGTGCATAAATACAAAGTTCACCAAAAATATATACACACTTCTGGCAAAGAAAAATAGTACATTTTTTTTCAATAGATTGCTTTAGCCTCATGTAGGGGACCCTACATGATGTTGTATACCTCAGCAAACCAACTATACCGCATTACTTAGAGAAGAAATTGAAAATGCACATGCAGCAATCCCAACGACCAAGGTTACCCGGACAGTAGTCTGCTGTACTAATACATGCCTGGAAGCCAATGGCCACCATATTGAGGAGCTCTTGTAATTGTGGAAGCCACAGGTAATGCATATTAATGTCACGATATCTCAATAAATTTAACATTAGAGTATTTATACAAATTTTTGTTTTCCTGAAGTGTGCATTCATTCTTTGGCAGAGTCTGTAGATCAAAAGTATATACATATACAATATTCAGATTTTTCATTCACACGCCAACTTGTCAAAGCAATCTTCCAGTCCTGCAAGCTCCATTCACACTCTAAAAATGTGCCAATTTTTATTTTTATACTGTACTTTACTGTAGTTTTTTCTATATTTAGATAAGTGTAGAACACAAATATTTACCATGGTGTTACAATCCCTGACGGTGCTCAGAACGGTAACATTTTATACAGGTTTGTAGACTGAAAGCAATATAATGCGCCACACGAACTTGGTGTATCATTGGTTGCCCCACTGAGGCTCAGGAAAGCCCACTCTAGGGTATTTGCACAGTGACATAAGGACACACTGCTCAGAACAAACTGCCATCATTAGTAAGTGACGAGGGACTGTATATATATTTGTATACGAGTTTCAAAGTATTTATGTATATAATATTTATATTTCTCATATTTGAAGTTGAAGATATTCTAGCCCTTGCTTTTGGGAAACTTTCATAGAAGAAGCATCATATAAAATGTGCAATAAAATCTTGTCTGTTCCTTATATTTCATATATATTCACAGCCATTAAAATTATTTATAGTTATTCCAAATTTTGCTGTAAACTTTCAGTCGATGAAGGTACCTTCACACACTGGAAAATACTGTTATCTTTCCACTTTGCATTGATTAACAGATTGGAGCAAAGGCAACGTTCTTGGAGGTGGTGAGGTCAGATTCTGCACGGCTTCCTCTTGACCACCTGTCTCCCACTGTACCAACATCCAAGTCAAAGTTAATTGTGAGAAAAGGCGCACGAAGGACAGAAGAAAGAGAGGAGGGAGGAAAGGTGGATGAGTACAGTGCTCTGATATTCCATGAAACTATGTGTAATTACACTTAGCTCACAACCCGCCCATTTAAAAATAATGTCATTTCTGTTTTAAGCCACAAGATAGTTTAGAGAGTGTTATATAATTAAAATATTGTAATTGGCAGTTTATTCTCAACTAAATATTTGTTTTCCCTAAAACTGCCACAAAATATTATTTCTTTTAGATGTTTATTATACAGTATACACTTGACAACTCTTTAAAATTGGACCCTTTCGTACTCCTATTGTATTTTTAATCCATCATATACTTGATAGTTTGACAATAATATTCTTTAATTTATTATATTTTGAGGTGTTATCTGTGGATTTAAAACAGGAATTCTTCATACCGCTGTATTGTATGTGACATAAAAAGATTTAGGATAAAATAAATCAAAAGCTATAATTAAGTATGCTAATGTGAGATTAAACTATTTTAAAATTCTGAAACATAAGCCTTAGTATCCTAATGATCTGTGTTTCCAAGAGCAAATATAAAATAGGATGTTCCTTAAAATTATTTGATTACAGAACTTTCTTTTCTTTTCATCCATCGAGGCAGGTGGGTTAATAATAAGTGTGGGAAGAGATTACAGAAATATGTATGTCTTGTTCCCAAGCTTGACGGCTTCACTAGCTCTATGCTGACTTCTCACTGTGCTGCCTCATAGTTTCTTTGCTTACTAAACAGGGCTGACCAGAGCATCCAGTTCCTGGGACAGCTGTGAGGATGTGAATATGGTGAATGCAAAGAGGTTCAAACAGTGATTAGAACACAGCACATGCTCCATGAACGGCCGCATTTGACACGTACAGCTTGTGTTGGTGGTGATAGTGGTTCTGGTGATGGAAGTGTTGTCTTTCTGAGAATTGTTTTTCCTCATTGAGTTTATTGGTATATTTTAGGTATACAGTACAGTTACATTCATCAGTGGGATCTTGTACCTTTACATGACAGGTCTTGGTTCTCATGTTTTACCTTTGTCCCTGCCCCCCCTTCACCCCATCCTCCCATCCCCCTATACAAACATTTTATTTCCATTTTTTCATTTTCTCCTATTTCTTTCCCTTATTACCTTTCCCCTACCCTTCCCACTTTCTCTACACCTTTAGCCCTTTTCTTCCTATTTCACATTATCAGTTATACAATTTGGACCTCATTGACCCTTTTAGTTTTTCACGCCAGAGAAACTATTTGGTATTTACACATGTGTGTCTTACTGATTTCACTTAGGAGTATGTCCTCAATATGTATCCATTTTCCTATGAATAAATCTAATTTCTCATTCTTTATGGCTGAGTAGTATTCCATTTTATAGAAAAAACACGTCTTCTTTATCCAGTTTCTAATTTCTGAGAATTTTTTCATTGCTATTTATTAAAAATAGTGTTTTCACAAGTTTCAAATCAGTTAGTAATTAATAAAACAGTCTTTTATTTAGGGTCAACTGTGTTTATATGACTGCATTGCACACCCATCATTGTGGATGATTTTGATAATATTTGATCACATTGGCTGTCCTGCCTAAAACCTTTTATCATCTGTAGAAGTTCTATAGAATATACAACATATTGTAATTTGGAAAATATACGTAGCTAGCAATGAAGAGTTATAACCTCTAAAACAGTGGTCAAGAGCACAATTTGTTTGAAGACCATGCATTATTATTTGTTTATTTATATTGCAGGTTAATTGTGTGAACTTTAAGATACATGTTCCAGTGCTTAGCTCAGCTCTGAATCAACTTGACTGCACAATGCCTCTCCTTAGCTTTCCTTCTTTTAGTTTTTTCTGATGTAAATGGCCTCTTACATGACCTATAGAAATAACATTGCATTTTAAAAAGAATATTCAAAATTCATTAGAAAGATTAAAGACCTAACTCTTTGGCTTTGACCCCATCAGAGCTGACACAGTGAAGGCTTTTTTTTTTTTTTTTAATCCTGAAGACCAAATAAACACCTTTTTATGACCTTGAAACACAGACATTTTCTTACTGTGCTGTTAATAGAAAATGAGCATAAAACTTTTAGTAATATGCATATCAAGCAAAACTTTAAAGGCAATAGGATTAAATATTGGTAACAAAATATTCTTTATATCCAACTACCACCTGGATGAGAAGGTTGCTGATAAATTGCGACGTTAATAAATCTGCCTACAGAAGATACCATGGAGAATGAAAGAAACAAATTATAATCTACTCCAGTTGGTATAGAAGAAAGGATAACTTTAAATAGAAATGATATGTTTAAGAAAACTCAAAGAAATGTAATACCCATAAATTAGTGTCATTTCTTTAGTCATTAGCAATGGCTGGGATGATTTATTTAATAGTCTACAATTCTTTCCACTGGAGTTTTCCAACTACCACATCACTGACACTTTGGAACAGATAGTTCTTGTTATGAGCTGTCTTTGATGTCAGAAGATGTTTAGCAGCGGGTCCTGCCTTTTACTGTAGTGAAATGGGTAGAGAGAAATCCAAAATCTGGTTTGTCTTTCCCACATCTCAGCCTTAAGTTGCTGTGAGGTGCATTTATGTTGGGAGTCATAAAACGAATCCTTCCTTCATTACCCTTGACATACAGTAATAGTGTCCGTGTACTTCTCTCTCTTTCACTCATTACAATCGCTACTGTAGTCCGAAAGCTTCACCTCTTTGCCCTTGAATTACTGTGGCACCCCTTTTCAGTCAATCTATTCTTTCATCTCATCTTATATCACTGTTCTATCAACTCTTTTAAAAAAATTTTATCTGGAAAATACTTTTAGAACATTTCAAAATATGATTTAGCTTGTCCACTATCAACGCCAAACTTTTCTGAGTAGCTTTAAGGCAGTACAGATGAACTTCAGTGCTGCTGAAAGAAGGGGTAATTCCTACCTCAGGGACTGCCCTGTGCAATGGAGAATATTGAAGAGTAGCCCTCACACCTGCCAACTCTGTACCAAACATGTCGCCAATCCAGTGTGACAGACTAAATAGGTCTCCAAGTATGGGGGGGGCAAAAAATCACACTCATTTGGAAAATCACTGGTCCACTTCAGTATTTCTCCAACTATTTTTAGAATTGTGTTTCTCCAGCCATTTTCGATCTGGCACATTTTACTGAACAGCACTGATGCTGATTCCCACATGCCAAAAATGGTGGAAGAGTTGATCAGGTCTGACTGCCACTTTAAAGCAAAGCAGTACAGGTCTAATTGACAGTTGTATTAATGTTTGAGGTATGTAATAAGTTTAATAACATACCTGCACATGGAGATCTGAGCACAGATACATGCAGAGCTTGTGTCTCTTATATCTGAGTTTTTGAAAAGGGTTAATATTCCATGTAGCCTATTGCTATTTTGTTTAATAACCAAAAGTGTATTTGCACATAATATCTACACATATATTCATTGAATGACTAGGTGAGTGCCTATGACATTTAGAAATATTTTGCTTTGAATGCAAATAAAGAGGTGACCCTGAAAAGAAATAATTTGCTGAAGCTTCAGTCCACAAGAGCAGAGACCACATCTGTACATCACCAAGCAAGAACTAAAAGGACAGTAATTGCTCAATAAATTTGTACTAAGTTTAAGAGTAAACATTATCAATTAAAAATTAATTGGTGAATAAATGAAGGACTGATGGAGATTTTCTGGAGAAAGGCAGTGAGAATCCTGGCCTTGCAGCCTGCACAGAGCAGACTTTGTCTGTCCACAGCATTGCATTCCCAAGATAATGTCTTGGATGAAAACATAAGTCAGACCTTAGTGTAAATATGTGAAGTTTGTAGACCCAAATAGAGATAAGTAGCCCAATATGTGAGAAGGTTTGGAAAATCAACCCCAGGGAAGTTTGCTCGTTTATCCTTGAGGTGTATACGGAAGTATCTGTGAATGAATCAGTGTCGGGAGGAACACAATCTGCAGAGACGTCCTACATTCCAAACCTTCAGAGCTGCACAGTTTAATCAAGGTAGCAAGGTTATAAAAATTGTGTCTGCGAAACAGAACTCAGTCTTGGTTTCAAATGGTTTTATGATGCCAGCTCAACAACTTGATCATATCGCCAGCCTTGTAAAATGTTAGACAGCTATCAGGATGTTTTTAATGTACCAACTCGGCCTAGACCCACTTCAGTTCTTGTATAATTCTGTAGGAGTATTTCCCTGCTGAATGTCAATGAGAGGCTCTCCTGTGATTTCTTGTTTTTAAGACAATATTCCAAATGATCTACAACATATGCATTGATTGACACACAAAAAAGCTTCTGTATTTTTTTCCAGCAGAGAGCAATTTGTATCAAATTAGATGAACATCATGCAATAAACACTAAGGATGAGTATATCCATATATATCATATAACTATGTGAGATATTGATATGTATACCTGTCTTCCCCAGGGTGCATTTGGCAATGATTTGAAATAATTTTAGTTTTGCTACATTGAGTTAGTGGTATTAATATTATATGGAAAAGTGAGAGAGAGAGAGAGAGAAAGAGAGAGAGAGAGAGAGAGAAGAGCAGAGAGAGACAGGCATGTTAATAATTTGTCACTTAAATATTGTCCAAGGGGACACTACACAATTTAATAGAAATGATTATTATACTTAATTCCATATTGCATATAAGGATCTTTGACAATTTCAAATTGTTTCCATAAGAATCATTAAAGTTTAGAGTTGGTGCCAGAAAAGGAAGGATACATCTAACACATTAGAAAGAAGCTGTCTTCACTTTTGGCAGTAATATGCTACACACAACTTTTCTGCAGTTGATTTTTTAAATACACAACTTACTACATTTACCTGAAAGAAATCAATTTGTGCAATTCTAAGCCTTCAGTAATTTATAAGCTGTTACACACATTCAGAACAAAGTGATTCCGAAAAGATTACTTTTATTGTCATATTATCCTGGCGAAATTTAAATAGGATTCCACCTACACTCAACTTGAAGGAACACTTTAATTGTGTAAAGCTCAGCTCGTGTGTACATACCCTCTGTATCTGTTCACCAAAAAATTCATGAAAGCTCATTTACTAGAAACACCCAAAGGTGGAAAAGGGAAGTATTAATTCTGTGAAGCAAATGTAACGTGTGATGAGTTTACACATCAATGATATAAGCATATAAATTATATACATAGCAATTTTAATGCTTTAATTAATTGCTCACACCTGTGTCTCATGTGTGCTTTCTCCTTGGTTTAAATACTTGTCCACTGAGATATGAAACAGGGTCTCAGTCCTTCTAGCAGAGTTAGCTGGGTAAGGGAAAAGAGATGTGCCGTCTTTTGGCTTCCAAAGAAAGTCATTTGTTTCCTGGTGTTTAGATTTGTACTTTCGGTCGTGACTAAGAAGTGTTGCTGAAGAGCCATTTCTGCCTGGAGGATTCATTGTAGCCATCCTGTCTCCTAAGCCATCACAGATCCCGGCTCCGGCTGTGGGGAAACAATGGTGTCAGGGATTTGAGTGACTTCTCCCCTGTCTCAGCCCCTTAAAATCCCACCTGGACAGGCAGCTGCTGCAGGGCTTTGGCAGTTTGCCCGACACTCTTCAATTCATGCTTTTGCCTCCTATCTTGCACATGAAGTGTGAGATGAAGCACTCATCGTGTGGTGGCGAATGGTGCACAGCTCTTGCCGGGAAAATAGACACAATTTTACAATTTTCAAGATGTGTGGTGTGAGACACCATGTTTTATCTAAAATTCCAATGCGTCAAATGTTCAGAAGGTGAAAAAGATTTTTTTTTCTTCACATTTGACAACTGCTCCCATGATGCCAAAGCCTAATAATATAGAAGGCAGTGAAAGGGTAAAACTGTCCCTTTAGTGAGGTGATTCTAGCTGACAGGATAAAATCCTCTGTGGTGTCATGCAACCGACCTCATTATTATCATTTGAGAAATTTTGAATTCCAAAATCCATTTGCTTCCTAAAACTTAAACAGTAAATCTAGGACCAATACTTTACAGAGGAAATCTTGGCCTCTCAAGTAACAAAGAAAAATTTGATCACAGTTGTGGGGCTTTTTATGGACACTCCAGTCAATTTTAAAATAAGTATTAGGACTTTCTGACCCTTCCAAAACTTGAACCCATTGTTGACATTCTACAACTCCCTGACACATTGCTTCGGAATTGAGCAGAAATGATTCATGGGTATTGCTTTATTTGCTTGATTAAACTTCAAAGCCACTAAAGATGAGGCTTATTGACTTTATGTTTCTCTCACAGATCACATCACTGAGTTTTGAGAGAGGCACATGCTTTAGTCATGTAACTACCGCACTGCTGTGAAAAGATGGCAATTGGTGGCCATTGTTTCAACTTACAATGTTTAATCAATACTAAGAAACAAAATAAATTTTATCTACAGTTTAGTGTAAGAAAAGGCAATTTTACTACCTTTCCTATTATAACATATGGTGTTCTTCGTATGGTATAAATACAAAAGAGTTGTTCAAGGGAAAAAAAATTAAATGTCAGGTATTATACATGTTGCCACTGAAATAACAGATAGATTCTATGTAATAATCAGTAGAAAATAAGTGTGTTAAGCAGTGCAAATGACTAATTTTCCCAAGCAACTGTTCAACAATGATTTCTACTCAGTTACTTTAAAGAATATTAATGCAGGTGTAAACCAATTTTAGTGATTTATAATCGCTAGGGGAGTCCCCAGAAATGGTCCTGAAATTAATGATCAGTTTGTACTTAAAATAACCACCTTTAGCAATGGCTTTCTCTGAGTGGAACTTCCTTAAGAGTAGCACTCTGACTTAATTATGGTGACAGTTCATGTTTATTACCCTTCCGCTGCAGTGGGGAAACTTAAAATGAATTAACATAAATGTGTTTCTTTTTTTCTCACAAGATGCAAGACTAATGAAGCGATGTAAGACATGGAGAAAAATTCTAAAAATAGTAGCACTTGTCAGTAGAAACTAGGGCATAGAACTTAATTGCTTTAGTTAATGGTGCCTATGATACTGATTACGGTACTCACTACAAAACAATCTGTGGGATTCATATGTACTTGATGTGAACTTTCTGTTCCTTCCCTGCCACTGATAATTTTTGACAGTGGTCTCTAAATAGGAAACCTGTAATAAATGATGTGATTCTATACAATGTGTTTTCATATGTACATTTTCTTTACCAAAAATGAGATTTTTCTGGTAATTCACTCAAAACTGCCACAGAAAACGCTCACTATAAATTCCTTCAATAAGGGAAAAGAACAATATAATTGGAATCATGGGAATTACATGAATTCTTATTCTTTTATCTAGTTTACTATGAGATTTCAGGCATATACCTTATCTTTCAGACACTGTTTCTTAAATGTAGGAACTGTTACAATATATTTAATGCAGAATTTATAACACGATATAAAGACAGCACAGTAGTCCCTCGGGATTGATCAGGTGTTCTGCTACTGAGACACAGTACTGAACACGCACAACTTAAAAGAGGAGATGGTGTATTTTCCTCTCACACATTGAAAGGATTCAGTCCCCGATCAGCAGCAAACTCATGGCAGAATGGTGCGGCAGAGCAAAGTTGCTTAGTTCATGGGGAACAGGAAGCAGAGCTTAAGGACAAGCATCAGAGAAAGGTGCCGGGTACCAGGTGTGGTACCCAAGGCTCTGCCTCTGTGACACACCAGGACATACTCAAAAGTATGCTTTTCTAATCTGCTCGTGGCTCTCAGCCAATCAAACTGGCATCCCGGCTGTACCGCAACACATCCCTAATCTTTGAGAGATATGTTCCAAAGACCCAAGAGGATAGCACCAAACCTTCTAATTTAATGCTTTTTCTATTTTATCGTATTTTTTTCTTCTTTATTGTCTTTTGGTATGTTTTAAGTATACAGCAGTTTCATTCATCGTTGGGATCTTGTACCTTTACATGACAGGTCTTGGTTCTCATTTTCTCTGCATACCCAACCCTCCCTTCACCCCTTCCACCCTCCCCTATTTCCAAAGACTTTGTTTCCATTTTTTCCTTTTCTCATATTTTTTTCTTTTCCCTTCCCCTACCCTTTCCACCTCACCTATACCTTTAGCCCTTTTCTTCCTATTTCACTTTATCAGTTATACAATTTGGACCTTATTGACACTTTTAGTTTTTCATGCCAGAGAAACTATTTGGTATTTACATATGTGTGTCTTATTTACTTCACTTAAGAGTATGGCCTCAATATGCAACCATTTTCATATGAATGACTCTAATTTCTTATGCTTTATGGTTGAGTAGTATTCCATTTAATAGAAAAACCACATTTTCTTTATCCAGTCTCCAACTGGTGGGCACTTGGGCTATTTCCAAGCTTCTGCACTACAAAAGAAAACACCAACAGAGCTAAGAGACAACCTACAATGCGGGGAAAAAAAATTTGCCAGCTGCTCCTCAGACAGAGGACTATTATCTAGAATATATGAAGAACTCAAAAAAAAATCAGGCCCCCAAATATAAAGACATGATTCAAAAATGGACATCTGAAATGAACAGACCTTTCTCAGACAAGCAAAAACAGCTTTTTCCATTTTAATTAACCAGTTATCACCCACCATGGCTGTAATCTTGCATTTTGACATGGAAAAGCCAAAACTAGCACAAATTTATTTTTTCCTTTTTCTAAATTTCATAGACAGAATATTCATTTTTATTATAGATCTTAGCAACGTTAGCACTGATTTTCTTTTATTCTTATTATATCAACTGTTTCATGTGTTTTACTTAAAGGGAGCATTTCTTTTATGGATAAGTCAATTGTCAGCATCACAACTCTTGTGATTCAGAGCCTCTCAGAAAGGCCAAGACAATTACATGAACACAGGCACTGCTACACTGAAAACGTTGATCTTATAATACCTACTAACTGAACAAACGCTAGGTAGTATGTGAAGTATGGACATTCTGGACAGAAGGATGATTTGCCTTCTCAGCATAATGGGGCACAACAGTGGGAGATTTTATAACACTACTCAACAAGGTACACAATTTAAACTTAGAAAGTGTTTAATTCTGGAATGAAAAATTTTCTTGAACTGCATTTGAAGATAAGTAATTAAATCATTGAAAGAAAGAGATGGCGAACTACTGTAAACACAAAACACGTAAGTCTTCAACAGACTTCTTGGTGTTACTCAAGTTAAAAATAGGAATGATATAACTTAGACAGTAACAGAGCCTGGATAAACTATGTTCCAATAACATAGCAAGTGCGTGCTTTTATTTCCATGAGCATTTACTACTTTCATTTTTTTCTCGCACTATATTTTATTGAATGCTGCAATGTACTTCTTTCTCTCTTACTGTTTATACAAAGTCTACCAGCAAATCTGGTAAATTCAGATTTTGCTTTTATTTTTTTCCTCATGGAGTTTATTGGTACATTTTAGGTATACAGTACAGTTACATTCATTATTGGGATCTTGTACCTTTACATGACAGGTCTTGGTTCTCATTTTTTCCCCTTGTCCCTGACCTTCCTTCACCTCCTCCTCCCTTCCCTATACACAAACACTTCATTTCCATTTTTTTCATTTTCTCATGTTTTTTCTTTTCCCTTATTTCCTTTCCCCTATCCTTCCCACTTCCCCTACTCCTTTAGCCCTTTTCTTCCTATTTCACATTGTCAATTATACCATTAGGATCTTATGCACCATTATAGTTTTTCACACCAAAGAAACTATTCGGTGTTTACACACATGTGACTTATTTATTTCACTTAGGAGGATATACTTCTAAGTAAATTCAGATTTTATTTGGACACAGGGTCAAGGGAGTTCAAAATTTTTCAGTTAATCCTAACATATTGATGATTCACCAGAATATTTTATGGGTTTTTCTGAACAATAATTTGCATTAATAATATTATTATTAAACTATGATCTTTTAGTTTAATATCTATTGACTGTGAACACTGGAATCAGCAGTATTTCCAGTATGAAGCTACCAAAAAGAAAATAAAGTGAACACTAAGACTACACTCAATATGTAAACACTGAATTTCTGAATTTCTTTCCTATCATCTACAGATAAAATGAATAATACAATGCACATAATCTGGTCTTCTATTCACATGTAATCATGTTAAGCAAGTTTACTGGTTTAGATTTTGATGTAAGCAATTTCCAACTCAGTTATAATCCTGAAAATTTATAAATCTTTGGCCTAAGGTAATTCACATGTATCAATGTCTCTACATGAAACTTATTTTAAACTACATGTGCAGTGTTTGAAAAAATAAAATATTTCAAATATTTTTAAACTCTCCGTTTTAAAGAAGCGATTCCTGGTATCTCTAGGAAATTTTAGTGTCCTGAGATAAATATGTGAGTTATCAAATATTACCCTAATTTCCTTTATTCAAAATTAAAAAAAAAGATGAAAAGAATAATTATGTATGATTGGGAAAGGCCAGAATCAAATATGAAAAAAAAGATCCCATTTCCCTTCATTTTTCTGTAAAGCTCCTGAGTGTTCCAGGATGAGAGCAGCATTTATTTTCTTTTTCTTTAATGGCTATTTGTTTCTTTTCTTCTGTAGATTATCTAGAAGTAATCACAGCTTCCTTTCAGTGATTCATAGCAATATGAAATCAATGTCCACAAATAACAATTCCTAATGTGTGCAATCTGGTGAAAAATCCAAGCAGTAAATAGAACGACAGAAGGATAATCAGTGAGAAATATCAGTTCCATATATGATAAAATACAATTATTTGGCAATACGTAACTCCATAGGGTAGTTCTGGAATCTCTAAACATAAAGCAAAGGTTACAAAAGTTCGAGAACTTCTGTTTTAATGTGGTAAGTACATCAAAAAGTCTTAGAATGTATCTTAAAATGCTATCTCTTTCCTTACAGTGAACACATCTGCCTCACTAAGAGTGGTTACAAGTGACATCCTGTTCTAAATTAGAAGAAGGTAAGTATAAACTATACTCAGGCAGGAGATAAAATATGATAACAATTCACACACATGCACATACACACACACACACACACACACACAAGACAGAATGTATCAATCCTTCCTTTGCTGTGTAACATGATTTAGGGATAGGTATTTTATAAGATTTTTTTCCTGCCTCCTTTGAGGTAGATGTGTGCAAAGCTAGAAGACAGGTGCTTAACATTAAATTTATTGGGATATCTAGCTGAGACACTTAGACATTGTAGTTCAAAGGACTTAAAGGAGCCATCTCCGGTGCTGGCTCAATACACATCAATGCTGTGGGCCACTCTGCATGTAAAGAATGCTCTTGGATTATCCTGAGTGCTAGACAGGAAACCACTGCCTCAACAGCATTTAAATCAGCTGGAACTATCTTTAGCTTCAGCAGGAACAGGTCTTGCTTTTGCCATTTTGAGGCATGAAATTGTTTAAAACTATGTGACGAGAATTATTATACCAAAGGATATGTAGGGTGAGGTCCAGCTGGATAAAACTGGTATAATATAGATACCTAGAAGATGCAGGTACACTTGGGAAACACGGATAGTGCTGTCATAACAAATTCTATATTAAGATTGAAATAAGAGTACCAGCATACCTAAAGTGTTGTCTCAGACTATGTATTTTGAACTTTTCTTTTAATATGTCATGAAAACAAAGACATGGCCTTTACTGTGCATATGTGTAGTCATTAATAATTATGTTTAATCCAAAGTAGCTCTCTTATTTAGCATATAAAGTGATTTGAAAATCATTCATTTTTGTGTTACTTATAAATAAATTGGATGGGAAATACAAACATATACATCCTATTTTGCTTATTTTCTGGCACTATGAACTTAGATATAATTCCTAAAGTGCAACAGAAAATTACGAGAGAAAACTATCTGAGAAAAATGTTTGTTGGAGAAAAATATTACAGAATATTCATTTTTATATGTTAAATAATAATGTCATTTGTCAGAAAAGTATGGGTTTTCTGCTTTGCTCAAAATATCCATGCTATTCAACCCATAATAAATAAAATGAAGAATATTAATGAGGACAGAGTATGTAAAAAACACCAGCTGTCAGTCAAATGAAGAGAAAATGAAAATGTAAACAATCCAAGATCATTTTCTTGTTTAAATTTCTATAAATGAAGAAAAAGTTAGTAAGACTTCCATATAAACATTCAAGTTTAGAAAAGGTTAGGTAATAGCCTATCTTGTTGTGAGACCCTGATTGCATGGCTAGAATAAAGATTGTTCTTTTAGACTGATGAGAGTGTCGTTTTGGACTCCACCATAAACCACAGAGCACATACATTAGCAATGTGTGTAACACCCTAGTATTTTAATTGAGTAAAGTGTGTGACTTCTTCGTAGTCAAGAAGGGAGACAATGCAGTGCCCTGGCCTAGGAGAGACAAGGAACTAAGATCTTTATATGCATAGGTATTTAACGGTATAGTGAATTACTTTTGCATAGTACATCAAAGTGAGTGTATTTTTATGGCTCTACCTATTTTAATGCTTACATATTTGACAATGCAACAAAATGCAAGTTTATTTATCTTACTCTGATTTTGAGCAAGTACAGAAAAAATGAATAATCTGTTTAGAATTTTATACGTAATATGTATTAAAAGTAAAGCATAGATCCATTTAGAAAATGGTTTTGCAAACTGCCTTCAATGGTGATACACTGTACGGCAACTGTTACATTAATTTTAAATTATACTGACTTGTTTTACAGATGTATGCTCTTCATGGATTGGTTATAAAACATATCCTCACAACAGAGCATCCTAAGAAAATTTTATCTCAGAAAAGTTATTTTAGTTAAACAACCAAACAATATAAATTAATGCTAAAAAAGTGAATGGGGATCTCTTCGCCACTTTCTTGCTACAGGGACAAAAGTCCTGACAACTTCAAGAAAAAGGAGGAGAGGTTTATTTTGGTTCACCATTTCAGAGGTTTCAGTCAATGGGTGGCTGGCTATAAGGAGGAACTGTCAGTGCAGATGAAAGCCATTCATTGCATCGCGGACAGGAAGCAGAGTTGGGGGGGAGCTGGAGATAAGAATACATTTTCCAAATCATGATCCTGTCACCTAACAAGAGGCCACCTCCAAAAATGAGACTTTTGAGGAATAGTTGGGATCTAAACCTTAGCAGGGGAGTCAAAAGGAAAATTATCTGTAAAAGTTAACTAGGGAATTTCTAGTTCATTATTTCTCAATCTCTTCATACAGAAAATTAGATGTCTAAGTACCTTCTCAATGAGTGGCAAATGATTCAGAATGCACAGCATAAAAGTGTTCATTAGCTCTCATTTCTTTTTCTCATCAATGAATATATTATAGGTATCATATTATATATTCTAAACTATGCCAGTGTCTTGATTTGATAATCTTAGTAAATAATTATTTCTTTACATATTATATTCCTAAATTCACATGAAATTAAAATAATTGTTGATATATTACAGAGCTAGTAATATAACCTATATGGGAATAAAAATATAAAATACATATTTATAAATCATGCACCAATTAATATATCAAATTGTGTTCAGTATGTTTTGACATTGGAATAATTAACATCAATTACCGTTTGTTTAGCTCTAAAGGCGTTATGAGAATTTATAGAAACAAAGGTTTAATTAACAAAGTAGATGATTGTAATATCAAATAATGTGATGATTGAAATTCAGCCTCTTTACACCACCTTCTTGTGCCCTGAAAGCCTTTCCTTCAACTCTGTCATTAACCTTACATGGGGTAGGTATTAGAGGCAAATAACTGTGTTAGATTCACAAGGTTAAAAATAGTTTATTTTGATTATTCTGTCAACCCATTTGCATAATTAATTTGATCTGAGATTTGAACTTCCATTGAATCTGTTTAATGAATAACAGAGCACTTCTGGATCTATACTTACTGAAATAATGTACCCAATGGGGCCATTTATTATTTTTCTTTGAACCTGTCATTCACTGTTTTTCAATAATAACCTTACAGCCTTCAGGTACATACAAAACTGTATCAGTTAACAAAAAATGTGCTTGCTGCATGTTCTTATTAACACAAGTTAAACTGCTTATTTGTGCATATCTGCTGTTCTCATTTTTTGTTTCTGCCACCAAAAAGCAATAAATGAAATGGAGAATGTGTAGAACAAACATCTCTAATGGTTTTGCAAATCCCTTCCTGTATTTTGTCTGGTGTGAATAATCTAAATATTTGCAATGGATTCCTATGAATCTAGATATAGTATCACAACAATATAGTCAATGCTTTCCAAGGTGAAAACTTCTAGAAAGATAGAGAAATGTCAGTCATTTTTCTCACTGAAAAAAGTAAAATCTCTTAAGAGTTTAACGAACTGAGTATTGCATTCAGGATGCTGTCACTACATATCCTGTGAGCCATTTCTGTTTATCACACCGTTCCCATTCCTCAAAAAAATGTATGGTTCTTCTATCTATGTGTATCTTACCTATTTTGGAAGCGGTGGAACCATTAAGATGCAAGAGAGAGTGGTTAAACATTTTAGATTCCTTATCTCTCAAGTGAGAAAATTTGGAGGTGTGCTCTATAAATTATCTCAGAAGATACCCGTGGCCCCAAATAGCCTCTTATCATGGTGATTGGGTCAGGAGTGCTCCTACATCATCAACTACCCTGCCCTTCCTCCCTATCCCTCTTTCGCTTTTGTTGTTGTTCTGTTATTGCTGTTTTGTTTTGTGAGAGAGGGTCTCACTATGTAGTTGAGACCTACCTGGAACTCACTATGTAGTCCAGGCTGGTCTCTAACTCACAGCATCAGCCTCCTGAGTGCTGGGATTACAGGTATGCGCCACCATGCCTGGCTTCCCTCTCCCTCTTTCTATCCTCATTCTGCCTGTCATTGTTTAACCTCAAAACAATTACTTCACTTTCCATCACTGTCTTGAGATTTTATGCTTAGGAACAAAAATATAGAACACTGAAAATTCAGTCCTTATTTTAGGTGGTTATTTTTGAGGAAGGAATAAAATGGTTTGCTTTCCTATCATGAGACCTTCCAACAGTGATAGATGTAGTATTTCAAATCTGAATCCATGTCATTACAAGCAAGGCACTAAAAGTTTGGTATAAACTATTTATGCCTCAAGAAAGCTGATGTTTGTTTTTTAAGTTAACTGATTTCTATAAGGTTATCAAAAAGTGGAACTTTCTAAAATGTCTATGTATTTTATAGAATTGCCATATTCTTATCAGTGTCATGATAAGCTGCAGGCCAGAAATCTATTGTGGCGATTCCTTAGGTACTATTAAATATTCATCATTTGTAACAACTTTCAAGAGAAATGCCACCATTATGGAATATTGACATGCACTAATAAAATACAATAAAATTACTTAATATTTAAAAACAAGTATACATCAACAACCTCCTGAATGCACCAAAGTGTAAACATAGTTTAACAGTAGTCATTTTCTAAAGCACCTCCCAATGAGAGCCTCAATGTGTATTTCTTACACTGAACTCAGGAGAGTGCTATGTGTTCTACCACTACTTACTTCACTGTCTCACTCAATTCTGGTCCTGATTGGATTAAAATTTAACCACTTCACAGAAATTAACTTCAAAATCATTCACCCAAAAACTTTTCTTACCCAATACACAGCACAGTCACTACTCAGTCTTCCTGCTTTCTCAGCAACATTTTGCACATTTAGCTACTACTGCTTGAAAAACATTGCCCCATGGAATTTATGCATCCCTCTCTGCTTGTTTCACTTGTAGCTCGAGTGAAATTTTGTTTTTCCCTCACATAAATACAATATAGGGAAATATCCTAGAACTTGAATGATAGTCCTGTCTTCTACCACCTGATACAATAATATCATTTCTATCTGGAGTCCTGATCTCACTTAGGAATGTCTGGCTGGTATTTTCATTGTCAGCTTTACAAATCTAAATGTCTAGTACATACTTAATCTTTCATATGTCTGACTTTGAAATCCTATTTTCAAGTGGAAACCTATCCATTTTATCTCATATCTCATAAATTCCACTTAACTCTACGTGCTCAGGACAGATCCAAGATGTCACCCCACATTCAAACCTCTGGGGCATTCAGTTTATTCTACTACCAAAATGTCTACAGAATGCACTACTTAATAAGTTTGATATTATAACTGGAGTCCAAAGGACAATTTTAATATAAAGGGCAACTTTGTTTTCCTGGTATTATCCCTACCCTATAGACCATCATTTATCTATCATGAAGAGTGGCAATTTAAGTGCTTAAATTTGTTCATAAAAATAGCATGCTTAGAATATAAATTAATTTTAATTACAGTTGAAATAGCACCTAACTTTTTCACAATGGTGCATAGAGCTCATGGGCTCTGTCTCCTCTCTGCTTCCAAGTCTCATCATCCCGACCTTTCAATCTTTATAAACTTTAGCCATATAGGACTTTTTCTCATTATTTTCAAAATGGGGAGGATGCATACACATTTATATTCAATACAAGTCTCATAATAGAAGAACATAAACATATGTGCATTCAACTAATTTGATAGATTATGGAGCCAGTTGCAAGGCTTTTTTGAAATAAGAGTTCCTACTTGTACATTAGATGTGATCTCCACTACTTTGAGTACGTACCATGAAAATTGCGCTGACTCATGAAATATCTGTATTACAGTTGGCACTTAGTATATAGTGGAAGAATTAATAAGAAAATAGTATGAACACAATGATTTGCATGATGGCACCCAGGAAAAAAGCAGCGGTAGCTATCTTATTTGCGGACAATGCAAATTTCAAACCAATACTAAGAGAGACAAAGAAGGTCACTTACAGCAGTGTAAAGGGAACAGTTCAACAGGAAGATATAGCAATCATAAATATATATGCACCAAATACTATTCCCTCCAGCTATAAAAAACAAATATTAAGGACATGAAATACCAAATAAGCACTAATATAATTATAATGGGGGATCTCAATACTCCATTGTCACAAATAGATCATATAGTCTAAAAATCAACAACTAAATACTAGAACTGAACCAAGCTTTTGAACTGATGGACTTAATACATGTCTACAGAGTATTCCACTCCACAAAATCAGAATACACATTCTTTTTGGTTGCACATGAGTCATTCTCCAAAATAGACCACATACTAGCTCAGAGAACATGTTTAAGTAAATGCAAAAGAATTGAAGCTATTTCATGTATATTATCAGACCATAGGGCAATTAAACTGGTGGTAAATAACATAAGAAACTGTAAGAACTTCATAAACATATGGAAATTGAAAAACACTCTCCTGAACAATTAATAGGTCACA
The DNA here is from genome assembly GCF_012274545.1 of Fukomys damarensis. Lineage (NCBI taxonomy): Eukaryota > Metazoa > Chordata > Mammalia > Rodentia > Bathyergidae > Fukomys > Fukomys damarensis. The sequence continues at coordinate 17,274,963 of NW_022900913.1, forward strand.
GTAGAAATTAAAGAAGAAATCAGACAATTTTTATAATTTAATGACATGCCAGTACAGCATACAGAAATATATGGGATACAATGAAAGCAGTTTTATGTGGGTGATTCATAGCAGTGAATGCCCACACTAGGAAAACAGAGTGAGCTCAAATAAATAACCTAATGGTGAATGTTAAGCACCTAGAAAAAGAAGAGCAAGAGAAACTCAAAACTTACACAAGGGAGGAAATTATAAAGATCAGAGCAGAAATCAATGCAATAGATACTAAGAGTATGGTACAAAAAATAACGAATTGGAAGAGTTGCTTTTTTTAAAGAATAAATAAAATCGATAATCCCTTAGCCAACCTTATCAAAAAAAGGAAAGAAAAGGCTAAAATTCATTTAATTAGGAATGAAAATCTGAAATCACAACAGATCCAGCAGAAATCCAGAGGATCATCGGTACTTATTTTGAGAACCTGTACTCTAATAAAACGGAGAACACAGAAGAAATGGACAGATTTCTAGATACATATTGATACAGAGAACTTTTGTAAATAATCTAAAAATGCACAAAATGTTAGGAAAATTTAAATGACTTCTACTGTCTCTAACAGCAATCTGTTTGGTTTAGTTCAAAATTAAGAGACACCAGAGGCATTGAATATGAAATGGGACATTTGGCTCATCCCTGACCTTGAACACCCTCTTCCTGCACATTAGAATACATAGATAATGAATATTAAGTTTAACTCCCTAACTATAAGTAACTGTTACATCTAGTTTAAAGTTAACTGTCTTGTTCCTGTAATTTGTACATGGGTAATGTGTTGAGGAAATGAAATGTAACCACCTAAATGAAATCAAGGCAGTAAAACCCTCTAAAAGAGGGAGCAGCAAGAAAGTAGGTCAATCACTGGCACTGCTCTTAGCGCAATCAACTTTTTGTAGACAAATTAAACCTTCTATTATTTTACTTCCATTCTGTGTCTCTCTGTACATGCTATGTACCAATTCCTTCCACAAAAATATGAATTACCAAAGTTGAATGAAGAAGATATAAATTTTTTAAGCATCCCCATTACAGTCAGTGAAACTGAAAATGTAATTTAAAATATATCAACAAAGAAAATTCCAGGTCCTAATGGCTTCATGGCTAAATTCTACAAGACATTTAGAGAACTACTGACACAGTCTTTAACCTTTTCAATGAAATTGAAAGGGAAGCAATACTTCCAAATTCATTCCTGGAAGCAAGAGTTACTTTGATTCTAAAACCAGAGAAAGACCCACCTAAAAAAAGAGAACTACAGGCCAATCTCCCTAATGAACACAGATGCAAAAATCCTCAATAAGATACATTCGAACAGAATACAGAGGGGCATCGAGAAGATCATACAACCTGACCCAGCTGAATTTATCCCAGGGATGCAAGGATGGTTCAACATACATAAATCAATAAATGTAATACACTATATAAACAGAGTCACGGACAAAAGCCATATGATCATCTCAGTAGATGCAGAAAAAGTATTTGACAAAATTCAACACCCATTTTTGATTTAAAAACCTACAGAAAATTGGAATAGATGATCTTTATCTCAATTTGAAAAAGACTATCTATGAAAATCCAACAGTCAACATAATACTAAATGGACAAATACTGAAAAGCTTCACACTAAAACCATGATTAAGAGAAGGAGGTCTACTATCACCACTCCTGTTCAGTATGGTATTGGAAAAATTAGCCACAGAAATTAGACAAGAGAAAGAAATAAAAGCAATCAAGATAGGAAAGGAAGAAGTTAAACTGTCATTTTCTACTGATGATGTGATCCTCTACATAGAAGACCCAAAAACTTCCACCAAAAGACTTCTAGAGTTAATTGGCAGATTCAGTAAAGTAGCTGGATACAAGGTAAACTCCAGAAATCAATAGTCTTCTTGTACATAAATACACTGAGAACTACAACACTATGAAAAAAGAGATTGAAGAGGATATAAGAAAATGGAAAGATAGCCCTTGTTCCTGGGTAGGAAGAATCAATACAGTGAAAAATGGCCATACATCCAAAACTACTATACAGATTCAACACAATCTCTATTGAAATCCCAACAGTATATTTCACAGAACTAGAGAGAACAATCCAAAAATTCATTTGGAATCAGAGCAGACCTAGAATATCAAGTGCAATTCTAGCCAACAGAGATAGGGCAAAGGGTATCACTATCCTCAACTTGAAAATATGCTTCAAAGACACTGTGATTAATAAACAAACAAACAAACAAACAAACAAAACAGGCTTGTTCTGGCAAAGAAACAGACACAAGGATCATTGAAATAGATTAGAAGATGCAGAAACAACTCTGGACATACTCAACTACCTCATCTTTGACAAAGGAGCCAACTATCTTCACTGGAGCAAAAATAGCCTCCTTAATAAATGGTGTTGGAATAACTGGATTTAAACTTGTCAAAGATTAAACCTAGACCCATATCTTTCACTATCCACCAAACTAAAATCCAAGTGGACTAAAGATCCAAATATTAAAACAGAAACACAACTTGCTAGAAGATATGTTAGGTAGAACTTATGAAGATATTGGCATAGGAATAGACTTTATGAACAAATCCTCAGTAGCATGAGAACTAGCCCAAAGAATCAACAACTGTGATCTCATTTTTTTAAAAGCTTTTGCATTGCCAGATAAATCACAAGCAAAGCTAAAAGATATATACAATGTGCGAAAATTATTTTACCAGCTGTTCTTTAGACAAATGTCTATTATCTAGAATATATAAGGAACAAAAAATATCATTCTCAACAAATATAGAGACCTTCTTCAAAAATGGGCATCTGATATGAACAGACATTTCTCAGAAAAAGAAGTAAAAGCAGCAAATAAACTTATGAAAAAAATGTTCAACATAACTGGTCATTCAAGAGATGCAAATGGAAATAAAAGTCAGATTTCATCTCACCTCAGAAAGAATGGCTACTATCAAGAAATCAATCAATAAAAAGTACTGGTGTGGTTGTGGGAGAAAGGAACACTTGTCCATTGTTGGTAGGAGTGCAGGCTGTTGCAACCACTGTGGAAATCAATATGGAGATACCTCAAGAAACTAGGATTGGAAGGCCCATTTGATCCTCTGCTGAGGATCTTCCCAAAAGAACTAAAGAATCATATCAGTGATATATACTTATCCATGATGGCACAGTTTGTAAAAGCTAAAGCTTGAAAATAGCCCAATTACCCATTAACTGGAGACTGGGTAAAGAAGATTTTTTTATATATAAATTGAAGTAAGACTCAATCATAAAAATGTGAAACTAGAGATATTTATAGCTAAGTGGATGCATATTGAGGTCATACTCAAGTGAAATTACTAAGTCACGCATGTATAAATACTGAATAGTTTCTCTGGTATGAACAATTAAAAGTGTAAATAAGGATCAAAATGTATAATTGATATTGTGTAATAGGAAAAAGGTCTAAAAGAGTAGAGGAATTTGGAGGGGTAAGGGAAAGATCAAAAGGGGAAAATATGTGAATAAGAAAAATGTAGAAACAATGTGTTTGTAAATAGGTAAGGGTGGAGGGGGTGAAGGGAGGGTTCGTGAATGAAGAAAAACAAGAACCAAGATAAGTCATGTGAAGTTATATGAAATCCCAATAATGAATGCAACTATATTGTAAACCTAAATTATACCGATTAGCTTAATAAAGATTAAAAAATAAGAGACAACACATAATAAATCTAAATGTATCTTTTAGATGTGGTAATTCTTCAAAATAATTTCGGTATTAATTTCTCAGATGCCTGAACTTTGCTCTTTTAATAAGTTTGGTGTGCAATACATGGGCATGGAGTCGTTGAAAAAATACCACAAAGTTTTACAGAAGCTTCACATCTTCATTTCACACTACTAAGCATAGTAAGATGGCCTGTTTCAATGAATGTGAGGATTATACTGGAAAATTCATTGAAGACTGTAGAAGAGTCCATAGAAACGACTAAATATTTTGTTTAATTCTGATGATAATGGTCTTTAGAATTGGTAAAGAAAGTATGATTGTCTTTTTGCAACTATTTCATGATACACACAAGAATCTGTGAAACAATATTGTAACATCCTCATAAGATTGATTTGTCTCTTACCCTCAACCCAGTATACAGTTTTCCAGAACTAAGCCACGCTTGGCATCCACAGTAGAACACAGTTTGCTGGAATTACTCATTATTATAGATTATGTCCTCTCATATAGCTTAACTCATATGTTGAAATCCTAAATCACAAAGCGAATTTTATTTTAACATAGTGACTTTAAGGAGGAGAGTTTGAATGAGACTCTAAGGGTGAGGTCTTAATCCAATAAGATAGGTGTCTATAAAAGAAAAGGAAGAGGGCCGGGGAATTGGCTCAGTCATTCCACCACCTGCCTTGAAAGCACAAGGGCCTGAGTTTGATCCCTAGGATCTGAAAAACAAAAACAAAACGCAAACAATGAAACAGAAAGAAAAGGAAGAGATTTCAGAGATCTCTCTGAGCATGTCTGAAAGGAAGGCATAGGAAGAATGGGTAAGAAAGATGGCTGTCTACCACCAGTTAGAGAAGCTGCACAAGAATCTACCCTTTTCTTTGGAGGAGGAAAGGTGATACATTTTTGTAAATGGGAGGTAGATCTGAAGATAGAGGGTGGTGAGAAGAAAGGGAGTAGAAAGGGATTAAATGGATTAAAATACTAACCTATCTCTGTACCTATCTCTATTCATTAAGAGATGGTATGAATTCTCTAGTTATGAACTAAGATATGTACCTATCGTGTAGCAGCACTGTACCTACTCTGCGCAATGAATATAATCATAATATACAACAAGTGGGCCAACAAAAATTTAAATGAAGTTTAAAAATACTACCTACCCTTGCTGGCACACTGATCTGAGAATTTCAGTCAATAAAACTACAAGAAAATAAATATATGTTGTTTTAGCCACCAGGTCTATGAAATCCTAACATGGCAGCCCACAAAGCCTAGGAAGAAGACACAATACAGCCCAGCCCAAGAGGAAGAAGGCAAGCCCGGAGCAGGCAGGTGTAGTTGCTGCCCAGACTCAACTCAGGGCCCAGCGGAGGAAAGATCTCTTGCAACAATTTAAGAGTAAGGCATCCAGGATTTCTACAAAGGGTCTTCTAATTACAACGGTCATCACATTAGGAAAAGCCCAAAGCATAACCAACCTATTAATCCAGAGGCAGTTTCTTAATCAGTGGCCATATTACCTATAACCAAAAATATGTGACACCATCCTTATAGAATAGATAATTAATAACAATCTGATGTTCCTGTAAAAGGGCAAAGTTATAACAAATGTTTAAAATTGGATTATATGTAAAATAATGACTATCAGAGTAGAGATCAACTGATAAAGACTAATCTGAAGTCAAAGGTATATTTTCCAAAATTATTATAAAAATGTTAAATGTCCACAGGATAGATACAATAGTTTGTTTCCTTTATGTCACAATTTAAGGATTATATCTATTAAATATTTTTATAATTTCTTTTGGTAGCAATCTTTGTTTAAAATGTAAGAAAATGCATCTCCACTTGTGACCCAGGCTGCAGGTGAACACAGACATGAACAAGGTAGGTGATATTCTACAGGGGGCAATGTTTGCATTAATTAAGCTCTCCTTTATGTTGTGAATATATAGTGTCCTGTGCTTTAATTATGTTGGGACTTCGAATGTACAAAGTGAAGGACAGTTTGTCAGACTTCTCCCATTTTTTATAAGAGAGAGAGAGAGAGAGACAGAGAGAGACAGAGACAGAGAATTTAAAATTATATTTTGAGCAAGAGTGGCTTCTGGGAACTATATCAGTGATGTAAATATATTAATAGGTATTATTTTATAATATAACTCATAATACTAAAATGTAACATGTGCTTCAATGTTTTCATATTAATAACATTTTATCTTTTCAGTGGCTAGTCATTAACAGGCCTTGTTAACAAAAGAATTTGTGAAGTTCTCGTCTCAAAGATCACTTGCCTTTTAAACCCTAATACATTAAAAGAGAATGTTTTATAAAATTATTACTTCATCTTAAATTATTATGACATTCAAAATAGCTTAAATTTTATAAAACTAATCTCTTAAGAGTACCATGCTTATTTTATAATAAGAAATTAATTTTAGAGAGTAAATATATTTGACTTTATCTTCAGTTTTTCCCATTATTATTATGGTACCTTTTAGGTATACAATATTACGATATTCATCACTGGGAAGTTGTACCTGTGCATGATATACTTTGCTTCGTGTTTTTTTTCCCCATTCCCCTTCCTTCCCTTCCACCCCTCCACGCCTTCCTATTTGCAAAACGTTGTTTCTGTTTTATTATTATTTGCAAATTAATTTCTTTTCTTTTTCAGTATCAGGCAATTTGAAAGAAAGCAGTGTTGTACCTTTTCCATACATGATCTTCAATATGACATTTTAAATTAGTAGGTATATTGCTTTCTGGTGTACAACTATCCCTAGGCCTTACCACTTGGTCTGGAACATAGAAAGCATATTGGGAATTTAAAATTTAATATATAATATGTTTTATATTAGATCTTAAAAAATAAAATATTAAGGTATACATCTTATAAATATATGCAAGATCTGTGTAAGAAAATGTACAAAAAGAAGAAGTAAATGCACAGAGACCTATTCCATATTATTGGATATGACTGAATATTGTAAAGTTATCAGTTCTCCCCAAATATCATGAGTGTAAATGAAATTCTAACAAAAAGCCCTGCATATTTTCCTATACATATCAACAACCAGATTATAAATTTTATATGGCAAGGCAAAAGACCGAGACTAGCAATATCATCGGAAGGAGAAGATAGTGATGGGACTGATACTATCTGAATTCAAGACTAAATGTCAATTCAAGAGAGAAAGACAATATGGTGCTGGCTAAGGCATAGACAAATCGAATGATGGGAAAGAATAGAGGGCTTAGAAATAGACGTTTGCCAAAGAAGCAAAAGCAAATATGGAAAAATAAAGTGATTTTTAACAAATGTGCTGGCACAACTGGTCATCTCTAAACCAAGACATAACAAAATAAAATAAATCAATAATATAGACAAAGATATTACACATACTCCAAAAATGAAGCGCATACTTAAAGACACAACTATCAATCCAAAATTATATAGTTCCTATAAGATGGCATAGGGGAAAATCTCAATGACAATGGATATTACAATGTCTCTTTATATGGAACACCAAATACATAATCAGTAAAAGAAATAATAAAGCAAATGTGATTAAACTTCAAGTTTCTCCTGCACAAAAGAAGTTGTCAGAAGAATACTTACAGGCTTGGAAAAATATTTCTAAAAGAGATATCTTATAAAAGGTGTCTGTTAAAATATTCAAAGAAAATTGAAAACTGAATAATATGAAAGCCCATGATTACATAAAATACGATTATAAAATAAGACAAAGTTTGAAACAAAACTTGATCAAAGACGTGAAGATAGAAAATAAGCAAATGGAAATGCACTCCCTTTTATGTGATTAGCAAAATATAAATTAAAACAAAACAATAACATATAGGTTATACAATGGCCAAAATCTGGGACATGTACAACACCACAAATGTTAACAAAGATTTGATATAACAGCTACTTTTTAATTCAATGGTAATAGTGCAAAATACTATAGCCAGTGTGATTGTTAATTGTGATTGTCAAACAGACTTTAGTAAGAACCGCCTAGCAGATTAGTAAAGCTCTGAACATAGCTCAGATAGCTCCTATAGGCTACAAACTAAGGAGAAAAGACTCACCCTGAATGCGGGTCACACTAACTAATAGGCTTGTATCCTAGATAGAATGAAAAGAAAGGAAAAAGGAAGAAGGCCCTTTTCTCCTGAGGAGATTTGGTTTTATCCATGGCCTTTGGAAGTTCATCTCCAATTCCTTCAGACTTCAAATGCAGACTCTTGGCCTTCCAATATAAACCTTGCAGCTTTTTAAAAAAAATTATTTTATTTATTTATTTATTTATTTTTGAGACAGGGTCTCCCTATGTAGTTGAGACTGACCTGGAATTCACTGTGTAGACCAGGCTGGTCTGGAACCCACAGTGATCCTCCTGCCTCAGCCTCCCGAGTGCTGGGATTACAGGCATGCACCACCACGCCCACTGACCCACAGTGATACCCCCCCCCCAGCCTCCCGAGTGCTGGGATTACAGGCATGCACCACCACGCCCGGCTAAACCTTGCAGCTTTCCAACACAGACACACACTGAAGTCCACAGTGAAATTTCAGTCGCTCGACATTCTATTGGATCTTCCTTCTCTAAAGCGTACTGATGGCCATTTATCCGCTTCCATCTCTCACCAGTCCAATGGGACTCTTCCACTAAGGTTCCTGTAAGGCTACTTCAGAAATTATTTGTGTCATCATACACATTGCTTATGTTAAATCTGTTAGTCTAGTGACCTAAAACCAATAGAAAATTTGATAGCAGAGAAGAAGATTGATTTCTGTGACTCTACCTTACATCGTGGTTCAAAAACTTGGAAATGATTGGTGGAAAAATGTTGGAATGTCTTAAAAATGCTAGCTGGAGATTCCTTAGAATGCTGTGAGTTGAACTTGATGGGAGACTCTCTCTGTTCATAGAAGATCAGGATATTGATGAAAAGGAAAACAGTGGACAAGCTTGGGAGGTTTCAGTGTGGGGCAAGGACTTGTTTGACAGTTGGACTGCAGGCCATGTATGGCCTTCTCTGGATGAAAATTTTTCTCTATGTACACGTCCTGAGACTTACGGGGAGACTGGTGGTGTACTAACTAACATGGCAAAGGAAATACCAAAGCGGCTCAACATTCAGGAGAAGCATGGGTACTTCTGGCAAATTTTGATTTGTACAATCTAATAACCTGTTTTCTCCACAGCACTCATCACATAATCTTGCTTTAATTGCTTGCTTATATATTAGCGTTGATTTTCTATGTCTATACTTCTTGTGATGAAAGGATCCAAGAGAGAATTGGGACATTTTGTGTGAGGAGATAGGAAATAATCCTCAAAGGCATTTCAGAAATCTGTAATCCCACCCAATCCATCATAAACTCAAAGCTGTGGAAATGAAAGTTTATTTGAAAAACTTTTCAGTGCAAAGTCATTTCAGAAGAGAGCCCCAGGTGCCTTGCCCAAGGTTGACTTAAGATACACTTTTCTGTGTCTATCCAGTGTTACAGTTTAGATCAAGAACATCCCCCAAAGGACTCAGATGCTCCTATGTGGAGCTTCTGGGAAGTGACTGAGCCACAGAAGCACTATAGCTGACTCGCTGTTAGGAGACAGGCCCTGGTCTGGTACATGACTGAAAAAGTGTGTATCTCCCTTCCTGCCTCCTCCCTTCTTTTTCTGTATCTTGACTACCATTTATATAAGCATTTTTTCCTCTGCCCAGGACCTTAAATTAAGCAGTTTTTCTATCTTGTTGTCAGCTGACCATGGACTGTAAAAGTGACCATATGCCTAGAAGCCCCTTTGGAGCTCGTTCAGCAGAGGGCTTTGGAAAGTTTTGAAGATAGAGGTAGAGAAGCTCTAGAATGCTGTAGGCCAACTTTTTCTTTTCCATTAAATTTATTCATAGTCAGATGTGTTGGCTCAAGCCTGTAATCCCAGCACACAGAAGGCTGAGGCAGGAGGATCGCTGTGAGTTTGAGAGCAGCCTGGGCTGCATAGTGAGTTCCAGGTCAGTCTCAACTACATAGTGAGTCCCTGTCTCAACCCCTGCAAATGTATTGGTACATTTTAGGTAAACAGTGCAGTTGCATTCACCATGGGGCTCTTGTGCCTTTACGTGATGGAGCTTGGTTCTTATTTTTCCCCATTCCCCTGGCCTCCCTTTACCCCCTCCATGCTAAACTACTTACAAAGACTTTGCTTTTTTATTTTTGCTTTCCCCATATTTTTTCTTTTCCTTTATTACCTTTCCCCTACCCCTCCCATTTCCCCTACTCCGTTAGACCTTTTCTTCCTATTACACAATATCAATTATACATTTTCATCTTTATTTACACTTTTTGTTTTTCATACTAGAGACATTATCTGGTATTTCCACATGTGTGTCCTATTAATTTAAGAGTATGGCCTCAATGTGCATCCATTTACCTATAAATGTCTCTAGTTTCTTGATCTTTATGGCTGAGTATTACTCCACTTTATATATTTAAAAAAATCACATTTTCTTTATCCGGTCTCGTATCGATGGGGAAATTTGTTGTTTCCCACTTTCAGCTATTAGTAATTGTGCTGCTATGAACGTGGGTGCACATATATCACTGTGGTGTTAATTCTTTGGGGAAGATACCCAGCAGAGGAATAGCTGGGTCAAATGGGACTTTCAATCCTAGTTCTTGAGGTATCTCCACAGTGAATTCCTCACTGCTTGCTCAAGCTGCCAGAGACCTTAGCATCATCCAGTTGGTGCTAGTTTTACAGACATCACTGAATGCAAGAGCTATAGTATCAGGGAGCCTTTCACCCAGATTTCAGAAGGTCTTGGAGGACAACTAATGTGCCCCTGAGAGGTCAGTGTGTTAAATTGTGTAAGGATGACATGGAAAGTACAGTGGAGACCCCAGAAATTTGGAAAAGCCAAAGATATAGAATGTCCAAGGAAAGCTGCAGACTGAGCAAAGGCAGCACAAAGCTTCCAAGAGGGTACACCCTCAACACAGTTGGGGATGACAATGTATAGTGGTAGGTGCATACCACGGTTAAAGAAGAAAAAGACGATATCATTACTGCAGGAGATGTCAAGAACGAATGAGTTTATTCACACGGGGGTACGGACTACATAAACTATGCATTCTGCTCAATTTTTCTGTGAACTTTAAAGTGCTCTACAAAGTAAAGTTTACATATATATTACAAAAAAAAGAATACACTAGGAACATGTGCTTACTGGATTGATTGTTGACATAAAGATGGTTATGGAATGCTTATTTCATAGCTTATTTCGACACGCCAAATGATTGCATAGTGGATACATCATTAAATGAAGCACAGTAAAACTTAGTATATCTTAGATTGAGAAAATAATGCTTACTGCAACAGGCTGTTTAACGATGCAGTGATGTCTACCAGCCTCGAGTGAGTTATCATCACTGCCGGCTCCACTTAATTGATGTAGACATTACTTGTTTATTTTAGGTGCCTGTGCTGTGACATAAGCCATATACCACAGCAAAGCAGTGAAAACAGATATCAAACAAGGCTTTTACAATCTTATTTACATATAATTGATTGTTGTGCTGTTGCTATTACCCTCTCAAGAACACTTAATCATTTTATTGGAAACTATTTATTAAATTAATATAAAAAGCTGATCATTCAGTCAGATTACATTTATTCAGATTTAACTTAAAAAAATGTCAGGTAGGTGGTACATAATGGAATGGGACACCGAGCCCTGTCAGATTAACCTTAAACAAAAATGTTCCATTGGCAGTCTGCTGATCTCATCTTTGTTCCTAGGTTCTCAGTTTAATCTTAAATTTATCTTGTCTTTTCTCTTACCTTAAAAAAACAGAAGAGGTCTTAATGAGATAATTGACAATGTGAAATAGGAAGAAAGGGACTAAAGGTGTAGGGGAAGTGGGAAGGGTAGGGGAAAGGTAATAAGAGAAAAGAAAAAATATGACAAAATGAAAAAAATGGAAATAAAGTGTTTGTAAATGGAGAGGGGAGGAGGGGGTGAAGGGAGGGCAGGGACAAGGGGAAAAAATGAGAACCAAGACCTGTCATGTAAAGGTACAAGATCCCACTGATGAATGTAACTGTACTGTATATCTAAAATGTACCAATAAACTCAACAACAACAACAAAAAAAGAGGACAAAGTCAGGAGTGGTGGTGCATACCTGTAATCCCAGCATTCGGGAGGCTGAGGCAAGAGGATTGCCATGAGATCGAGACCAGCCTGGGCTAAATAGTGATTTCAGGGCCAATCTGAAATCAGAACTATAAGGGGAGACCCTGCCTCTAAAAAAAAAAAAAAAAAAAAAAAAAAAAAAAAAAAAAAAAAAAAAAAAAAAAACACTATAATAGAAAATACTCTATGTACAAACGATATAAAGAACACACTGTATTTATTTTTCATAAATTAAAGAGACATCAAAAATCAAGATAGGCCATGTGTTCACTCATAGGGAAAGAATCAAAGAATAAACTCAGTATACCCAGATTGGCTTTTTCTTTGCATGTTTCACTTACACCCTGTCCTTAAAATCAAACCAAGGTCATATATAACTGAAGTAGAGCTACAAACGATATAAAGAACACACTGTATTTATTTTTCATAAATTAAAGAGACATCAAAAATCAAGATAGGCCATGTGTTCACTCATAGGGAAAGAATCAAAGAATAAACTCAGTATACCCAGATTGGCTTTTTCTTTGCATGTTTCACTTACACCCTGTCCTTAAAATCAAACCAAGGTCATATATAACTGAAGTAGAGCTGTATCTATGGAAAATAAAATACTATTCCTTAAACTATTTTAAAAATCCATCCTTTGGAAACATATGCAACTTTTCATTCTCCCAGGTAGATAAAAGGATGCAAAATACAGACATGAAAAATTTAGAATAAGAAACCAGAGACATTTATAGCTAAATAGATGGACATTGAGTCCATACTCTTAAATGAAATAAATAGAACACATACGTGTAAATACCAACTAATTTCTCTGGAGTGAGAAACTGAAAGAGTAAATGAGGATCAAAGTGTACAATAGATAATGTGAAATAGGAAGAAAATGTCCAAACAGGAAGGAAAAGGAAAGAAGGGAAAGGAATAAATATGAGACAAGAAAAAAATGGAAACAAAGTCTTTACAAATAGGGAAGGTGGGAGGGTGGAAGAGAGGGCAGGGGAATGGGGAAAAATAAAAATCAAGATACACCACGTAAAGGTACAAATTTCCAATGATGAATGTCACCATACTATTTACCTAAAGTGTATAAACTTAATAAAAAATAAAAATGATAATAATGAAAAATAAGGAAAAAATCAGTGTCTTCTTTGAAGATTCTCTTTTAGAATCATAGATTTTAAAATAACTCAGTGCTGTTGACTCATTTTTAACATCTCAAAATTCTTTCTCCTTTAATTGTCATCTTCAGTAATTGAGTTTTATAGATATTATGGTTGGTGTGTATTCTAAACACATATCTTATTTCTTCATTTCCTGAAGTATTTATTTTTTAACATTTGTGTGCTTATGTCTATCATATTTACATTCTACGTTATAAAGATTGATGAAATAGCTTATCAAAACTTTTATTTTCAGTACCCGGATCAAACGCAGGTCCTTGCACTTGCAAGGAAGGCGGCGGAACCACTGAGCTAAATCCCCAGCCCTAAAACTTTTCTAATATGACTGAAAATATGAACAAATACCATAACAAAATATGGATTACACAAACTTTTAAAAAGTGTACACAAAGAAAACAGGACACAGTAATAATACATATATAATAATGATAAGTCAGACTGCACATTTGTTAAATGCACATCAAAGCACAATGGCAAACACATTTGGTTTCCCTACACTCTTGTGTTCTAGGAAACTATTTTGATATTTCAAGGAAAGAAATGTGCTTGATAAAAATGCACTTTATAACATTGATTCCATAATTAAATATAATACATGGTTTAAAGTGGAAATACAATGAGAGTTACAATAGATAAAAGAAGGGCAATGGTCAGGCAAATGAACTTGCCTTTCATAAATCCATCCTGAGAGCAACTTCTTCAGAGTCTTTGAAGAGGGACGGGCTTACTCACCAAATCAGGGCCAGGGTTTCGAGTTAGTCTCAAACACCAGCAGAGTAGAGTGTGAAAAAAGGCATCCAATACTAACTGAGATGCTTATTTTATTATGAAAGCAAATGGACTAGTACCACTTGAGGGATTGATACTACCTAGGAAATGGAGGAATAATTGTCACTTCAAACACCAATGGAAATACGTTCTCAAATAGTAGCTATGGAGCATTTTTTCTTCTTCTAGATAACATGTTCACATTGAACATCTTGGCTTGTCCATGTGCACTGTACCCGTGCATACTTCCCTGAAGGACCTTGGAGCCATACCTTTGAAATATAATCAACAGGAAAGACAGCTCCCTATCATGCAGTATCTGATAGAGAGGAGGAGAAGGCTAACTTTGCTAAAAAAGAATAAAATTATCAAATGCAGATCGCCAAATAAACACCAAAAAACCTCTACCTAATCTCTTCTGGCACTGTCTTTTTCTTTTTAAAGTTTATTGGTACATTTTAGGTATACAATACAGTTACACTACAATACATTGAGAACTTGTACCTTTACATGATGTATCTTGGTTTTGATTTTTTCCTCATTGCCCTGCCCTCTCTTCACCCCCTCCATCCTATTTACAAAGACTTCATTTCCATGATCTTCCTTTTCTCCTATATTTTCTTTTCCCTCCTACCTTTCCCCTACCCCTCCCACTTTTCCTATTCCTTTAGAACTTTTCTTCTTATTCCACAGTATCAATTATTCACACTATCTCAGCTCACACTGTCTCAAATATATTCATATATTTTGTTTTAGGAGACTTGATTTTATCCTCACTTTCCTGTTGCAATTAACTTAAGTAAAATCTCCCGTCTCTCATAAGCACATACTTTTAATGCTTTAAATACATATAATTTCATATAACCTAGTGGGAAAAGAACAAGTTAAAACTAAGAATCAATTATTTAGAAAAACATTTTCCCCATGAAATATATTATGGACAGATTGAAATAGTATGAGAATTTAACAGTCATATCTAAACTAGAATGTGTTGCAGAGATACAGGGGGCGGTGGGTGACATCCATTCTACTCTTTTGAAAAGCTGAGACATCAAGGAGGTCTTGAATGCATGAGATCTTCCACAATCTCTCTCGGAAGAAGCCTTCTTGCTTTCTGCTTACCATGGACTGTTTCTTCTCTGAGATGCCCCTCTGCCATGCCACCTTGCTTTGGAGCCAATCAAGTAGGAACTGAAACTTCTACACACTGTGAGCTACAGTAAACATTTTCTCCTTTAACTTTGGGTGTTGGGTATTTTGACTCAGCAACAAGAAAACTAAGACACCAGCAAAGAAAATACGGATTGGAAGTGATTATATAGTCTAAGACAATGATGCTGTAAGAAAAAGGCGAAGAAATAAGGATGTAATATATATCATTTCAAGTTGATGCATCCTCCTGAAGTTATAGAGTGTTCAACTGAAGATTCTATTCACCTTTTCTGAGTCTGATTTGATCACCCATTTAAGCGCACCAACACTGACAATAATAAACCCCAGTATGCTTTTCAAAACTTACTTAACTGGACTACATTGTGAGTTCAAGGATGGCCTGAACTGCATAGTGAGACCCTGACTCAAAACAAAACAAGCAAACAACAAAAAAGATTTGTTTAAATACACCTCTTGTTCTAGCACTGGGAGGCTGAGGGAGAAGAATCACTGTGATTTCACTGGGCTGCATAATGAATTCAAGTCCAATTTGAACTCCCTGGTGAGATCTGGCTCCAAAAGTAAACAAACAAAATGTTATTTAAAAAATCACTAAAATACCAAGTTAGAAGCTTGCATGTGCAGATTAGTAGAATCCTTTTTAGTAATTTAATTAAGTAACTTATCAATCTTTTTTTCTGGAAACACAGAATTGATAATTTTAAATGTGTAATTATTCCGCTTAGAAAGTCCGTAGATTAAAAAAAAATTATCTTAAAACAAAGATGCATCAAGTTTACAATGGCAAAATATGTATTGCAATTTTAAAGGTTCGCCAATAATTACAATATAGGAAAACATATGGTAGGCACATGGCTGTAATCTCAGCACTAAGAAGGGGTGAGGATTGCAAGTCTGAGATGTGCTTGTACAACTTAGTGAAACTGTGTCAAAATAATAAGATAAAATAAAGAGATCTGGGGACAGAGGTCAGTGGTAGAGTACTCCAAGTTTGATTTCTAGTCTGGTAGGGGGAAGGACTCACGATTATGGCTAGAATGAAGAAGCAAAGAGAACAAATGATAAGCAGATTATGAAATTGCAGGAGAACCCAGATTCTGCAGTACAAAGAGACAAAGCAAAGTCACTGAACAGTGAAAGGAGAAGTCACAGAGGCAGAGCCAGCCCTCAGGAGGGACAGTGGCAGCAAAACGTAGATGCAGAGCTGCTTCCCTGTTTCAACCCAGCTACTGGGAAGCAAGAGGGTGGACGATTTGTTGAGTAGTTAGTGGGTCGGGGGAAGGGAGACACAAAATACAGGAGACGGTAGGGGAAAATAAGGTACCTATTTGTGTATCTAGTCATCTATTTTCCTAACTATTGTGGGTCCAATCATCTATTTTCCTAACAGTTGGAGGAAGTTCTTCATCTTATGAGCAGCTCCTTCTCTTCACAGCGTTTGCTAACTGAGAACTGGCCATTGTGGGACTATGTTCTTTCAGAGAAAGAGAAAAAATAAAGTAGAGAAAACAAAAAGATCCTAGGGAAAAAAGGCAATATGATAAACACACACACACACACACACACACACACACACACACATACACAAATTAGAAAGGGAGAAAAATCTAATATTCATGGAGATGATGATAATTTTAGAAGTGAGAAATATAAATAAATTCAATAAACTTAGAAGAATGTTTAAAATAAGAACACGCCGTTAAAATGCCAAAGAGTAGAAAAGGAAAAGCTGGCAATAACCTAAGGAATGCTTATTTTATTCTACAGAATGGTGACAGAAACACGCAAAAGAAAAATGAAAAAAGTGTGAGGTTAAGTCTTCCTCTGTACTGTAAGAAATTAATAGCTAAGATGTATAATAACTTGGAAATACATAAGAAGCCTGGATTTGCTATTGTAAACCACGAAGAGAGGTCATGACTTCTTCATCAGCTGTAGTGTCACCTACAGCACCCTTCTTTCCCTTTCTATTCCTTACCACCTTTCCCAGCCCAACAAGCCCTAAGCTCCTGCATGCTGGCAAGCTAGCTGGAGATCTGCTGTGCGAATAAAAACAAATAGCTTCTTCTTGTCCTGACAGTGAAAGGGGCAGATAAGTAACTTTACACCACAAAACAACATAAAAATCAAAGGAACCACTGGCTGAGTTGTATAGGATTCCCAATAAAATGGGAAACAAATAACAAAAAAAAAACACAGATGACAACAGCAAAGTGGAGATACTTGATTTCATTGTCTTTCATTTCCAGAACATATATCAGAAATATACCTAACTTTTCTGGTACTAAACTATACAAACCATTTTGGAATTGTGCTAGGAAGATGTTTCTATTTAAAAAACAACAACAATAAAAAAAAATGAGAGTAACAGCCAATACGCAAACGGGAAGGCATTTGGTGAGACTTATTTTGTCACTTTTTAATTATTTCCCGTCGTAGCAGAGATGAATTTCAGTGTGTTCTTCTCAGGGCTTCTGCAAGATGCAACAGTATGAGAGTGGAGACAGCCATGCCCTGAGTCACGGTGGGAGCACTTCCAAGATGAGAAAGTCTAGCGTTTCTCACCAGGGTCTCATACTTCTTGGCAATGAGCTCCCGATAAGCGTTACTGTTCTGAAGGCAGAAAGCCTCTGTAGGTTATGAGTCAAATTCATCTTCATACGGCAGGACGTTGCAGCATATGTGATACGTTTCTTTGAGCTCCAATCAGAAAACATTTTATTTTGCCTTCTGAAGCAATACCATTTCGATTTTTACCCTTCGTTACGTAGACCCTTTGTGAGTGAACGGAGAAAGTTGAGATTGGAAGAGCTGACCTACTTAGGCATGAAGTTGTTCCTCTTCACAGTCAGTCCACAAAAGGGTTCATTTCTCATGGCGATAAATGTGCATCAAGGAAACTTAAAACTGATACAGGCATCTGCAAACTTATCTCAGACTACAGATATTTATTGAAACAGGCTTTTCCTCCCCACTCTTTATAATATCACCGAAATTATTAATAGGAGTTGAGTGTGATGGTACATTCCTATAATCTCTAACCCCAGCACTCCAGGAGGCTGAAGCAGGAGTATCTAAAGTTCATACTCTAGACTGGGAAACTTAATGACGTAGCGAGACTCTGTCTTAAGATTAAAACCTTTAAAATTTAAAACTAGTGTAGCCATTTCATTTAGTGTTAAAGCCCTATGTTCATTTCTTAGTACTGGAAAAAAAAAAGAGAAAAAATAATACCAAAATTTGAAATCATCCAAAAACAAAAAAAAAAGGATGAGATGGGTTGTAAAGTTTTTCTTTTTTCCTGTTTTCTGCTCTCTTCCTTACAAAAATGTTTAATTTATTTTGTAGAAGAGTGTCTTAGGAAGCTGGTGGCTTCTGTACTTTATACAATATTGTGAAATTTCTAAGAACCAGAAATTGCTTTCACTCGTTTTACAGTGGCAAGGTGAACTATACACTGGCCAGAGCACAATGCTACGTCCTGCACAGCTAATCTTCCACCTACTGCACAGACCGAGACTGCTTGATAACTGCGGAAAGAGACGCAAATGATGGCAATACTATGTCTTGTTTCGTGACACACATCAGAAATCATTCTCTGAATTTAAAACTGAGGATCAAAGAGATGGGTGTTTATCTACTTTCCATATCTAGTCAGCCTTGGTTGAAAAATATGGGTTTAAAAATATAATTTTGTCAATATTTGGTACAACATTTTTGAGTTTCAAAATGACTCTGGTAACTGCTGTCATGTTTGCAGCCAATTTTCAAATATCATGAAAATATTATAATTGGGCTAAATTACATAACAGCGCTATCATAAATAAAAGACACTAAAAAGCCTTTCTCTCCTTACTCATACAGGGAAAAACCTAATTATTCAAAACCTTATTACATCTTAAACAGGTAAATGGTAAATACTTTAACCTAATAAATGATTATATTTCACTAAAACTTAATTTGAAATAATTAGTGTTACATATACAATTAAGTTAATGCTGATTAAAGCCAAAGCCAAATCTTTTAAAAAGATAATGAAGTCTGGAATTTTAATTTTCTTTTTATTTTACCTAAGGGAGTTTGAACCTATTTTTTTGGTGTGAAGTAGAGATTTAACACTATAAAAGAAATTCCCCAGAATAGGAAAGCTATCTGATATATTAAGGCAAACATTCACTTTCTTTTTTCAGTTAAGTGAGTTATGTACAAAATGAGGGTAGCAATTTTTGACCAAGGAATCTGAAGTCAAGAGAGTCAAGTAGAATCAGGAAGGCAGGATCTCTAAATTGTATTGAGAGTGCAGAATTTTAAGTTAGCAGTCTGTCAAGTATATAACAAGGTATCACAGATGTGGTATCTACCTGCGTGAGATTTTAAAGATAAGAATTGAGCCTTACGCATCCGTTAACCGTAGAATGTGCTATCAGGAATTATTAACAATTACTAAGTAATGACACCTTTGTATGAACGCAAATATGAGTGAATGAATGAACACTTCTTAGGAAGGGGAGTTAAGAAAACTCACTATTTTAAAATAGAAATTTAAGACACAATGCAATATATTTAATCAATAAAATTTAAATATATGTAAATTATTATAATTCAAAATAACAGTCCTAAATAATAAAAATATAATGCCTATCTATTGAGAATATGAACAAACAGAAAACAACATAAAATTGACATAGTCAATCTCAACTTCTAAACAGCCTTAAAAACACAGTACCAATAAATTCAATTTAAATTTAAAAAAAAGATTCTGAAGTTGAAAAAAAAACAGTATCTGTCTTTATCTCTCCCCAAAACCAATAAGATAAATATACAGAATTTCTAAAACCTCTCACTCCTATTAGTGAAGAAAGTGAGAGGTTGTTCTAGAAATTGGAAAGCAGGAAAGATGGAATTTTATTTTCAGTATCAAAATAGTAGGCAGAGGGGAAAAACATAAAACATACAAATTAAAGAGAAAAGTATTTCTACTTTTCAACAAAGGAAAGATGAGCCAATTATTGACAAATGTTGCTTTTAAAAATAAGAGTGGATAAACAAGTAACTCTAGATAAATGTCAAGCTATGCAAACAAATTTTGACCCTTGAAGAGAGATAATACAGCACTCAGAAAGGAATTATTTTCAAAGCTATTATATTTAGTGATATTTGAGAAGAAGAAATCTCACAAATGATCTCTTAGAGGTCAAAATCTATTTTAATGAAATAGAAGGAAAACAACTAAACTCTAAATATCTACATTACTAAATAGCATAGCAATGTAACAGACTCCTACACTTTTATTATATGAGATTTACTCAATCAGAGCTATATTAGGTGCTTAAGCATGCATCAATGAATTTAAATGATAATCTTGTAAAGTATAATTCACAATAATCTAAAGCATAAAAAGTTGAGATGAATTTCAGGAAATTAATGACCTTATCTTACCATGCTGAAGCTTAAATAATTATTATCAGTTCACCAAGCAGCATCAGCAACAAAGTTGTTCACATGGATATATTTAAAGTTATAGAAATTGGTAAAAGGCTGGGGATTTAGCTCAGTGGTTCCACCGCCTACCTTGCAAAGTCAAGGACCTGAATTTGATCCCCTGTACCAAAAAAAAAAAAAAAGAAAAGAAACAAAAAAGAAAATGTAGAAATTGATAATGAAGTAGGACTGATAGAAATATCACAATTGTACAGAATAGCATATGAGGTGGGGTGGGTAGAAGAGTAAATTTTATATTTTTCATATGAAATGGTGATTTGAAATCATATCCTCAGTAGCACTGGAACTAGCATAATGAATCAACAACTGGGATCCATCTTACTAAAAATCTTCTGTACTGAAAGAGAGACCATTCACAGAGCTAAGAGACAACCTATCATGTGGGAAAAAAATTTATCAGCTATTCTTTAGAACAAGGCCTACTATTTAGACTATATAAAGAATGAAAAAAAGACCCCCACAAATATAAAGACCTGATTCAACAATGGGCATCTGTACCTAAAATGTACCAATAAACTCAATGAGGAAAAAAAAATGGGCATCTGAAATGAACAGACACTTTTAGGACAAATAAGGAAAAGCAACAAATAAACATATGAAAAATTGTTCAACATCACTGGTCATTCAAGAAACAAAGATGAAAACCACACTGAGATTCCACCTTAACATAGAAAGAATGGCTGCTATGAAGAAATCAACCAATAGCAAATGCTGGCGGGGTTGTGGGGAGAAAGGAACCCTTCTCCATTGTTGGTGGGAGTGCAGACTGGGGCAACCACTGTGGAAATCAATATGGAGATACTTCAGAGAGCTGGGACTAGAGGTTCCATTTGACCCAGCCATCCCTCTGCTGGGTATCTCTCCAAAAGAATTAAAAGAATCCTACCACAGTGATATATGCACACCCATGTTTATAGTGGCACAGTTTGTAATAGCTAAAACTTCGTAACAGCCAAATTGCCCATCAGTTGGAGACTGGATAAAGAAGATGTGGTTTTTCTATAAAATGGAATACCTCTCAGCTATAAAAACAGGAGACACTAGAGTCATTTATTGGTAAATGGATGCATACTGAGAGCATGCTCTTAAGTGAAATAAATAGGACACACGTATGGAAATACCAATTTGTTTTTCTGGTACAAAAAAACTAAAAGTGTAAATAAGGTTCAAATTGTGTAATTGATAGTGTGAAATAGGAAGAAAGGGGCTAGAGGGGTAGGGCATTGGGAAGGGTGACCGAAAGGAAAGAAGGGAAAAGGAAATTATGAAGAAAGGAAAATGTGGGAACAAAGTCTTTGTGAATAGGGAAGGGAGGAGGGGGTAAAAGGAGGGCAGAGGTAAGGGGAAAAATAAGAACTAAGATATATCATGTAAGGTACAGATCCCAATGATGAATGTAACTGTACTGTGTACCTAAAGAGCACCAACAAACTTAGTGAAAAATAGAAAGAAACAGAGATACATATATTTTGAAGAGTCTTGGAAGTAAAGAGTTCTACTCAGCATTTAACAAAACGAATGCCTGAGCATGATATTTTTTCTTTATTCATATGGCTTTAACTAACTAATTTCTATATACTGAGTTTTAAAAAACGTTATTGTACAAAAACAATATTTTCAGGAACTAAATGAATTATAAAATATAAATTATATACAATCATTTTTTTTTCAAAAAACATACAAATTTTCTTTGCTTTGGAAAAGAGGGAAAAATAGTAATTTACATTTTAAGAATTCTTGTTATATACAAAATGATCCTGGAGGTACTTTCATGTACTCTACCACTAAAGTCTAACATGCTATTATTTCAGAAAGGATTATACCTCGGCCAGTGGGCAGACCCATGGCACCAAATATGTTGATGTATGAGTTGTTTTCTTTATACTAAAATCTCAGTTATTCAGGTTTAATTATGGTGCAGGCTCCATGAGAGACATAAGTGGGTTTTAGGTTGCTGTTTGGCCCTTATTCTCAAAAAGGTTTACCATCACTCATGGAGGGTTGGGTCAAGCAGCCGGTCATAGAGAGAGGCATTTCCCAGGGTTCATGTGTCTAGCCTCATGTTTTTCTCAAACCTTTTCAAATATCTTTAGTCATCCTGACAAGTACATTATGTTTTATTTAGATGTATTCTGTTTGTACTTTATTTTTCACCAAGATACAAATAGCTTAAAATCATATAAAGCAATAAGCAGGAATGGAGCTTATTAAAGACAGGATACACCAGGAAATCAAGAGCTAACGGATCTGGGCCATCATAAGCAGGCGTTTCTAAAGTTCTGCTTTTTTTTTGGTACTGGGGATCGAACTCGGGTCCTTGTGCTTGTGAGGCAGGCACTGGAACCACTAAGCTAAATCCCAGCAAAGTTCTGCTATTTTTAAAGGCATCATCAATCATGAGTTTTACTTTTATTTCTGTAAAGGCAGTGTATTAGATGGGTATCTAAAGTATGTTTCAGCTTTTATTCAGAAAGCCATATAAGCAGAGACTGATAACTACCTTAGTATTTCAGAAAAACAATAACAAGAGATTTTTGGCATACATCACAAATTATATATGTGTTAAAGAAATAGTTGAATCTATCTGTAGAAGTTACTATGTATCTTTTAGGTGTTTTATAGCATAAACTTGGCAGGGATTTCCATAAATAAGGATTGGGACAATCCAGTTCTTACTTTTCCCCAATATTCTTGTTTTCTTGGGTAGTAAAATTACTTAGATTAGCTTTATTACTTGGTCCTTGCCTAGTACATTATGAAGTAGTTTCATGTCACATTAATTTAATAGAATGACCAACTATTTAGACTCAGGACTAGGAAAAACAAAAGCTGCACTAAATAGCATGATCCAATGGATCTCTGTGTTTCATTGCTGTCATTTTTCTATCTTCTATTTTTCTGTCACACATTTGACAGGTGACATTCTTTTTCAGAACATTATGTCCTACCATCTACTCAGTATAAAGCTGTTTTCTAAGTAAGACAGGTTGCTGGAAGTGCTTACTATAATTACTTTTTCCCCACAGATTTTGAGTAAAAAATAATCTATGTCATCTGGGCATGGTGGTGCATGGCTGGCAGAAAGGAGGGTTGCTGCAAGTTTGAGATCAGCCTGGGGAACAATGTGAATTTAAGGCCAGCGGCTCTACATAGAAAGACGCTGTCTCAAAACAGTGAATGAATGAACAACCCATATCATAGAGAATGAGTGACGAAGACACCAAGTGAGACGATAGGAAAGAGTAACTTTATCTAGGATCCTAAGGTTGACACATCTTTATAATATAATTTCTAGGGTTTCTTATTGTATTGACTATAACATTAAAGAATAATTATCTCAAGCTATCTTTTGTAGCATCATGGATCATAAAACTTCATAAAGATGCCTCAACAAGCATCATTATCCTAGGGTTTGGAGTTGGCTATTTCAGTTTTGATTCATTTGTCCCCAGAAAGGGTGCTAAATAGGCATTATTTAATGACCCTCATAATTAATCTGGAACTTCAAGGAGAATTTCTGAAACAAGAAATACATCTTTCACCAGAGTCACACAGGTATGGCGATCTGCCACTGGTCAGGGCTCTGTCCCCAATATCAGGAAATGAGTCATTTCTTTCATTATTCAAAACTTCCCAGTTCCTCATGTATTTTCAGAATCATGTGTCATTTAGAGTAATTTTTGCCTATTTACTTATTTTTGCAGTGATGGGATTTGTACCTAGAAACTCCTGCTTGCTAGGCAAATGCTCTACCACCAAAGCCATACAGATTTTCTAACTCCCATTTAAGCTACATGGACAGCCTTTTTATTTATTCTTGCATTGTTTTGAGGTAGAGTCTCACTAAACTGCCCAAATGGACTTTGACATCTCCTTTCTGCCTCGGTGTCCTTGAGGGCTATCATTCCATATGTATCCACAGTGATTGGCCATAAGGAATTATTTAAAGTATTATTTTTATTGTTTAAAAATCATGACTCAGTTAAGATGGGGCGGGCTTTGGCGAACTCTTTATTGTTTAAAAATCCTAACTAGGGTATTATTTGTTACCTTTGGAAGCTCAGAAATTATTTGACCAAAAAGAGATTTAGGGGGAGATAATATTTTTGCTTACATTTTATTGTCATTGTTGTAATAATTAATTACAAACCAACAAAGATTTTTCCTTTTTCTTTTCAAAGAACAGAGCTGGAATGTCTCTGTTTACTAAGAGATACTGAACAAGTATATAAAATTTATTAAAATGGATTAGCTATTGAAAATTTAACAGTTGGTGATTATGTATACTTGAACACAAGCCATTATAGGATGCACATTTTTGATAAATAGTAAAGCACATTTCTTAGCATCCATGCCATTATATCATAATTGAACTTATTCTTGCCCCGGTCTGCTATGTCCCCTTGGTAATTGTATATTAATGAAAACTTTCAATTCCTTAGTATATGCTATCACCGTTTCACTTCTTCAGTGTCTACAATACACACCACTTTCCAAGACACAACAAATTACACGTAATTTTACATGTAAATATGGAATGAACAGTTTAATGTAGCATTCTCCGACTTACCGTTAAGTAATTGAGGGAAAATACGTATTTTATTTCGATTATAATCACCCCTTCAGTCCTACCTAAATTATTTTAAACATAAATACACCTGAAAAATCTGCACTACTGAGACTTTCATGACAGCGTCAATGTAAGATTAAATAAATACAACTAAAATGCAGCATATTTTGTTCCTGTTTTACTTTTGTAAACTTATTAAATATATTTCTCTCTTTATGTCCACACACACAAAGCACACACGTGTAGAGTAAGCAAGAGATAGAAAGTTCATGCTTCTGTGTCTGCATAGGAAGCTTCTTTTCCTTTAGCCCTCAGATGGTCATTCGAAAACTTTTAAGAAATGAAGATGCTTTCTCTCCAGCCTGACATTCCATTTAACTTTATGTGTAAACAGTAAATGTGTCTGCATTCCAAATCAGTATTTCCTAAGTGAGTTAGATGACAGAAAGTGATATAAATGTACTTAAAGCAAGTAGTTTGCAAACAGATTAAAGAGGTAGATTAAAAGGTAGCAGCACCCTGCATTTTAGTAATATAAATTGACTAAATAATAAATACTTCGATCTCTCATAATTTGAATATGATTTATCTGTCTGATAAACTAAGTCCGGAAAATGTCATGTGCTATTTTACCATGCATGATATTCAAAGTAAATTACCAAAATCAAGTTGCCGGATGTCACGGATAAATGTGGAGAAATAAAAATGTTTTTATTCTCTAATGTGTCAATATGTTTTATTTCTCAAAATTTGGTTTGAGAAAAATGTACCAGTTAATTTCTTTCTCTTTAGGTTTCTTACTTTTCTGGATAAACTAAAGTAGACAAAGTGCTGTATTTTATTGATTGCTTTATTAAAAGACTTTTAGACAAATCCAGAAAGAGATGTGAAAGTTGCTGATTCCCTTCTCAGACATACACGAAGCCATTGTTTTTCATCCTCAGAACTGTCAGCAGGCATCAATCTAGTTTATGCCCCCCTCAAGTGATCCACATAGCTTTAAGAATTAAAATGCTTTGTATTAATTTTCAAACTGAGTAATGAAAAAAGAGTGCAAAACTGCAATGTTCATTTTGCTAATGCTAACATAAAATATTCCTTTCCAAAATTAATCTAATGTCCTACTTTGCTGATGTATGAAATTCCTTAAACTTGCAGCAGTACTCCTAGAACTTGTGTTAACAAGCAGGTAGATATCCTCAGATAAGTCTCTAAAAGCTGTCTTACTGTTTGTTTATACAAAACCAGAACTTATCTTCAAATATTTGAAAATTTTACAAAATTTTTCTTTTATTTATCAGTGCATTTATATACTCAAAACACATATGTGTGTATATATATGTGTGTGTATACACACACACACACACACACACACACACAAACAAGCAGGTAGATATCCTCAGATAAGTCTCTAAAAGCTGTCTTACTGTTTGTTTATACAAAACCAGAACTTATCTTCAAATATTTGAAAATTTTACAAAATTTTTCTTTTATTTATCAGTGCATTTATATACTCAAAACACATATGTGTGTATATATATGTGTGTGTATACACACACACACACACACACACACACACACATATAGGGTTTAAGGGAAATTGTGAATGTAGTTTAACTTTTTTTTTTTCTTTTTGTACCAGTGATCAAATTCAGGACCTTGTGCTTGCCAGGCAGGCATGGTGCCCCTGAACTAAATCCCCAGACCCTGTAGTTCAACGTTTTGAGAGGATAGTCTCAAACCAAGAAAAAATAATTACATTAGCTTAGTGTTCATTGAAAAATATTTAAAAAGAAACCATTGTACAAATCTGTAAACTGTGAAATAAATTCTTCAAAGAAAAAGAAACAATCAGAATAAAATCAGTTGTTTTGGACTGTCATATATTAGCATTAATTGCGTTACTGAAAGAAATAAATTACACAAAATCAAAATTTTCATCCCAGAAACACATCTATTTTAGTGGTGAAATTCTATAATCCTATTTAAAGATAATATTGAACACTATACATGCTATGAATCATATATTTTTAAGTTTTCTTCTTAAAATTGTTGATGAACAGAATGTTAGATAAGCTCCTTGAGTCCAAGGATGATATCGTCTCTTCCTGAAATCCACAACATGAACTCAATATGCAGGACTGTGGGGGATCAATATACCTGTAAGACACATGGCTTCCTCTCTAAGCCTCTGAAATAGTTTCCTTCAGAAAGAACCTGCTCCTCTGCAAAGTGTTACACTTATAAAGAGCAAAACTCACCTTCCTTTACGTGCAGAAGACTTATTTACTGTTGTCTCTTATCTGATAAATCCTTATAAGCTAGAACTGAACTCTTTTCCTTGGTTACCTTCTTTCCCCAAAATGAGACGCAAGAAGAATAGTAGAGATTGTCTATAACCCCCACCATTTCCCTTAAGTGGGAGGAAGACAAGGTCAAGAGCAGGATTCACAAGAAAGTTTTCCAATTATCTTTTCTACTCAATTGCATTGACAGTCTTCTAGATAGTAGGAATTGAGTTTTCTGGAGCACAGAACTACATCAAACAACATAACTCTTGAACTAGAAAATCAATCACATTTAAATCAGTCTCATTTTTCTAAAAGCAAATAATTTATAATATCAATTCCTATTTAAACCTTAGTAATAGAGACACGAGTAGCCTAGGCACACAAGCCCAAGCCAAAGACCTGCCTGGATCATAGCTATGCAGGGACACAGGCCACAGACAGAGGGCCCAAGATGCTATTGATAAATTATTCCTCCACAGCCAGAAGCCCCCTCAGACATCAGTGACTCCGGTGCACAGACCAGCCAAAGGCCCTCCTGGACAACAGCTAGGCAGGTGAGCAGGCCACAGCCAAAGGCACATCCAGACACTATCCTAACTGTGTGCAAATCCAAGCCAGAACTCCATCTGGACAACAGCATTAGTGCAGGGATCCAGAAGGCCGCCATTCTAAACCCAGGAAATGGCACCGCAGTGGGCAGCAGAGAAAAGGCCTTTCTGAGGATGGCTAAGTATTGAAGCCCACTGGGTGAGCAAGGAGTCACCTCAACAGGTGCAGCAGGCTTAATCTGTTGAAATGAGAAGACAAGTAAGCAAGGCTTAAAACCAGACTTTCAGATCACCTAAGGCAACCCCAAAGGGCAATGAGATGGTACAATCTGATACTCAACCAAATGGACTCCCTGAACTGATAACTAAAGAGGATCCCTAAAAAATCAAACCAGAGCTGGGACTAGATGTTCCATTTGACCCAGCTATCCCTCTGCTGGGTATCTTTCCAAAACAATTAAAAGAATCATATCACAGTGATATATGAGCACCTATGTTTATAGCAGCTCAGTTTGTAATAGCTAAAACTTGGAAACAGCCCATTTGCCCACCAGGTAGAAACTGGATAAAGAAGCTGTGATTTTTCTATAAAATGGAATACTACTCAGCCATAAAGAATGAAAAATTAGATTCATTCATAGGAAAGTGGATACATATTGAGGATATATTCCTAAGTGAAATACATAAGTCACACATATGTAAATACCAAATCATTTCTCTGGTATGAACAAACTATATGAGTACAAAGATCCTAATGAGATAATTGACAATGTGAAATAGGAAGAAAAGGGCTAAATGTATAGGGAAAGTGGAAAGGGTAGGGGAAAGGTAATAAGGGAAAAGAAAAAAAATATGAGAAAATGAAAAAATGGAAATAAAGTTTTGTAAAGGGGGAGGGCAGGAGGGGGTGAAGGGAGGGGCAGGACAAGGAAAAAATGAGAATCAAGACTTGTCATGTGAAGATACAAGATCCCAATAATGAATGTAACTGTACTGTATACCTAAAATGTACCAATAAACTTAATGAGGAAAAAAAATCAGAAATTACTTCTCAGATAACAACAAATATTGTATCTATAGTTAAAGACACGATTAATAACTCTAGAGCAAGCACAGATTTAAACAATTAGAGCACAGGAACATGATGGAATCTTAGCATAAGAAACAAATGGAATCTATAAAACTGATGCAAACAGATATCCAGATGAAAAACTCAATTGAAAGTTTATGCAGCCCAATGGGCAATGTGAGGACAGAATATCAGATATAGAAGACAGGATTGCAATTAGTGACCAGGAAAAGGAAAAAAATTTCTTAAAAATAGTAAGGGACCATGAGAAATCAATCCAGCAGCTGCTAGATGATGCAAATAAAAATAGCATAGGGCTGATCCAAGTCAATGAAAAAACAGGGTATAGTGCAAACAACATATAAAGTTGTTCACAGAAGCAATGGCGGAAAACTTCCCAAAGAATGATCTTTGACTCAGCTGCAGTGTTTAAAAAAAGAGGAAACATTCTCAAAAATTGTTTGGAAGGAGTAATAATCAGAAAGTTTATTGAAAGGCACAGGTGGAAGCTGAACAAAGCATCTTTCATAGAATTTCCAAGGGTCCTGCTCATACATCATGAGAAAACAGAAAAAAAACTTCAATCAGGAAAGAATGGAGATTATAAGTATGGAAGTGGAGATTGGGAGTAAAGTGACCTTAAAGATCTACTTGCCAAGAAATACATGCTCCCCAGTATTTTTCTCCATACTGTAAAGGAATGCACCTTTTGAAACTGAACTCCAGTCAAGTCCATTAACTTTTCAGTTGGTGGGGAGGGAGCTCAGGGTCTTGCATATGCTAAGCAGACACTCTTCTACTGAGCTACACTCTCAACCCAGATCCTTTAATTATTTTCGCAAGTATTTCATGTATTCACTTTTAAGACGAATACATTCAAGTCTTGATCTTTATTTCACTCCAACCAGATGGTATTGGTACTTAACAAAACATGGAGAAAGAGAGAGACGGAAATGAAGTTGAAACATGGACACATTTCCCCTTTCTATCATAACATTTAAAAAGCCATGGCCAGGGATTTAGCTCAGTGGTTCCAGTGCCTTCCTCGCAAGCACAAGGGCTGGAGTTCAATCCCCGGTACAAAAAAACCCATGTATTGCAGTGGCAAAGAACACTGAAGCCAGGTGGCTAGGGAAGAGGCAGGCCTATGTCCCCGATTAGCTCCCTGATACTGTAAAAGCTACTCAGGCACTTAGCCCTCATCTACAAAATGAAGATAATCATGAAGCACGCAAAATGAGTAGGAGTTTGCCTGACCCAGAACAGAATTCAGCACACGTTTGATATCACCAGTTTTACTTGAATTATAGAGCCAAAGGGGTGAAAATGGTCACAGTTATGAGAAAAGAGGCCATAACAGTGTTTTTCCTTCTTTTTTTTTCTAAGTAACAATTTGATCACAGAATAATATCTTATTCCAGGTATTATACAGTGTGGACAGCCTGGAAGGCAGAAAGTTATAAGGGCTTAATTTAAAGTCTTCTGGGTCAAGTGCATTAACATATTTTAATAACTTCCTACATCATGGTAATAAGCCTGAGGCAGTTCCAGAATGTGTAGGCTGAGGTGAGGAGGCAGGCCAGAAGGAAACTAGATAAAGCATAAACAAATTTAAAGATTATAGGCAGGTAATAGAATGGCAAGAACAGAATTATATTTTCAACTTTAAGGTATGCCCTAAAATAATAAGCAAATTAGAACTGTTAACAACTATGTCTGAGTAATATTGAAGTAGTAATATTATTCCAAGCACTTTTCTGTCAGTATCATGTGTATAATTTTTAATAAAGAATATATCTATATTTACATTAATTTTTGAAATGATGCAACACAAAATGTAGAAAACACAATTTTCTTAACTTCTAAACAATCAAACTATTAAAAAATAATTTAAATAACCTAAACTATAGCTATAAATCTTCTTCACTAATGCAGTCTCAAATTATCTCTTGCAAATTCAAGTATCACAAGGTTATAACTGAACATATTTAACAATGTTAACATTTATAAGCACCAAGCTAGAGATGAAAGTATGTTTTCAGTTCAGTATTAGAAAGCTGAAATGTCTCTCAAGTTTTCTCATCACTGTTTATATTAAGGATCTTTCCTATTGCTGGACACAAAGCCCAGCGCCCACACTGACGGCAGGAGAGGCTTCACTTGGCTTATAGTCTTCGGGAACTCAGTCCATAGTTGACTGGATCAAGAGAGAATCAGCATGATGAAAGGCTTGGTGCCAGGGAGGTGCTTAGTTCAAGGCAGCCCAGAAGCAGAGCAGGGGAAACAGCATCAGGGAACAACACGCTCTATGACACCTCCACAACCTACCCAGATACACCTAAAAGGGTGCTTCAGTCATCAACGAGGTGTTTCTTAATCCAATGAAATTGAGAAATCAAGGTTCGATAGTCATACCCTCATTATTTCTCTTTAAATGTAGTTACATGTGTTGTACCACTTTACTTGGTTCTAATAAAGAATAATCATTCAAGAAAACAAACAAACAAAAAGAATGGGTTTCATAGATGTATCCATAAATATCAGTGTCTTCCATTAAGATCATTTTCTATGCAAGTTTATCTTAAAATTATTCATATTCTAGATGGAACACAAAAATGGCAATTTCCAAGTCTGTATTACAGCTTTCTAAAGATACTCCGTAAAATACTAATGCTTTTTTGATGAAACTAATGGGGTAGCATGCTCTCAACATATTAGAACAATTTATTAATTGGGCCCGCATGATGTATCATTCCCTTCTGTGATAGCAATTCAGTTTGTATGTAAGTGCTTCAAAAATAAGTATCACTTTTCTATAAAATATGACTTCAGATTATATATATGCCCAAAGGCTCAGCAAGGGAACTTGAGCATAAATTTAAAACAAACAAACCATTTTTTATTGATTCTTCAAAAATTAGAATCTCTTTCGCAGTTTTCCTGAGTTCATGTACATTCGGAAGTACTTCAAAGTAAATTACTGGTTTCCTGTCCTTTTTTCTATACTTTTAAAAACAGTTTTGGGTTAGGAATATTACCTGGAAACATATTTCACAGGAAGGAAAATTTATCTGCTATTTACTTTGATTTGATTATTTCTGTCTTGAATTGTTCCTTCTTTTGTATTGCTGCATTTGAAGTTCAGAGCTCAATAAGTGAAATGATAGTGTTGTTTTCCCGGGGAGAGTGCCTTTTAAATAAAACAATTTAACCAAGAAACTACTTTGCGAGTGATTACATTTATCTCAGCATGTATTTTATTTCTCTAGTTTGGACAATTGGGGACATAACAAATGCCTAAGACTTCTATCAGTTTTACAAACTCTACTATTAAATATCAGTTCTAAAATCCAAAATCTAATCTCAGAAAGAGTATGATAATTCTATCTACAATTTATAATTATGAATTGAAAGCAGGGGCTAATATATATGGATGTATGGTTTGCCTTATGGTGTAATACATGTTTCCCTGGGTGACACTGACTCTAGTTTTATGATAAAAGGAAAATGACTACAAAAATAAAGGTATTGATACATCGAATATTATGAAGTCAACATTTATTTTTCTTGAAAATGACTCATAACTGGGTTTAGTATCACATCTTGTTTTTAGCTTTAAAATATATTCAGTTCATTAAATAATAATGAAATTAGTGAGTAGTTTCCATACCAATATGTTGCACTGGGGTTAGCTGTGCAAATGTTTTTTTGTTTTCAAGTTAATTTTACATGCATAAAATTCACAATTCTATACATGTTCAGAAGTTTAGAATGATTACATTTTAAAATTTTCTTATTAAATCTCAATGAAAGTAGGTATGCTCTAACCTATTCTCATTACACAATAAAGAAGGGGGAAGAATTTAAACAAGTTGTTTCTCGTGCTTTCCTACCAATTAAAAAGATTTTTGGAGAAAATTGGAACTCAGAAAAATTTATGAAAACAAGGATTGTGTCTACCCAGCAATAACTAGTTGAGGGAAAATGAAAGAACGTAGTATATTTTACATACTTATCAAGCTCACATTTTCATATGCAACATTCTATGGCATACGATAAGAAATTAACCCTTATACCACTTACAAAGTAGTGTTAACTACAGACATAGTTATGTTTTCTTTTAAATCCATTTATTTTCATGTTATATAGGTAGTATATACAGCTTACAAAATATGCTATACTTCAAGGTACGAAAAGCATGTGTGTCTGCCATCTAGACCAGTGGTATCAAATCTATGGGATGTGTGTTATTTGTTTCCCATTTAAAGTAAATGATGTTAATGTGTCAGTTTTTCCTCTAATGTAAAACCTCCATACTCCAGTGTGATTGTAGTATTGGCGCTTTGTAATAAATAAGTGGTTTGGGGGTTGCAGTTTGAGCACTTATCTCTAAAAGGTTCACCATCACTGATCTAGACTCATCTAGAATGCTACAAGACCTCAAAGTTTCCTATGTATTCTTCTCTCACAGTTGCCACACACATGCACACAAATCCATCAGTTCTGTCAACACTGATGCTCTGTGACTGTATCTTACATTTGTGAATTCCTAAATGTATTATTCAAAACAAGTCTTCAACTTTATACAAATGATCCATATATCTGTTATGCTGGGTCTTTATTTTCATAACTTGCATTATTGAAATACACCCACAGTGCCTAAAAAGCAATAATGCATTTTTTGGGTAGGTAAACACTTATTTATCCATTTTTATGTGAGTGATATTTTGGATCACTTTTACACACACACACACACACACACACACACACACTGATAAGAATATGGAAAATTTTCTTGTACAGGCTTCCTGGTGAATGTATGAGTACCTAAATTACTTTACTATGTGTATGTATATTTCCAACTTTACCAGTAAATCTTAAATTACCCCCATTGTCCCACATCCTTAGTAATACTTGTTATAATCCAACTTTTATAAAGTATCTTTTAGTGGTACACAGTATTGCCGGACCACACCTTGGCTTTCATGTGTATTTTCGTTATCAATTTCAGTTTTCATAAATGTAAATTCCCAACAATGTGTCAGATAATGGAAATGCTGAGCACACATGCATAGCACACTGTGTACTTAAAAATACAATAACTTTATCATGACTTTCTGAAAGGCAGGATGGATAAAATGTCATCAGAATTTGTCAGAGAGGAGGAAAGGTGTGTGGAGTGTGTACTCAAATGTTGTCATTGGTGATGGCCTCTAGTGTTCGGGGGCCACTTAACCCCCAATTCTGGCTTTCTGTTTAAGCAAGGAGGCTACTGGTATTGAGGAGTCACCTTCCATGCAAGGGTGGCAGCTGAGCATTTGAGGGAAAACAGAGCAAAGCCACACAAGAGGCACAGAAAAGAGTGAAAGAAATTTCAGCGAATCCTAGCAGAGCACCAGCATTCTGCATAGATTAGTGATGGGTTGATAAGATGAAAGGGGGTCCAG
The DNA here is from genome assembly GCF_012274545.1 of Fukomys damarensis. NCBI lineage: Eukaryota > Metazoa > Chordata > Mammalia > Rodentia > Bathyergidae > Fukomys > Fukomys damarensis. The sequence continues at coordinate 17,309,471 of NW_022900913.1, forward strand.
AGCCAAGTTATCAGCTCAGCAGGTTTTCCTCTACAGATTACTTTATATCCAGTTGTAAGCAATATTTTGATCAATAAACACGAAGAATCTACCCATATCAAATATGATGACAATTTGGAACAGGAAAGAAAAACACACTAAAGCTGGTTAAATTGACACTCAAAAGTTTTCTAGGTAGGCATGACTGGCAGAAAACAAGATGAACAGATACCTAATATTTTATTGATATTTAAGAATTCTCACATCAATACAGAAAGGATAAGTGATTAAGAGAAATTGCTGGATGTTAATTAACAACACATCTATGTGAGTCAGCACTCTGATGAATTTGCAAAAGTAAGACAATAAAATAATAGATTCCTCTGATAGAAGAAAGCTGTCCAAATCAATTTAAATTCACTGTTCCATCAATAAACACGCTTTTTATGTTGTTTTTTGCCTTGGTGTGTCATGGGGTGTGTGTGTGTGTGTTACTGTGAATTGAATTCAGGCAGTACTGAGCTCATCTTCACCTCCCTGTAAATTTTATTTTGAGGAAGGGTCTCACTAAGTTGCATCAGCTGAGCTTGAACTTGTGATCCTCCTGCCTGTGTCACAAGCTCCCAGGATTACAGGCACATGTCCTCAGGCGCAGCTGTTTGTGCACAGTGTTTGAGAAACAACGTGAAAAAACAGTCAGAGCAAAGAAGAGCATCAGGATGGTGCAGGGATTTGAAAAGAGTTAAATTGAATAAAAGAGTCACAAGACCTGGGGAATTTTAACCTAGAAAATAAAATTATTAAGAAATATTGCACATCTACATTTTTGAAAGGTTTCTGTACTCTTGTTTAAAGTGAAATCAATCAGCCAATATATTGACCATTTGTAAAATTTTATGAATATAAATCAAATTCCCTATATGACCAAGCTCTTATTAATGATAAAGAATACAATCTATGAAAAACTTAATCTATTAAAACTTTTTCATCAAAATGCCTCTTTTCTCCTCAAGTGAAGCATATACTCAGATTTACTTTTTCTCCCCTGGTTTTGAACAATTTTATCCATAAGTAATACCTAATGTTTCTTGCTTTTGAATTTCATATAAATGAATGAATACCGCAAATCTTTGCAATTTTGTTTCATTTTGTCATTTAATCAAGGGTTATTTTTACTTTGTTTTAAGCTATAATTCATTCATTTCTACTGGTATGCTGTTTTTCATTTTAAAAACAAACCAGTTTACCAACACTTGTTCCTGAGGACTGACATGTGTGTTGCTCTGAGTTTATTATGAACAAAGGTTCCCTGGATTGTCCTTTATCTGTGTCTTGCTTGTATGTGTATGGAATCTCTTAATGTTTGCATCTAAGAGCACAAATTTAAGGTTATATCATTCTGTACTTTCAATTTGTTGTGCCTGTGGTGTTTTTCTGAGCTTGTTTCTTCCTTCTTTTATGTCTTGATGCCCTGTTTGTTTTGATCATTCTATCTTTTCTATTCTTTAGAAATTATGGTCTCCAGTGCTGTTAGTTTTAATAGATATGCTAAAAATTTAGACATACATATTCAATTTATTATATCATAGAGTCACCAGGTATTATGTTTTTACCTCCCCTAACAGACACAAGTGACATCGAAGTATTTATCACCACTTAAATCCCTTGACACATATTGTTACATTTTTCAAAAAATCTGCCAGTAAAAATATACCACCTAAGAAATTCTAAGTAGTTTAGTATTCAAAGTTAACTTTTGGTGTAACTATGCTTAATAGTAATGTGTTTAACAAACTAGGCTTCAGTTAAGTTATTGGATGCAAACATTTTTCAATCATATTCTTCAAGTTTTTAGGCCTCTCTTATCCAACCACAAATCTGGGATGTTCTTCTTTCCTAAATTAAGACGTTCCAGTAGCTTAAGTCTCCTTTTGTTGTTGTTGTTGTTGTTTTCTAAAAACAACATGGTTTTATTGCTTTGGAAAGACGATTTCAGTCTACTGCCTATTTAATTCCACTTCTTTATGTCTTGCATTGATGCTTTGAATCCTCTGTCTTTGAATAAGTGGTCATTTAGATAAATCCTTGAAGGAAATCTATTTTCTCACTATTTTTAATATTTTTTCAACCTGTAATTTTGTGAATGATCGATATCATATGCTTCAGATTTAAAGTCTCCTAATGTATACTTTGGGAGATTAATTTGAGTTTATTGGTACTTTTAAAGTATACAGTACAGTTACTTTCATCATTGGGATCTTGTACCTTTATGACAGATCTTGGTTCTTATTTTTTCCCCATACGCCTGCCTTCCCTTCACCCCCTACACCCTCCTCTATTTACAAAGACTTTGTTTCCATTTTTTCCTTTTTTCATAGTTTCCTTTTCCCTTATTTCCTTTCCCCTACCCTTCCCACTTCCCCTACACCTTTAGCCCTTTTCTTCCTATTTCACATTATTACTTATGCAATTTGGATCTTATCAAAACTTTTAGTTTTTCATACCAGAGAAACTATTCGGTATTTATACGTGTGTCTTATTTATTTCAATTAAGAGTATAACCTCAATATGAATCTGTTTTCCTACAGATGACTCTGATTTATCATTCTTTATGGCTGAGTAGTATTCCATTTCATAGAAAACATACATCTTCTTTATCCAGTCTCCAACTGATAGGCAAATGGGCTGTTTCCAAGTTTTAGCCATTACAAACTGTACTGCTACAAACATGGGTGTGCATATATCACCATGATATGATTATTTAAATTCTTTTAGAAAGATACCCAGCAGAGGGATGGCTGGGTCAAATGGAACTTCTAATCCTAGTTCTTTGAGGTATCTCCATATTGATTTCCATAGTGATTGCACAAGTCTGCACTCCCACCAACAATGGAGAAGGGTTCCTTTCTCCCCACAACCCTGCCAACATTGGTGATTGGTTGATTTCTTCATAGTAGCCATTCTTTTTGGGGTGAGATTTAATCTCAATGTTGTTTTCTTCTGCATCTGTCGAATAAAATGGTGAACATTTTTTTTTCATATATTTATTGGCTGCTTTTACTTTTTGTCTGAGAAATGCACGTTCATTTCAGATGCCCATTTTTGAATTGGGTCTTCATACTTGGGAGGCCTGGATTTATTGAGATCTTTATATATTCTAGATAATAGTCTTTCATCTGAGGAGCAGCTGGTAATATTTTTTCCCACATTGTAGGTTGTATTTTAGCTCTGTTGGTGGATTCTCTTGAAGAAGCTTTTTAATAAGATGAGATCCCAGTTGTTGATTCCTTGTGCTACTTTCCCATGCTAAGGATTTGTTCATAAAGTCTTTTCCTATGAGCATGTCTTTGTGAGATCCATCTAACTTACCTTCCAGCAAATTCAGTGTTTGTTTTAATATTTCGATTTTTAATCCACTTGGATTTTAGTTTAGTGCATGGTGAAAGTGAAGGGTCTACTTTTAATCTTTGACAGGCTGAAATCCAGTTTTTCCCACACAATTTATTAAAGATGCTACCTTTTCTCACTGAGGACCACTGGCTCCTTTGTTAAAGATGAGGTAGCTGAGTACATCTGGAGTTGTTTCTCTATCTTCCAATCTATTCCACTGATCCTCAGGTCTTTTTCTTTGCCAATACCATACTGCTTTTATCTTAGTGGCTTTGTAGTATACTGTCAAGTTGGGGATTGTGATACACTCTGCCACATCTGTGTTGCCTAGGATGGCTTCTGCTATTCTAGATATCTTCTGTCTAGTTCTGCGAAATATGTTGTTTGAATTTGCATTGGGATTGCATTGAATTGTATAGCAGTTTTGCTAGTATGTCTATTTTCACTATGTAGATTCTTCCTATCCAGGAGCAGGGGATATCTTTCCATTTTCTTATATCTTCTTCTATCTCTTTTTTCAGAGTGCTGTAGTTTTTCAGTGTAGAGGTCTTTTGTTTTCCTTGTTAGAGTGATTCCTAGATGCTTCATTTTTTTGGATGCTATTGTGAAAGGAATTGTTTCCCTAATTTCTCTTTCAGTGAGTCTGTTATTTGTGTACAAGGAGGCTATTGATTTTTTTTTAAGGAGGCTATTGATTTCTGAGTCTTTACCTTGTATCCAGCCACACTGTTGAAAGTACTAATTAAGTCTAGAAGTCTTTTGGCAGAGTTTTTTTGGGTGTTCTATGTAGAGTATTATATCATCAGCAATGAATGACAGTTTAATTTCTTCCTTCCCTATCTTTATTGCTTTAATTTCTTTCTCATGTCTAATTGCTGTGGCTAATGTTTCCAGCACTATGCTACACAGGCGTGGTGATAGTGGACATTCTTGTCTTGTTCCTGATTTTCCCATGAAGGTTTTCAATTTTTGGCCATGAAATATGATGTTGGCTGTTGGTTTTTCATAGATAGCCTTTATTAAGTTGAGATATAGACCATCTATTCCAATATTCTGCAGAATTTTATCATGAATGGATGTTGAATTTTGTCAAATGCTTTTTCTGCATCTATTGAGATGATCATATGGTTTTTGTCCTTGACTCTGTTAATACAGTGTATTACATATATTGATTTACGTATGTTGAACTATCCTTGCATCCCTGGAATCAGTCTTACTTGGTCAGGGGGTACGATCTTCTTGATGATCCTATGTATTCTGTTTGCCGGGATCTTTTTCTGAGGATTTTTGAATCTATGTTCATTAAGGAGATTGGCCTGTAATTCTCTTTTTTGGGGTGAGCCTTTCCCTGGTTTTGCAATCAAAATAACACTTGCTTCCAGGAATTAATTTGGAAGTATTGCTACCCTTTCAATTTCATTGAAAAGTTTACAGAGTAGTGGCAGTAGTTCTTCTGTAAATGTCTTGTAGAATTCAGCAGTGAAGCAATCAGGACCTGAGCTTTTCTTCATCGGTAAAATTTTAATTACATTTTTAATTTCACTTATTGTAATTGGGGTGTTTAGAATTTTGATATCTTCTTTGTTCAACTTTGATATTTAATAAGTATCAAGAAATCTCTCCATTTTTTCTGTGTTTTACATTTTCTTAGAGTTCTTGAAGTGGGTATTGATGATCCTCTGGGTTTCTGCACTTTGGGATCTTCTGAAAGTGGGTTTCACAAATTTATGAATTTAATCTTAAATGGGTATAGAAAATTCCTAGCAGTAACTTCTTAACATTGTCTATACTGCATTTTTATTCTTCTTTTAAAACATCTAAAACTGTTAGAAATTCTCATTAAATTCTTCAAGTCTCAATGCTCTTGAGCATCCTGAATTTTTGTGTCTCTGTACCATAATTGGATGACTTCTTCTGACCTATCTTCAAGTTTACCAACTGTTTTTAAGGAGGATAATCTGTTCTTAAACCTGTTCAGTGGTATTTTTCACTACAGTAATTTTCAGCATTTCATATTGTTATATTTATGATGTGCTTTGTTACTTCATAGCAATTTATGTCTCTGTAGCTCTTTCTTTCAAATTTGGCTCTAAAATTATTTTAAAATTTAACTATAATACAATTATTATAATTTTGCATGACACTTTTTCAGAGGTATGCAAATAGAAACATTTTTTTAAAAATAGAGTGATACCATGTAATCACATACAACAATAAACGTATTAACCATTTCTCTGATGAATTTATCTCAGTTAATCCAGGATATCAATTTTCTGAGATCCATTTGACTTTGTTAATGAAGTCTAAGGTTCACTGAATTCCATTGTCTTTTGAAAGTCGCTTAGAGGACAAGATGAGAATGAGCCTGGAATAATCATGCCCCATTGTTTTTCTGTAACACATATCTCTCAAAAAACTTTACAGAAAGTTACTGTTGGTAGATAAGATATATACATATATATATATATATATATAATTTTGTATAATTTTTAAATATAATAAACCATTTTAATTCCCATATGCAATCAATTTGTATGTATATATTTCATTTAAAGACCTCCTATTGTTTCATGAAATTATAAATATGCATAATTATATTAAGAATACAATTAATATAGAGAAATAGGATAAGAAATTCCAATACTCAATACAATGTTAAAAATCAAGAAATCTACATCACACGTTAAAGATGATAGAAATAATATAAATCTGCATTTTTGGACTATGTAGTCTGGTAGGTTCAGAGTAACAATTAGAAATAAGAAAAGAGAATAGAGAAATAAGAAATGAAAATAGAATAGATATACTGCTAAATCCATTTTATCTGTTGTTCAAGGAGATGACAAAGTATTTTTGAAGCTGCTTACCAATATGGCCTGAGAGAGGCCAGCATAACTATGGCAGATCAAAATTTGAGGTACATTTGGGTTTTATTTGATTGGATGACTGTTTAAAATGATCACACACATTACATCAAGATAGCAAACTGGTATTAGAAGGGTCATAAAGACATATTATTGGGAAAAAACATTATTTAGACAAAAGAGAAATAAGAGCTGATGAAAATATGTTGAGGAAGGAGTATATCAGATTTAACTACAAAAGAACCATTCTCAACTCACCACCAAATCTGATCTTATATTTTGTTCTTTCTTCCTCTGCCAGTGATAACTGCCTGTGCTGCTACTTAAAATGTGTTCTTCAGTTTGCTCACTGTATCATGTTCTTTCCTTCTGTTAATAATACTGCTTCTGCAATCACCTTTCATTGCCTTGAATTATATTTCTTTTCTCTATACAATCAGTCTTCTTAGGATGTAACCATGCCATTTTACCATCATCTCAAAAAAAAAACTCTCTTGCTATAAACAGCCCTATGGTAGATTTCATTGCATTTTTTATATAAATCATAGTGCCCCCCTCTTAATTTCATGATGTTTATTTCCCAGCCCTACTCATCTTAACCTCGGCTATGTGATTGTTTGGCCTTTTGGAATGTCAGTGGATATGAGCAAAGACTTGGTAATTGCTTCTTCATTTTGTTTGCTCTCCTGAGTTCTTACAGTGTACATAAGAAGCAAATGATGCATGTCACTCTGGGTTCTTTAACCTACAGCCTAGTGGGGAGACATGGGGAACAAAACTGGATGCAACCAACAGCCTAGAATCTCACCGGATTAAGAAAGAAACTCATAAATTTTCCAACAGTCAATTTTCAGACAAGGGAGGAAGAATATGCTTAGTTCTTCAATGCATGCAGATTTTCGGGCTCAATGCTCTTGAATTAAATGGGCAACTTTGCTCTCTATTCCTGCTGTCATATCATTTCTTATTCTGGGTCTACATGGTATCTAAAGCCTTCCATGAAACTACTTAATTTAGGGTAATCAAAGATCAGAGATGGCTTGTTTGACAAATGCTGATAAATCTGATTGTCAATTACTGTCCTTTCCTTAAGGAATTTAGGAAAGTTGATTGCCCCTTTCCCTTTTTAGAATATCTTTCCACATGGCTCTCAAGATATTTCACTCTCCTTATTATCGTCCTGATTGACTAACTAGTACTTTCTCTCTTTCACTTCCTGCTGTCTTAGTTTTAGATCATCCCAAGATTTGTCTCATTTCTTTTTCCTATGTAAAAATCACATTTCTTTTTTCTGTGTAACTCATATGTTCCATTATTTTAACCTTATGACTTCATTTCATCTATCATCATTTTTAATGTCTACCAAACTCACATATCTAACCTAAGCCTCTACTGTAAGTTCTAAGTCACTGTCATCCTACTTCATTGGAGATTGTGACAGAAACTTCTGACTTACCATGTACAGTAGATCCTGGAGTAACGACTGGCATAACATACAAACAATTTTGGCTTGAGCAGAATTTTAGTTTAGACTTAAGAACAAAGTCTTCAGTTTTGTAAGAAATGACTGCTTCTCAGGCTTCCAGATGGTCTCAGATATAGATTTAACCATTAAGGAATTCTACAAAGAACATTACAACATCCTGTCTTTTGTGGGGCTGAGAAATTCTGAGACACTGTCTCTCTAAGGCCACTGAGATCTGCCTGTATTCAGGAAAGAGACTTTGAAGGCTGTGTAGAGGAGCCTGAGCCTTCAACTGACCATCAACCAGCCCTCATGAATGAATGGAGTTTCCAAGTCAAATGATCACTTATTCTTCGATGAAGGCAAATGCACTGCACTGATGTAAGATGCTAAATGTGGGAAACTGAGATTACTGTGTGCTGGAAGCCTCTCTACTATCTTTACAATTTTTCTAAATATAAGAATTTTATAAGATAAAGTCATCATTTAGAAAAAAGATGAAAACTCAGTTCTACAAGGAATTGAAAGGGTATTTGTTTCAATACTGGTTATGAGTGCAGTTCCATCAGTCTTAATGGTCGCAAATTAGCCCATTTCATTAAAAATGCACTCTTTTTGTGTTTTAAATAACTAAATCTAAAGATCACGAACCTTAAAAATAAAAGAGGAAAAAAAAGAAAAAGGAAAAAGGCACAAAAGTTTCAAGCCCTCAAACATTTAATACTTCTAAATCAGTAATAATTATACAGTGCTGACTGAAATTATCATTTGATATATTGTGTAATTTTAGAATGTACATTCTGAGTCTTTTAAAGATTATAATTTTCTTCTGCAAAATATGCAATTATTTAATATAAAACTAACTACAAAGGTGAAATTGCTAAACACTGTTTTATAGAGGTTTTTTCTTTACTAAGTACTCTTAAATGATTTTTAACAACATAAAAAGGTAAAACTTATTCCATAAAACATGATGGGAAATCTTTCAGAGACCAGGTGCCAAAATGAAACTCAAAACACACTTATTTATCACAAAGTTCCAACATTGCAATTAAACCTGAATCCGTAGTTCGTATAAAAGCAACTCTACATTAATATCTTTTGTCTCAAAAGAAAAACACCATAACACACTTGCCATCAGTTTGCCACCTTTGCTCTAAAATTTAGTCAAAATAATGAAAATTCCAAAAACCTGACATAGTTATTGATGTGGCAGTGCTTCTTAATTTACTACTGCTTTATTCTACAAATAATGTTTTCAGGCTTTTCACGATATTAAAAATTATTTTAATTTTTAGGGTGGCATCTACATATTTTTCAGTATATTCTACTTCAATAAAAGCCTATTTATAGGTCTCTTCTTGCTGCTCAGTCTTCCTGGTTCTTTCTTTTTTCTTTCCCCTGTTTTACTGAATCTCCCTTAGGTCTCGTACATTTGTCTTGACACTAAAGCTATGCATTTTATTCTATTGGCGACTTGTCCTGGGCATAATTGTAAAATCTGTCTTTTTCCAATTATGAGATTCTATAAATTCTTTAGGGTATAGTCCTTTTGAGATGTGCGCTCCTAACTCCCATTAATGTCGCCTGTTTAAACTTGATCTATTGCTTTCCTTTTCTAAGTGACTCCAGTCTCGCCGTAACCCAGTTTTGATTATAATCTCCAAACTCCCCTTCCTCTATATGCAGTCTCTCACAAAAGCTTCACATTGAACTCATTTATTAAATTGTAAACTAAAGCACTATGAGGTAAACTATTTTTTGAAATGTGTGCCAATATTTATTTTCAGAAGCCATAGTGCCACTATATAAAATACAATATTTGAACACAGTCAACTGAAAGTGTAACGCTGTGCTAAAATATGCTCAGCTTTACAAATAATGTGCTCGGAATGATCAATGAAACAATGACTTCTGGGAATTAACAACAGAAGTCATGGCTTAGACAGTATTAAAAAGTGACAAACTCTTCATTTTACACAATATTTTATTAGACTGTAAATCTATTTACTTCTGTAAGTATTCAGTAAAAATACTTTTAAAATAAATGTTGTGAGTGTAATGGGTTGGAAACTTTTATATTTTTTTCACTTCATCTCATTTTTCAGCTTTTCTTTTTCAACCTCTAAAATGCCTCATCATACTCAAATTATTAATGTATTCAATACCCCAGGATCCAAAACACTCCCCCGTTGTGGTAAAGAATGTCACCTCCATTCCACTTGAATTTTCCGTAGAATATGGTATACTAGGAATCTGTAAATATATGCTAGACTTTATCATCACCTGGAATGAATGATATAAAAGCCTAAACACTGGCATTCACTTCTCTGCAATTATCCTTCTAGTGAAATCCTCCTTTGATGAGTCTCTTCTTCCAATTTCCGCCTCCTTGACATTTCTTTATACAAAGGATTCGCCTTGAACTTTGAGCTGATCATTTCTCCCACTGAGTCATACTTTCACAGCCCACCATCTCTGTTTTCTACCCTCTTATTTTTGCCACAATCATGTAGCCAAATAGCCACAGGGTGCACAAGTCACTTGAATTTGAAGATTCTGAAAAACTTACATTTTACGAATTCATCCCATCTTTCTTTAATTCTTCAAACCATTGCTTTAAACCTCATTTCTGAAACTCCCTTCTGCATTTGTTCATTCATGGTGTGTCAGCTCACCTCCTAGTTCATGGATGAGAGCAGTAATGTCACTTTTTTATCTCTTCTTCCTGAAAACTTTCAGCTTCACTTTGCCTTCCTTTCAGGCTCACACAAAACCATCTACCATGCGTTTCTAAAGTTGCTATCTTCCTCCTTTAGAGTCCTATCAAAGTTGGTTTGCTTCTCTTTCCTACCTTTGATCTTTTATTATGTCTCTTCTTCCTTCCTGAAATTCACTAAAAGTGTGAACATTTAAAACTCCTTAAACTGTTTCCCTCAGGTTTCTTTTCTATCAGTCCAAATCTTGGCCTCCTCCCATTGCTAAGTTCACTGAAAAATATTTGCCTTTACAAGTTTTGTATTTTAATTCTTTCCAAAATCCAGTATAAATTAATGACTGAGCTAACCATTTAATATTCTTCAGAATAGCATTGATGATGCTAAGAATGCATGAGCTAGAACATCTTTTACTGACTCTCCCTTTGCTTAACTCTACGCTTGCTTTTATTATTTTCTTTTATGATTTTTCCCTTTTGGGGGAAATCCACCCTTGATTTCTCAAACATGAGCAACTTTTGTTGGTCTCTTTTTAATCCTCTCAACAGTGTTAGTAAACCTTAACTCTGAATATTTTGACCTAACCTGAGTTGTAGACATATTTCTAATAGTTATTAAATCCACATTAATTCCAAATAGCTACCCCAAAATCTTAAACCAAAAATTAAAACAATGCCCATTAGCTACAGAACTCTTCTTTCTTTTCTTTCATCTTTGGAGTTATAATTTATTTTTTTCTTACCTTTCACATTTAACTATGTTATTCCTATTATATATTGATAATCTCTGCTCTTATTTTTTTCCCAGTGTAGATTCTCACATCTCATTATATTAATGATAATACTTCATTTTGCTTGTCTATATTTTTTTCTTTTTGGGTTTTTTGAGACAGGACCTCACTATGTAGTTGAGACTGACCTGGAACTCACTATGTATCCCAGGCTGGTGTCACACTCACAAGGATCCTACTGCCTCAGCCTCCCGAGTCCTGGGATTACAGGCATGTGCCACCACACCTGGCTTTACTTACCTATTTTCGTGAGATTTTTTTTTCAAAGTTATTAAAGCTTGTTTGTTTATAAATACCAAAAGGCTAAGTGCAACTAGTTTTTTAAAATAATTTATTAGACCAAGCAACTGAAACTTCAGCAGAATCTTCACCTAGGGCATGATTGGATCCAATGACTCTGTTTCTTTTGCTTACCGAATGGATTCTCACCTATCAGGTATTTTAATAGTCTCATAGCCAAGCTCCTAACTATATTCTGCCAATTTAGTAATGTGATAAAAATAAAATACTTATTACGTGATATTACAAATATCTGATTATAATAATACTTGATTGATCAACTGCCTGACAGAGATACGAGAAGAAGACAGTTTATGAATGATCCAGATCCGTGACCATGCACATGAAGCACCAGGGGGTGTGTTCAAGTCGAATCATTTCAAAGGGATTGAGATTAGATGGAATGGTACCCAAAAAGGAAACTGTTGGAAAACTAAATAACAGATCCTGGTTAGATTTTCCTTACATATAATTATTGATAAATCAGCCCACAAACTCTTGAGAATGGCATTCTAGGCCGCTCCCAAAATGCTCACCTTCCACATTTTCAGTATCTCTGTCCTAGCTATCCTGGGATTCTGGGTTCAAGCCATTATGAATGTCAGGTATGACTCACATAGTTCTCTTGAAAACCTTTTGTGTTTGCTGTGGAATGGCAGTGCCTTCTTCATCTTATAGCTAGAACTCATGTTCCTAACTTCCTCTAAAGATGTTTACATCGAAATAAAGATGAGTTCCTGCCGTGAACGCAATGGCAAGCTCCCTACAGGTTTCATGCTTCTATTATCTTCTTGAAACAGGGACCTTTGATTCTGTAACATTAGGTGTAACACTGAAAAGAGTCTACTTGGAGAAATTCCTGACAGAGAATATGAGCTCAAAAGCACCATCTAACCCAAGGATTTATAAGCAGCCAAATCTGAGCGGGAAATGGCTGAAATGAGCTTAACAACGGATGCCAGATAGAAGAAATGGAGAAACCACGTATTCACATTGACTTGAAGTATGCAAGGACAAAAGGATTAGCTTACTGCATTTTGATATTTGAAGTTAATTTCAGAAACACAGTGCTGAGAGCAAAAGCCCAGTCCTCTGCTCTCCAAAGTGTTCTGAAATATAGCTCAAAAATGCACGTTTCCATCAGCTTTCAGTCAGTTAATGATTTGTGGCTACCTTGGATTGAGGTCTCCATATAATGCTGCGGCAGTTTTGAGCTATTCAGAACACAGTAACTTTCCCACACATTTAATGATTCTCTCAGTAATTTTCACAAACCATTTTGTCCTAAAATCTTACATTTGCACAGATCAAATTTAACGTCTAGAATTAATCCTTCCTGTCCTATGTTTACATATTTTCTTCCTCTTTATGTTATAAATGATATAATATCATGGTGTAAATTGTGAATAAAATCTATTTTAAGGAAATACAGTAAGCTATAATGAAATTTAACCTTCATAAATTATGCAATCTGGCCCTTCAAACTTTAACCAGGCTCCATTTTGTGCAGAGATGAGAAAGTTACCTGTGCATAGCTCTCTTTGTTGCAGTACAAAAATGTGCCTCTGGATTCCACTGCAAACCCCATGTCTAGGTCTTTGGCCATCTTCTCCTCTGCCTAGGCTCACAAATAGCCTCCTTCCCTCACCAGATCATTCCATGGATCTCATCTTATAGTTCATGCCTCTACCCAACAGTTTATCTCCAGGGTATCAATTACTATCTGAGGGTTCCTCATCTTTTTCTCCCCTTGTTTTCTCCATGTCTTATCACAGGAGTAATTGTAGTCTGTCCCTTAGGATACTGCCCTTCATGTACTATGTATTGTATAAGTAGCTGTGGAATAAGTAAGCAAATAGAAAGCTATCTGCATGAATAAATAAATTAATGAAGTTTTCATCTGTCAGCATTTTCATAATTAGTGAGGAAATCCGTAAATGTATTGTTCAAATATTTTGACATACAGCTGTCCAACTATATTACACATTTCTTCTCACATACAGGGGATTTATTTACCTTTTCGTAAGGGTAACATCACAAAATAGATATAAAATAGATATATGCTTTAATAGAGAAAAAGAGGGCTGGGGATTTAGCTCAGTGGTTTGGTGGCCTGGCTCGCAAGCGCAAGGACCAGAGTTTAAGCCCTGGTACCAAAAAAAAAGAAGGGAGATATAGAAAATGTTCGATGAGTTAATACAATCAATTGAAAAGTAAGGAGGAAGTTATAAAGGACAGGCTGTACTTCTGTTCAATTGGTTCATTTCACTTTATAAATTTTATCATCAAATTACAACTTATGAGAGTTAGGTTCTAATTAGAGCAGTGATTTAGGCTAATTTTGTGCATGATATGGATATGAAATTAATCATTTGGATGATATAATGCTAAAGGTCCATCTCAACTTTAAGGTTTTGTGAATGAAAATGATATCAGAGAGAAAAGACAACTTTATTTCCCAGTGAATACAAAGTTAAATACAAATATAAAAATTCTTCAGAAATTTAAAAAGGATGATACACTTCTTTTAATAAAATATCAATATGTCATCAGAATTATAGTATGGTGCCCATTTTTATAACATTTAGATTGAAATTTTCACTTTAATTGTTGCTGTACTGGGTTATTCATGTAATTATCTGAACTGACTTCTACAACTATATGTGTGTGTGTGTGTGTGTGTGTGTATGTA
>NW_022900913.1:17323665-17328793 GCF_012274545.1 Fukomys damarensis
CATACATCCAGTGCTATGTATAATCAAAGCTTAGGTCATCCCTCTTTCTTCCCCATAACCTCCCCTCCAAAGAATGTAATTGATGTTTCCAGTACTCTGGGGGGGGGGATTTTCATATCAGGGGAACGATGCAATATTTAGCTCATATATCTGATTTGTTTCACTTGACATTGATTACATATATTTTTCTTCAAATGACTTGTTGGTTTTCAAAATTCAGAGTTTGATTGTCACAGTTTTTCTCATAAAATCTACAAATGGAAACACTATATAACACAAATATACACAAATAAAACATGTGCCAGGTGTGTTGGCCTGTGCCTCTAATCACAGCTACTTGGAGGCTGAGGCAGGAGGATCATCAGTTCAAGCCCAGTTTGAACAACTTGACGAGACTCTCTTCTCCAAATAAAAATAAAAGGGGTTGTGAATGTAGCTCAGTGATAGAGTGTCTCTGAGTTCAAGGCCTAGTACCTAAATACATTTACATTAATATATATTAATAGTTTATCAATATAATTAATACAATTAGTATTACTATTAATACAATTATTTATATTAATATAATATTAATACATTAATGTTATGTATATAAATTAGACCCACATAGCCAACAACCTACTAGATGCTGCCATCCCTATACTCTACAGTTTTACATGCTTCACACCACAATATTTTTATGAGCCTACCTTTTCAGTATGGCACTCCACGGAGTAATGAAGTGTACTTTTTATCACAGCTCCTAAAGACACTCACAAAAGAGGGTTTCAGAATAGCTTGCAAAAGTAAAAAGAAAAATGGGCTAAATGTGTTCAAATAAGGGGAACGTTTTTGAGGGTAATTAATGATAATGTCTTTAACTGTAATGCATATTTTAATTTCCATATTCACTGATATATATATATATATATATATATATGGCACTCAGTCATATGACAATTTGAAAATTATTATATAAGACATCTAAGATACATAAAAGTGAGATAACTATGCAAATGAATGATTAAGTAAAAAATTAAAGTACTTATTTTCTTTTTGATATTACTATTCAAATAAGGTGGACATTGAAAACAACTCCTAATTATTTCCAGTTATTCAAGAATTCATGATATACTGTTATATTTCAAAATAATTAGCTGTCAGGAAGGAGAAGGGCTTGCATTATTTGGTGAAAGGGCAAGATTTCTCCCACTTATGACTTGATTTATGTTGATTCAATAAATGCCACAGTTCCATTCAAGCACGAATTCATAACTTTTATTCCTACCAAATGAGAGACTCTATGATCAACTCAATCTTGATATTCTATTGAGATTAAGTATAATAAGCTAGGCACATAAAAACAAGCCCACAATTAAAGGAAAGTGTCATTGGCTTATAAATAACTAAAGCCAGTCCTCAACAAAAGGAAAGCAAGAAATGGCAACACGAATTTTGTTTCTTTGTTTCATGACTTGCTCCAGACTGAAGGTCAATTTGGCAGCTATTCACTGTGTTCCTAATGGAATTATCAAAGTTCGCATGGGGTGAAAACTAAGAGTCACACAGAAGATTCAAGAGAGGACCTGGGTATGGAAATATTGTAATAAATGCTCAAATCAGATTGAACTAGAATATTATACTATTTTTCCAAAATACTGTACATTGTTCCTAATGAGATAGCAGGTAGTGCATTCTCCTGTCAATAGCTACGAATTACAATTACTCACTAAGAGCACTTGTCACTCATGATACATCACATTATGTCTGGCATTTCACGATTCCAGTTCCTCTGGGATTACAAAGAAAATAATACATTCATTCACAGAGTGATAAGTGTTTGAGTGCTGTGCCAACATTTAACTCATGTCTGCCAATCGAAATGGGAAAATGCTCTTTATTGATTGAAGAAAGGATTTTGTTTGAAGATAATTGACTTGGAGTCTTTCATTGACATAATACCACCCCCGGAAGAAACATGCTCATCTTAGAAAACAAAGACTGGATGTAAGAGGGTGATCTCTCTCTCTTTACTCAAGTACAGATCCTATTGATGTGAGTGAACATTCTTTCTGCCTAGGAATCAAAGGACTATAGATCATTTAGTCCATTTAAGGTGCTGAAAATTTGCTTTAAATAAGTTTATACAGAAATACGGCACAATCTGCAGAGAGAACCACGAATCTCACATAGATAAAGATGGTAGTAGAGTGGGGTGGGTAAAAATATATAATTATTTCAAAAAGAACCAAAAATACATATACACTAATCACTTTTCAGATGTTGGAAAAGTATTATGCTCAAACCTCAAAATGTTAAGAATGAGGTGCTAATAGAAAGGACATCCAAGTAAAAATGTCAAGTGGAAGTGACTTTAAAGCTTACATTACTCTGACGGAAGGTGGGGTGCAGCAGTATCCACTCATACACACATGTGCATACCTGTATGCATACACATGTAACCAGAGAGAGAACACACCTGATCATAGACTCTCAGGACATGAGATGGTGGATACCAGGGAAATCAAATGTATCAGCAAAGAGGACACAGAAGCAATAGAAAATGGTAAAATCCACTCAAAGAAAAATGGGGGAAATTCAGGATTCTAGATGCTGCTGTAGTTCTAATGCCAACTTGGAATTTGCCTTGTGGTTTCACAATGTGTCTTTTATAATAGCAGGCTAGGTGACTTCATAGGTGTGACCACGTGGTTTCCTAGTGTTGAAGAGAAGCACACACACACTTTCAAGGAGTTTTCAAGTAGAACAGACCAAAAAATGAATTGGTGGAACAAAATGAAAATGGCTTCACAAGAGGGATTGTTTGCCTCCTACTGATGATGCCATTGCCATTAGCTGAGAGACAATATTCATGAGAGACAGCAGAGAATTAGAATGCAAAATGACATCTGTGAGTAAGTGAGAGATAAGGAAAACTAGGTCACACTGAGGTTCTGTTCTTGCTTAGCAGCGAGATGGAAAGAAGACTATGAGATCCAAGTGCAAGAGCATGGGAGAGTCAGAAGATACGGTTTAGACGCAGTGTAACATCTAGCTATGTTACTGTAAAAATGGCAGGTGATGGTTATAAATCTGCCATCTTTCTACTGATAGAAAGTTTTACAGAGGGAAGATATTAGCTACTTTAGTTTTTTTCTAGCGTGCCTTGTATTTATTGTATTCCTCCATGGCCAGCACTTGTGGATATGAGGGTCAGAATTGTCAGGGCTCTGATTATCATCACAGAGATTTGGTCCTTAAATCAAAGCACTGTCTGTCTCAGAACAAACACAGGAGACTGTTCCAAACCACACCTAGAGCTATAAAGAATCTCAGTATTTCAGAAGTGACTGAAGGTCCTGATGAACAGGCCCCTCTCTGTAATAGCATATGTTTCAATCAGTACCCTTTAAAAGGCAAACACATTACAAAAACAGCTTAAGAGAAAAATCAACAACATTAAGATAAAAGTTATCCAACATGCTTAAAGTAAAGTAGTAAGTAAAACCATTACTTTTCAAAATATTGTTTTTTGGGGAAAATATTTTTTTAAGTGATGAAAACATCAAGAATCTCTTACACTGGAGCCAGGGGTCTCACACCGTGGTATGCAACATTTGGGGGATCTATGTGGTGAGAAAGAGGGTAAGGGTGGGAGCACCACTGTACAACCACCTTGCTACACAGGTATGAAGTAACAGAAGACACAGTTTGACTGCTTGACCTAAGGATTCTCATTTCCTCAAAGTTACCATTTTATCCACTGACTTTATCTGATTTTTTCTATTATTTCCTCTGGCTAATAACATTCAAGAAAGTTAGTGGATCTGAGATCGTTCCCTTCTTTTCCAACTTCTTGATCACTCATGGGCACATTTCAAATTGGAGAGTATATTTTTTTCAGCTTTAATTGAGTTTATTGGTACATTTTAGGGATACAGTACAGTTACATTCATTGTTGGGGAGTACTGCAACATTCTCAGAGGGCAGCCGAAAGTACTTCCTGAGCCTTATCCCACATCACAAAGATAAGTGAGCGACCCTGGAATTCAGTCTCACATTCGCTGATCTCCAGTTCTGAAGCCCCAGCCAATCCAAACTGCCATGTGAGAAGCTATGTTGGCCAACATGGGAGTCTGGAACGTGGCCTATCTACCTGTACGTCCCATGTCAGCCAGGGTAATGTTCTAGTTAGGACAAACATTACTTTCCTCTTCTACGATGAACTGGCAGGAATATGAGAAAAGAGATTCTCTTTTAAACAAAGGGGACTGATGGCTGTGACTGTACATGGTCTCCTTACCCAGAGGTGTCCCAGTGAGGAATTTCTCCTTCTCTCTGGTGATGCTGTGACTGAAGAGCCATCCAGGAGGTCTCTGTGTATCTGGCTGCAGTCAAAACGGGCTTTCAATCCAGCTGATCCTGTCCACAGCACAGAGCTGTCTACTGCAGATGGAGCCGTGCATCTCCATCACCCTTATGCCTTCCACCATGAGCCTGGCCAGTGAGAGCCACTGCTCTGAAAGGGAAGCTATGGGTGGATGCCGGCAGGCCAGCTGAGATAGCACAGAGCTTGAAGGACAGGCGTGCTCATGGCCCTGAAGTACAGAAATGACCCTTAGTGCTGCTGAGAGCATGAGCAGTCGGGTGGAAAGAGTGGTGCACCTACTCTTTCGGGGTCTTGCAGTACTAGTTGAATAAGTTCTATTGGTTAGTTCCCCGGGAAAGTCAGTCTCTAGAAATGAAATAACAGGCTCTGACCTTCATGCTTCATCTGCAGAATCTAGCAGATCATGAACTGTGAAATACTGCAAGTGTCCAGGAGCTCATTGATCATAGATCACCAATCCTTTCATTCTATTAATGTAAATCGAATTAGTTTTAGGTTTTAGGTTATGGACACAATTGCACCAAGGGTGGAGGGCAGCAGTGGAGCCTTGGGGCAGTGAACAGCTCCAGAAGATCCAGATGAATAATTAGGCTATCCAAACTCACAGCAACCAAGATTTACATTCATGTGTGTGCGCCTACACACTCGTGGTTGTGTTTGCATGTGTTACAGTACAACACAAGTGGGAAGGGAAGGCACAGAGAATATGATACATCCATTTAGCTTTTACTTTCTCAGTTTTTTTTTTTTTTTTTTTTT
>NW_022900913.1:17328873-17398752 GCF_012274545.1 Fukomys damarensis
GTCAAACTCAGGTCCTTGTGCTTGTGAGGCAGGCATGGTGCCACTGAGCTAAATGCCTGCTCTTGTTTTTTTTTTTTCTTTTTTTTTTTATTCCTAGGTTTTAAAGTCTCATCTCTACCAAGAAACTCAATGTTCTACTTACTCCAAGGCCCTCCTGATTACTTGGCCATGGTTATTCTCGTATCATAGTGTACTTCTTCACTCATGGCACTCCTTAGACTGGGGTGGGGGCATTTTCCCGTTGGTATCTCTGGGAGTCTCTATCCATGCATAAAATCACTCTTTGAATTCATAGAGTACTCCAAGCCGACTTCCTTTGTAGCACTCATAAACAAGAGCCTGGTCTACCTGTTTTCTTTCTCTGGTAGAATCTAAGAGTAGATCCCATGTCTCATGGATCTTCATAGCTCCAACCATTGCTCAGGATTCAGAATATAAATACTAAAAAGTGTCTGCAAATTGTACATGCATAATATATATGTACAATTCCATATGTACGGTGGAGAGAAATACTACATTTTAAGTAACTGAACTAAGAATTTCTTTTTTTTTCTCATTGAATTTATTGGTACTTAAAAATATACAGTATAGTTACATTTATCATTTGGATCTTGTACCTTTACACGACAGATCTTGGTTCTCATTTTTTCCCCATACCCCTGCCCTCCCTTAACCTCCTGCATGCCCCCATTTACAAAGACTTTGTTTCCATTTTTTCCTTTTTTCATAGTTTCCTTTTCCCTTATTTCCTTTCCTCTACCCTTCCCAATTCCCTTACAACTTTAGCCCTTTCTTCCCATTTTACATTGTCAATTATACAATTTGAACCTTTAGCTTTTCACACCAGAGAAACTATTCAGTATTTACATATGTGTGTCTTATTTATGTCACTTAAGAGTATGGCCTCAATATGCATCCATTTTCCTATGAATGGCTCTAGTTTCTCATGCTTTATGGCTGAGTAGCACTCCATTTTATAGAAAAAACACATCTTCTTTGTTCAGTCTCAAACTGATGGGCAATTGGGCTGTTTCCAAGTTTTAGCTATTACAAACTGTGCCACTATAAACATGGGTGAGCATATCACTGTGATATGATTCTTTTAATATTTCTTTCAAGAAGATGACTGCCAATGTTTAAGAAAATGTTTTAACAAGCTATTCTGTAATGCGAGGAGTGATATTGCATATGGCAGGAAAAAGAAGTAATAAATATATCGTTAAACAGATAAATTTTAGTAATATATAGGACATTTCCAAATTCTTCCTGAAGTGTGCATGTTCTAAAAATTATGTGGTAGTGGTTTGGTTTGATTGTTCTTTAAAGTGATTCTGTGCAGATCAAGGTGGCTAAATTGTGTATGTGCTCAAAATGTGTAGGACATATACTACATTATAAAATGATTTTCAGAAAACATGTGAAACCTATGTGTTTCTAAGATAAATGAGAAAACATGTGAACGTCCCTCGCTCTGAATGTGGTACACAGTGCCTCTTGCCTACTAATTTTATTCCTCTTCTGTATTGGAAAATTGCTTATCTAGTCTCTTAATGCAACTTACATGTTCCTTGTGGGACTAAGTTCTATTCAAAATACACCAGTGTGAATTTCCAAGACTGTTCTGACCAATATCAGCTCCTCCATGTGCCCCTCTGTGTCGTGATGCAGACAAGCAAAGGAAGGAAGGGAAATTTTCCAATGAGAGGAGACTGGGTTCTCTCGCTGTAGAAGAGAGCCTTCTACCAAATAAACACCCATTTAAGAGTCTATCCTCAAAATGCATGCATTTTCCTATGACTGACTCTAATTTCTCATTCTTTATGTCTGAGTACTATTCCATTTAGTGAAATAATAAGTCACACACATGTAAATACAGAATAGTTTCTATGGTGTAAAAAAACTATAATAGTACATAAGATCCTAATGGTATAACTGACAATGTGAAATAGGAAGAAAAGGACTAAAGGTGTAGGGAAAGTGGGAAGAGTAATGGAAAGGAAATAAGGGAAAAGAAAAAAAGATATGACAAAATGAAAAAATGGAAATAAAGTATTTGTAAATAGGGAAGGAAGCGGAGGTGAAGGGAGGGCAGCAACAAGGTGAAAAAATGAGAACCAAGACCTATCATGTAAAGGTACAAGATCCCAATAAAGAATGTAACTGTACTGTATAGCTAAAATGTACCAATAAACTCAATGAGGAAAAAATAAATAAATAAACACCCATTCAGACATCAGATCAGAAACAAATTAATTCTTATTCCACCTGAATCATCAGACACATGATATTTAGGAAGTTTGGTAGATCTGTAAGATTGCAGCATTACTATATATAATAAAAGTCAATTAATGAGCAAAAATAAAATTGATTTAGTAGTAATGACTAAAGATATAAAAGAATAAAGTTTTCATAGTACTGTAAACTTCAGCTATGTCAGTAATATTCGAGTGTTCCATGCATTTTTATACTCTTTTGAAATCTGATACAACTTTACGTAAGTAAAGAGAAAAAAGCCTCCTATATTCTGCTGTTAATTTAGAATTAAGGTATTTCTCACCTTTATATTTGCAGATTTTTCATCTTCAAACATGTTTCTTCATTTTTGCTTTCTTTGCTGTTTTCACATGTATTTTACTGTGCTGGTATAATGAGTATGGTTTTATTGTACATTGTTAAAATCACAAACAATATTTTTCAATATGAAGAGAAGGAAAATAATGATTAATTTCTATATGGCCAGTAACTGTGGCAAGTCACTCCATATAAACATATTATAATAATCCTCATGGTATGCAAATTGAGATGTGAAAAGTATACAGAAACTATTAATGACATTTCCTAATGTGACAAAACTCACACCTAACCCTGTGACCTCCTACCCAAGATAATTATCAATGTGTTTAGTATCTTCAAATGCTGTGTAATACACATTGTCACTGGGAAAAATGTTGCTTTCGTAAATTTTGTGTTACATTCTATCAATGTGAAAACCTTTTTCTCCCCTAAATATTACTTGTAAATTTGAGACCTATAGTTTCTCACCTAGATATTGGTAGATATCGACGAACTAATTTCAGAGCTGAACTCACTTATACATACACACTTTCTACTTATTCTATAACAAACCATCATTTAATTGCAAATCTGATTCTTTTGTCAATTAGGTGACAAACCTGTCACCCTCAACTCATTCATTTATTTTGCACCTCAAATGATGTAAATTAGCAAGTTTTGCCAATCTTATCTTGGTCTTTGTATGGATCAGGGTGTCAGAAGGAAAAACAGTTCATGCAATTTCTGCATTTGGAAAATCAGTGGAAAGCAGGGTCCATCCAGGGCATTCTGTGAGGACAGTGCAGGACCCCTGACATGGCAGCAAAGAAGAAGCCCTTACTCTGTGAGCCTGAAAGAGGAAAGTAATAAAAGGAAGAGGAGAGATAATTTATAAGCAGAGGTCTACTTGACATGCAATAGAGACTTTGGAAAGGAGAATGAGGCAAGAAAATAAAGCCAAAAATGTAGCTAGGCTCAGCTATTGTTTCCATGCTTTTTCACCCAGTTTCCTGCTACTGTTTAACTTTGGCAGAACCAGACTCAAAGTGGAAATTAGAGAGCAGCAGTGTGCACTTGTCTACCTCAGCCTCCAGGGCAGAGATCAGAACACAGGAAGGTGAGACTTGAATCTGGCAATTGGCACTTGAGCCTCTGTTTAGATTTTCATCATCTTTCTCCCTAACCTCTCCCTTAATTTGATATTTCGGTGCAAATTAATGTACTTTTTGAAACCCTATTTCAGCACCCTTTCTGATGTCTTCTCTTTTTTTCCTCCAATACCTTGTGCAAAATTTATTCCTCTGCAGAGAAGCTTTGCTATTTTTAGTGCAAATTATGCTCATCATTTGCATTTTTATAAATCTTTAACCAGGTTAACACTTGTCTTTTAATAATGGGAATAAATGTATAAATATGCCAAAAACCTATATTTTAGTTTCTTTGGATTTGGAAGTGCATTTCATACTTGCACACGTGTCTTGCATTTCATACAGAATATACAACAGTTTTAAAAAATGACAGGTGAAACTAAGCAAAGAAAAATTACTTTCTTTTTGCTTACGATTCACCATCTTCCTAAATACTGATTTTCACTTATACTTTTTTGTAACTTTCCCCCTTAGTTTATATATATATATATATATATATATATATATATATATATATAGTGCTATTTTAAAGGAGAAAGAGAATGGAAACTTGTCTAGTTGAGAAGTACCCTCATAACTTTGCTATGAAGATATGTTGGTGGCCTTGATTCTTGCGTTCAGTGTGATTCAATATTCGGTACTGTACCAAGAGTAGAGTTCAGACTTCTGACCAATTGGAATACTCTTCCATACACTACAGTGCCTAAGCAGATCGCCCCATCTTTGCTTCTTGTCCAGCGTGTGTAAGATTTTCCTGTGCAATTTAATAACAACCATAGATCTTTCTGTATTCACTTGCAGCATAACATTTACTCCTTGAACCTAACCCACTCCCTAAAGTTTTCCTTTTTTTCCTCATTGAGTTTGTTGGTATATTTTAGGTATACAGTACAGTTACATTCATCATTGGGATCTTGTACCTTTACATGATAGTTCTTGCTTCTCATTTTGTCCCCCACTTTTTTTTTTTTTTGAGACAAGTTCTCACTATGTAATTGGGACTGACCTGGAAATCACTATGTAGCCCAGGCTGATCTTGAACTCACAACCATCCTCCTGCTTCAGCCTCCTGAGTTCTTGGATTACAGGTGTGTGCCACCATGCCTGGCTCTTCCTAAATATTTTATTGAAAGGATTATATTACCAAGATATTGGCTGGTTTAAAGGAAGAGTAATAATTTTAAAGAATTAAAATTAGAAAAATGTACAGATAATGAAGATGTAGTACAGCGAGGCACATGGTTTCTTTTATCTGCAGCTTTTTCTGTATTACTAATAGTTTTGAAGGTGTATTTTCAGTAAAGGAAGGAAGGCAAGCAATGACCATCTTACTGTAATGACTCCATAAAATCTCCATCTCATGGTTTATCTAGGTGCTGATATTCCATTTGAAGTATGATAGAAGGCAGAAATGAAAGCCTGGGACATTTCTCATTCTCGATCCTGACAGATTGAAATGTGACAATCTCAGACAAAAGTAAGTTTTGGTTAAGTTCCAATATGAATAATAAGCAAAAGGAATAATAACATTCTAAATGCACTAAATACAAGTATGCATATTAAATTTAATATAATCTTATTGGATCTTACCAGGAGTAGAGAAGTGTATCTAAGTATTAGTTTTACACCATTGCACTCCTATGCAATTACACAGCAAGCATCCACTACAGCCATTCAGAGCAGGATTGAAAGTCAAAGTGCTCAACTGCCCTGACACAGTTGTGATGATTTATGAGACGTAGCTCTAGTTCAGTACATAGTAAATACAGCAGTGCTTTAACCTATATATTTGAAAATATTCAGTATAGATTTGCAATTGCCAAAACATCTTTACACACTTCTTCCAACGTGTTATGTATGTATTTATGCATGTCTCAACTTGTTCCAGAAAGGTTTAAGTGTGACAAAAATACATACACTATAAAATAAAATACACTTGGCACAGTTGAGTGTGAATGCAATGCTGAGTGATACAGAGAGATTTTTTTTAATTTAAAAAAGTAGAAATGTTTAGCTAAGTACCTTATTTTAATTCACTGAGAGTCATGCATCTACAGAAATAGATTCCCAGAATGCCAGAGAAAACTTTCGTTCAATTTCTTGCATTCGATTTATTCTGCATTTTTAATTTCAAAGTGAAAACATTTTCTGATTTAAAAATATTAAAGCAGAAATGGATGAAGCGTGAGTCTAAATTCTCTCCTATCTTCTTCACATATTTTGCTGGGGGTAGAGGTCTCTTCTTTTTATAAGGTATAAAATGTACTCATCAAGTATATGTACTCATTCTAGAAAATATAATGTGTAGAGTCAGAGTTAATACAGATGTTCTTAGTACCTATAGAAGGTCGGGTTTCTCTGGTGTTTATACACTGATTACGTGTTTGTGATGCACCGGACTCCCACAAAGCCACGATAGAAATTGACTCGCTGCCCTCTGACAGCGGGGCGGGAGGGGCAGGAGCAGCAGAAGTACCTTACAGAAATGTCAAAAACTAAGCGACTCATGTTCCAGGTAAATGTCAGGCAAGGAATTGCAGGCTGTGCATAGAGCTGAGGACCCTGACCCAGGAGAGGAAGCAGGAGAGTGCTCCTTGTTTGGAGAAACCTTGAGCTGAGCCCTGATGGAAAAACTGACTAGGTAGGAAGACAGAGGGAAAGAGAATTATTTCCTCTTATGATTGGGCAAATAATGGGGTTGAGAAAACACTGAAGTTGGAGGGAGTTAGGCTAATTTGTCTAAACACAATTGGAAATCTAGGTTAGGGAATGTAGAACACGCCAGCATTGAAAAATGTTTTATTAGTGAGTATTATTTTTAGATTAGGAAAAAAATCCGAATGAATGTAGCAAGCAACATGGACAACTACATGCTGTTGAACACCAGGTAAAATAAGTTGAAAATAACAATATCTAGTCCCAAGGGGGAGGAAAAAAAAATATATATATATGGTCAAACTATAATCACCAAGCACAAATGTTCTTCTCAATTGTATGCTTCTGAGGCAAAGACACAACAATTACAAACACCTCTTGAACAAGGCTAGACGATATAAAGCAACGGGAAGTCTTCCTCACAGGTTTGATCTCCTCTCCCGCACCTCCGCTCTCCTCCGCGGTCCTGTCCTATCTACCACTCCCATTCCATATCACTTCCAGATGTTCTGGGCTCCTCTAACCCAGTGCAAAGATAAGTTGTTTACAAAATCAGAAATTTCTTTCTCACAAGTCAAGAGGCTGGGAAGTTTACACTCCACGTCCTACCAGTGGTGGTGAACCTGTGGCCGGCATGCTGCAGTGGGCACGGACCACGCTGCCCTCGCAGTCAAGCATTCAGGTGTAATTGCAGCGTTGGCACCTTGTGAGAAATCAGTGGGTTTGGGGCACTAAAACGCTCGCCATCACTGTGAGCTGGTTAATTCCACGTAGTCCAGCTAGGTGCTACTTTCTGGGAGACAGACAACACTTTCTTGCTGGGCTTTTAAATAATGAAAGGGGCAAAGCAGCCCTTTAATTGTGGGTACTAGTCCCATTCATGAAGCTGGAGTATTTGCGCCCTAATTACCTCCCCGAAGTCCCACCTCCAATTTTGGGAGAACACAGATACTCAGATCGTAGTTCTGTTCCCCACATTCTTCCTATTTCCTTCATTTCCTGCTTTCCTTCCTTACATAAAAAGAATGTAGTTTCATTGTTGGTATTCTTTTTAGAATATATATATATATATATAATTTAATATATACTTTTAAAATTTCCAATAACACAGAATATAAAGCAAAATGCACGGTGTATATGTTTATTACTTTATTATCAAATATTTGCTAGATATACAACATAAGTTTTAGAGATTATTTTAAATGTAACCACAGACATCTTTATGCTACATCCACTAAAGACTCAAATGAACATTCAAATTATAAGGATGGCTTTCTACCTCTCATAACTACATTTCAGCACTTAATTCATATGTATTCTCTATTGCCAAATAATTCATACTTCATAGTCACATGTTAATTAATTTCTCTAATGTATCTCATATATAATTTGTTCAAACAAGCCAGAACCAGGAATTACAATTGTTTTTCATTTATCTCCTAATATCCTTTCTCTGTTTGTTCCTATAACACTGACTTGAAGAGGGCAGTCCTGCTGATGTGGAAATACTTGACTCAATACAGTTAGAATATTCTGGAAAAATTGACTTCATAAGTATGTTGTTGTACTGATGATTTCAAATCACAAAGCATGGAGACAGAGTTCTCCTTATATAGCTGAGACTGTTTATTAGTATGAGGCAGCAAAAAAAAAAAAAAAAAAAAAAAAGATATACCTTGAAATACTTTCCTCTCAAAAAACACTGTATAGGGTAATAGATAACACCACACATGCACACACACACACACACGTGTGTGTGTGTGTGTGTGTGTGTGTGTGTGTGTGTGTGTGTATATATATACAATCTTTCCTATTTTACCAAAACATTTCAGTGTCTTTTGATGATACAGGATTTCAGAGAATGGAATTTTATTTTGAAGCCTGTCATTCACTATACATTCATTATCTGGTAGCTTTCAGTTAGAGAGAAAGCAATAGAACGGGGGAGACAGAGAGGGACGCAGAGAGGGAGAGGTAGAGAGGGAGAGAGAGTTAGCGGGGAGGAGGGGGAATGAAATTAACTGGCAATGTGGCTTTTATAGGAAACGAAATGAATGGCAGATTATTTCTCATTTAATTTTTATTAATAAAGTGAGCAAATTTTTTATTAATAAAGTGAGCAAATTAATTAAATATTATTCTGACAATATTTAGGAATCTTCTGTTAGTTTTTATTGCTGCTTTGTTTGGCTTCCTTTTGTTTCCTTTGTTTGAATATATACATTTTAAAATATTTGTATCAGGGATTGAACTTGGGACCTTAAGCTTGCAGGCAGGCAGCAGAACCACTGATCTAAATCCCTGGCCCCTTTTAAAACAATTTTTGTTGTTGTTTCATCTGTTTTAGTGGCCATCTCTTTGTCTTCAATTCTTAGAGGTACAAATACCGAAAAAATTTCTGGTATATAAATATTTCTTCTCCTAGTATCAAAGCTGGCTTTTCAGTTTTCTCTGCCTGTAAATATTTCACAAATTCTATTTTAAATGTAGACAATACATAGTTTGCAAAATAAAAATTACACAGTGTGCCACAGAACAATAATTATTAAAATATGATTTCCAGGACACAGTTTATTCTACTATGAGTTATAGCGTTTTTACCTTTTATCTGCTACAACTCAAGCTGAGGAGTTACATGGTCAGATTATTGTGGACATTTATCAGCTTTCTTCCTGAGGCCTGAGCACCAGGGCTGGGATCTTGTGGGATCAATAGGTACAGAACTGAGTAGCACTTGGGATGAAATGCTGGGTTTACACTTGGGATCGCTAGGAACTTTCACTACCAAGTGCTTTTGTGTTTGAACTTTGAATTGTATGCTGACCTTAATTGGCACTTGGCCTCAGTGATAACCTTGTCACTGTCTAAACATCACCCATCACCGTAAGTACTGAAAGTCTCACATTTCTGAATACCTATGTCAGGGGTCAGTAAGTGAGGAGAATTTCTTGCCTTTACTAATTATCAAAAGCCATGTTTTAAAAATCCTGCAGGCACTAAATGTTAGAGCCTTTCTCACCTTCTATTATTGTCTTATTTACATGAGCAAGATTTCTCAAAGTAGACTCAGAACAGTTCCACTGATATAGGTGATGGTGTTGCTTGTATGTATCTCTAAGTCAATTTACAGTAAAATGATTTTCAGATAAAGAAAGACACACATCTTACATAGTTAATAGTATGAAAAAATCAGCCAAATTATTTTAATAACAGACACAGTAATCTGGGAAAAATTAGCCCAGCAAATTGAAAAGACCACAAAGCAAGTTCTGTTACTTTGATCCCAACGATATTAACTCCTGCTGACTTTATGTTAAGCTCTGTCTTTAGCTCTTTGTGATTGAACTTCTGTGATACCATCTCAGAATTCTGGACACAACTTTCTGATTAACAACTTTGTAAGTTACATTACTAACACTTACACAATTCCCTTTTTTTGTCAGGGGAATGTGATGACCAATGACCACTACACTGCAGAAAAGTCCCCTTACAATTCCCTTTTGTGATATTTTTAAATCATTTTTTCTATTCTTTTATCCTGTAGTACCACATTATATTAGGATTCAACTATTAAAGAATCAAATTTGCAATATTTTTTTCTCTAATTCTTACCATGTCTGGCTTCAATTCTCTTATATAATGAAGTCTCTTTTTATACAGTGACCTATTGCAAATATGAATTCCATATTTTCTTTTTAAAAAATTAACACATATTAAACAAATTAGCAAGGTTCACTGCGAAATTTTTGTACATGCATAGAGCACGCATCATGTCTATCTTATGTCTGACATGCACGATTTAAAGGAGAGAGTTTTGTTTTGGCTTATGGTTTTACTGGTTATAGTGCATGGTTGACTGGCTCGAAGGCAAAAACCTCATGGCATAAGAGCCATGATGAAGAAAAGCTGCTTAGTTCATGACAGGCCTAAAACAGAATGAAAGTGAGATTTCAGAGAGAAAGAGGCCATGGATTTGAGATCGTCCCCAAGATCAGGCCTCCCTGACGCATGCAGACATGCTCAGAAGTGTGCTGTAATAATTTCTTGGTCATTGCTCAAGTGAACAGAATAGACAACTGATATTATCCATTACAGTAGCCTTTCTAACTGAGGTAAGATGGTAATTTCCATTCCCTTGATGGATAATAATTGAACATTTAAAAATAAAATTATATGACATTGGTATTTGTGGGGTATTTGAGATCTGCATATTAATATCATTTGCAACTTTAGATTGGATGACTTGCAGCTTTCTTTTTTTTGCAAGTTTTGAGGTCTTTATATATTCTGAATATTATATGAAATGAATAGCTAGCAATGATTTTCACCTATTCTGTTGTTGATTTGCACCTGCTCTATTGATTATTTCCTTTGCAGCACAAAAGATTCCAAAGCCAATATAATCATGTTTGCAAATTCTTGTTTTGTTTCCTGTATTTTTGGAATCGTATCCAGGCAATCATTAACTCTGCTAATATCCTAAATGTTTTCTCCTGTGTTTTCCTATAGGGCAATGGCAGCAAACATATGAAACATAAGGCAATTTACTTTTTATTTAAGACAAAAGATATTAAAGAATGATTTTTTTTTCCAAATGAAATCCTCAGTATTCAAGATTAATTGCAATGTTGGCATTTTGCCATAAATAAATGGATTTGGGTTATAGTTGGGGCACTTGGTCTCTAAAAAGCTTGCCATCACTGCTATAGGATTTTCAGAATATCAGGTCTTACATTAAAGGCCTTCCAATTTTTGGAGTTGCTTTTGATACAGAATAAATTATAGGATCTCATTTCTGTCCTTTCCATGTGGATATCCAATTTTCCCAGCACTATTTGTTTCAGAGGTTATCATTTCTCCAATGTGTATTTTGAGCACCATTGTTAAAAATCAGTTGGCTGTGAATGTTAGTTCTATTTCTAGATCCTGTATTCTGTTCTGACAGGCCACATGTCTGTTTTTACACCAATACCATGCTGTTTTGATTACTATAAATTTATAATACATCTTGAAATTCAGTACTGTAATTCTTCCAATATTGCTTTCTTTGCTTAAGATTATCTTGAATATTTAGGCTCTTTTATGTTTTTCTAGGAATTTTAAAATTGCCTTTTTTACTTGTATAGAGAATGCCATTGCTGTTCTGATGGGGATCACATCAAATATCTGTAGATAGCTTTGAGAAACATGGACATTTTAGCAATATTGATTCTCCCAATCCATGAACATGGAGGTCTTTCACTATTTCTTCACTGTTTTGTGATTTTCATTGTAAAAGGTTTTTACATCTTCTGGTAGGTTTATTCCTATTTTTAGGGTGTGTGGGGGGATGCATGTGTGTATTGCGAATCAGTCTCCTAATTTCTTTCTCATCTAATTCTTTTTTGGTGTATAGGACAGGTGCTGATGTTTGTATTTTGATATTATATCCTGCTCTTTACTGAATTAATTTAGCAGCTCTAATAGGCTCTTGGTGTTGTCTTTAGGACTTTCTATCTACAGAATCACTTCATCTGCAAATGGGAGTAACCTGATGAGTCCATATTTTCTAAACAAATTCTCCACTCTTTATTAGTTCTCCATCTCACCTATCAAGTTTATAGAAGGTGGCATTTATCAACTATGGAATGATTTAGAGACATGGCAGTCATGCAATAATTTTAAATCCCCAAAAAGTAACATTTTAAAATAAAGAAATTTGTACATTAAGAAGAAGAAGAGCAAATGAATTATTAGGCTTTCCACACACAAGAAATGAAAACATCTTTAAAGATCATTGAAGTTTTAAAAAGATCACAGTACAACTTCAAATACATAAAAAGCAATAAGGAATACAAGTAAAAGCAACTATATAGGTAAATATAAAATTCAGTACAATATTTTTTGTTTGTAAATCTTTCATCATATTTTTAAAAATACTGTGTAACGCAGTGGATATATATTTCTTTGAAGACAGTGATGGTAAATTGTATGTGTCAGTTTGACTGGACTCTGGATTCTCAGGTGGTCAAGGATGATTTCTGGCTGTGTCAGTGAGGAAATTTCTAGATGAGATTAGAATTTGAATTTATGGAATTTGTAAAGCAAATGCTTCTCCCCATGTGCAAAAGTGTCATCCAATCCCCAAAGATCTAAATAGAAGAAAGTGGTGAAGTTGATTTAATGTCTTGAGCTGGGATGGAAATTTTCCACTGCCCATGGCATTCCTGGGCCCCACACAGTTACCTGTGTGGTTGACTCTGCAGCTCTCAGGCTTCAGAAAAACTTTTTCTGGGTTCCTAGATCACACTGGGAAGATTGTGGGACTTCTTACCCTCCACAATGTCTCTGTGCTAGGCTCACCTCCAGGCAGCCCTAAACCGTCTACCTCCCTTTGCTCAAATTCACAGTAAACCTGAAAACTCTCTCATTACACTAGTGATGAGTCACTTTGAAGAAAGGAAAAAGAGGAACAGAAACTAAAGCACTTAGTATGACAAGCACCAGATGCTACAAAATGCTGCGTAAGCACAGGACAAAAGTATGCAGTTTCACAAGCAGGGTATAAAGTGGAGTAAATTGCCCTGTCAGAGCTGCAAAATGGCGCAGATTTCTCTTCCTCTTTTAGGATCCACAAATGATTAAAGAGCACGCTCTCATTAGAGCCTCTTGCAGCAAATCAGCAAACTGCTTGCTATGTGCTATTTCCTTTTGGTCATCAAAGCAGATTGAGGATATTAATGAAAATGTATTCATCTCTAATCAGCTACTCTTATACGGAAAAAGAAAAAAATAAAGTTAGCAATATCTAAATTATATGCTGAAGGGAGATTTAGCAATACTTCAAACTCGACTTTGCTATCATTCTTAATTAGTATTGTCATCATTATAATTATTCCCATTGGTGTTATTTTTTCTGAAAGTGCCTCTGGCTGGTTCTTTTATATTTTGCAAATAAAGAGGAACCAAGGATAAGGGTCAGATTACTTCACATATAATAACAAGAAGGGTGATGATGATGGATTCTTTTCTATGTGGGCACATCTATAGCAACTTCTGGCTTGAGAATTTCAGATTAATAATCATCTAAAAACTGGGAGTCTGCTGAAAGCTCACCGCATGAGTGATCTCGTTACAACAAGTATGCTTGGGAAGTTTTCCAAGAGATTCTGAGCAGCTCCAGTGCTAGGGGTGATGGCTGTCAGCTGAGCATACCTGATGGAGACATTTGGGGTAAACTGTCAAGATACGACTTGTAGTTAGCTATGAAGATTAATGTGGCGGGCATTTCAGGAAGCGAAGACAGCGTGACCCAAAGTGAAAAGATGGGAGTCGTGTGGGGACAAGTAGATAGCAGTTAGAAACAATCCATAACCACATGAAGCAGCGAGTAATGCACAAAGCAATTCATACTCGCAGAGGTGTGTAGAGTTATTCAACCTAAGTCCGGGTCCCGGCATTGCCAATAATTACTCACTGACTGAGCAATTTTTAATGGCTTCTGGGATAAGGGTTATGTTTTCTATCAAATTTTCACTAAATCGCGAGTCACCCTCAGATACACCTATCAGCCCACAACCATCCTGAGCCAACCTACAGTCAGTTGTGAAATCAGTTATAACCAGCAAGTACCCAGTCTATTATCAGACTACCAGCTGTTCCATACGTGCTCCTTTATGAAAGTTACCCACATGTTTACTTTCAAATTTCCAAAGACTGAAGTCCCTCTAAGTAGGCTGACCATTTCATTTCTATCTGAAAAAAACACTTTTTAAATTCTTCTTTTATTGGTACATGTTTGCAGCCTATAATGATTATGTTCCTCATGGGTAGTTAGTACGTGTACATAGACTATCTTAATTCTTTTTTTTTTTTCATCAGTTTTCTGACTGTATTCTCACAAATTATAGTCATTCTGCTTAGTCTCTGGTACCCAAGATGTGATCCATGCCTTAATAGTAGAACATAAGTGCTAGCCATGTATGAGACAGAATTCTTGATGCTTGGGATATATTTCTAAGAAAAAAAAAACAATAAACAAAACCTGCTACCATTTATCTCATATTTCTGGTGGAAGCAGAAAAAAAGCAGAGAGAAAATAAATGATAGAAGAATTGAGAATACACTATCCCTAACTTGCTGGTAGTCACACAAAGAAAATTCCTCTCTATGTGATCCCTCTGATGAAGGTCTTCCCCATGCACTTTTTTTCCGCAATTCATTATATTTCTGCAAACTTTAATGATGGTTCCTTTCACCCAGCTTCCCTGAGAGGATGCCATTCTGTTTTTGCTCTTGCCCTATTGTATGATACATGAAATTATACATTGAGTCTTTAAGAAGTGCTGATAATTACAAAACATGTAGTATTAGTTTGTCATGTGTTACGTCAATAACCCTAAGACACATATCATAGGCATTTCCAGCTCCTGGATGATATGTCCAAGCTTCTTAGTGTGGTAATAATCTGCTTGTGATAATGTTTGTCTCCAATTTCTTTCTCTTTCTTTATTATAATCACATTTTTAGAGTCTGTAGAATTGTGTTAGCCTCGTATCTCCACCTTTCACTTCCTCCTGAACCTATTTTTAATTCATTAATTTTATTGATACATTTTAGGTATACAACATGACATTCATCACTGGGAATCTGTATTTCTACATTTCTTGGTTCTTATTTTTTTCTCCATTTTTCTGCCTTCCCTTGTACCCCTCTATCCCTCCCTATATAGAATAATTTTTTTCCATTTTTTTTTCCTTTTTTCATATTTATTCCTTTCCCTTTCCCTTTCCCTTCCCCTACCCCTGTCACTTTCCCTAAAAACTTTTCGGCCTTACCTTCCTATTTCAAATAATCTATTTTACATGTTTGAACCTTATTTCCACTTTCATTTTCTCACACCACAGAAACTATTCGGTATTTACATGTGTGTCCTATTTATTCCACTGAAGAGTATGGCTTCAATGGGCATCACTTTAGCTATAAGCATCTCTAGTTTCTTATTCTTTATGGCCAAGTAGTACTCCATTTTATTAAAAAAAAATCTTCTTTATCCATTCACCTGTCGATGGGCAATTGGGCTTCCAAGTTTTAGCTATTACCAACTGCTGCACCTATAATTCAACATCACATTTATTAGTTGCTAATGAACTTCTAGTAAACCAGTTCTCATTCTCTTTATGTATGCATTTTCACTTTTCTCATTTGGTGTCCATGATTATTTCTTACTATACCATTTACACTGAAAACTATATTCTTCTTTAAACTTTTCTTTGACCTTTTATATCCACATATTTTCAATGAGCACAATAGCCTTCTAATTCTAAGGTTTAAAATTATCCAAATAGTGTCATATTTCACTGGGAAAACTGCATATTTCTCTTGCTGCCTACCGTGCATGCATCTTCTAGTGGCCCCCAGAATCATCTTTGCAAAATAGAAGCCAATTATTTTACTTTCTCTTTCAAAGTCATTTTCTAACCCGACTTGTGGCTGGACTGAAATGTTTCAGGCAACCTCATGTGTCCACTGCCAACCTTCCCACTTTATTTCACCATCACCTGCTCTGCCTGAACTAGGCTAATCCCCTCCTTGAACATTCTGGATTCAATCTTGCCTTATCCCTTTTGCACTCATTTTTCTGTCAGATTTTGCTTTCTACTGACTGATAGTTGGTTGCCTTTTTCTTATCACTAAGATATAAATGAAAGTATTGTTTCCACTCAGTGAGTACTCCAATAATTATTTTTGTTTCCTCCCACCAAAATATAAACCCTAGACAAAGGACCTTTGTCAAGATTTATTCATTGTTGATTTTTGGGTGCCTTGAATAATAGTTGAGATGGATGAACTAGAATATTTTGTGACTGAATTTTATTATCTATTTGTATAGAAATCTCTCCTGCTGGGCCTGGAATGAAGTTGACCTCCACCTTCCTAGCCCCAGCTGAAGGCACAGCAATTTCTATACTACATGACATCAAGTATTTTTCAGATAAATATCCAAAAAAATCACTGCTTATAGTAGGAAAGTATATTACTTACTGACGCATATCAATACTACGACAAACTAATGCCAATAATTTTAAATTTTCTTTAAAATGTTTGTTTTTGGTCAAGCCTTTCTCCACTTACAAGTGTAATTTAATATTTTGGTTTTCTCAAACTAAATTACATGTAGATGTTTAGTCTCATTGGCACAAACACAAAGCATCAGGTACAGCTTATTTTGGATTCTTGGTTTCTAATTTTTTCTTCTCTTTTTCATCTGATTTAGTAACTCATACATTTCTTTCTTCTGACACTGAGAAGGCATCCAATTTTTCCAAATTTAAGTTTCATAGTGAAGACAATGAATGACTGTGGTATCAAAGAAAACTAGCAGCTTTATAAAAGAATAAAACATAATATTTATGCTGTCAGGTTAATGTTATATGTGTGGACTTGGTAGTAATTAAGATGATAATACAAGAAATGCAAGTTGTAGAAGTAGTTAAAATACCTTGTCAAATATTTGACTGTTTTATTTTACTAAAAATACATTTTGAAATGGAATGTAATTTACTAAGATCAACATCAAAATATTGCTTTTTTAAAATTCACTACAAACCATGTACTTATTAACTTTTCAAATTTTAAGTGAAACAATTCTATGAAAATATGCACAAATAAAAATAAAAGAGATAATTTAATCATTATATACAAAGCAATTTCATCCTTACTTTACTATTGCAGTTTATGTCCCTAGAATTGACTTTTTTCTATTTGTTACTGTCCAAGGGAATGGGGCTTTCACTGAAATTTACATTCAAGAGGACCCATAATTCCCAGAAGTAATAATGAAAGCATAAATCAATTTACTTCGCAATGTACCTATGAAGCTTTGTATGGATGCTTGAATCAAATTAAAGTTAGGTCAAAGAGATACCCGACTCTCCTAACATTAAAAGAAAAGTGCAAGGTCTATTGAAAAAGACTGCAAATATTTAATATTATTAAGACTTCATGAAATAGATTTAGCATTTAATGGCAACTCCCAATCGTTTTCTTGGACCATAAGTATGTATTGTAACAACGCTGATTGTTCAATCTGGGAAGTCAGCTGATTTAACATTAGTGTCTAGTTACTATCATGATTTATATTTTAGGTTAAAATGAAGCACCTGAAATGTAGGTGATCTGTCTATCATTGATTAAAAAGCAAGTTTCCTTTTGTTACCTGGGTTATATTGCAATGAATCAGTGAATTATTCATACAAAGAAAAAAATAGAATTGCTCTAATCCATTCAGGCCTTTCCATGAATAGATTTCTTGGATGCTAATATGTGAATATTGAATGCCAGTTTTATTTGTCAAGGATTGTTGGCAATGCCACATTTACAACTTACTCAGCACATTTTTAATGATGCTGTAAATAAGTTAAAACTGAGTTCCTGCCAAAAGAAATTAAAGTTGAGCACACTGAACATTCTGAAAGTTGAAACAGCTTTCACAAATTTATGAAGGAAATACAGCAGATAATTAAATAAGCCAAAGAAGAGCATTGGTTAAAAGTAAGTAATAAGCTTTCCTACCAAAGAGCCACATCGTCTGACAAAAATCAAAGCGATGTCCAACATATGTTTTTAGGCACCCACTCCTAACTACAAACATTCCATTATGAAAGTGTTGTTTATTCAGAGAAGATGTATAAAAATATAACGACTGGAAATCAATCAATCATGCCATTCCTTCTTATAAATGCCCTAAGAATTAAACTGTAGATCAGCACTCAGACTTGGATTGGGTATGTTTTCCATTTTCAAAGAACTACACAAACAAGAATCAAGTCCTGAGTTGTAACCATGCTCAGAAAAGGATTAATTATGTTATCTATTTGAACACAGCACTGATCTATGCCTCAGTTTCCAACCCAATAGAAAGAATGAACTGTTTCATTTAAAATTATCTTTCAACAAGAATGATAAATCTCATGTGATAATTGCACCTCTTCATTGCTTTACTACAGTGTCAATAATCAAATTAAATATTAGCTCACCATTACACATATGATAAGAAAAAAACAACCTGCAGAGACCAAGGCAACACCTGCAGACATAGGTTTAGATCCCAAGGCCAAATGGTAAAAGGAATATAAGGACACATCTCCCAATTTCCAGTTGGATGAACTTATATCACACTAAAATTTAAGAAATGGAATTTTGCTGCCAACTGCTTTTAGTGAATACTGCTTATGAAATTGCCATAGCACCCATAAAATAGCTTCATTCATGTGATTAATAAAAACATAAGTATTAAAAATTATTCATATGTTTTATTTAGGATTACACATAGCTTACCTTCTAAGAGAAGTATTAGAAGTTATAGTCCACAAACTACCCTGAAAATTTTGTCTTTTTAATTAACACAGGATTACAACAAAAATATATTTCAAGTAAGCAAAGAACTGCTAGGGACTAACTTCATAACACAAATAATGCAAAGACTCATATGCATTTGTACGCACAGGTGATTAAGGACACAGATCTGTGAACATAACTGCCCAATTTAGAAACTTGTGTCCCCCACATCCCATAATGTCCAACCAACTTTGGACATGTCATTCTTAGTGTCCTCAGTAATAAAATGAAGGAAATGATGTTACTTCATGTGGATAGGATTTGCATATATTTGAAATTTAATGAAGGAATCTATCATTAATATTCAGAATCAATTAGATTTCTCTACTATGGGTGCATTTTTATTTTTTACATACTACAATTTAATTCTGTGTTAAACATCCTGGGGTACCATGACTAAACAGAACATGTAGACTCAGTGGCTTAAGCACAAAAGTTTATTTCTCATAATTCGGGGGGCCAAGAAATCTAAAATCATGCTTTCTAAATTGTCTGTTCCTGGTGATTGCTTGCTTTCTAGTTTGTAGACAACTGTCTTCTTGCTATGTCTGCCTCTGCGTGTGTGTGTGTGTGTGTGTGTGTGTGTGCGCATGTGTGAGAGATAGAGATAGAGGGAGAGACAGAGACATGGGAGGCACTCTTGTTCTGTTGTCTTATCCTCTTTTCATGAGGAATAAGGACCATCTCTTTTCATCTCACTTGACCTTGCACATCACAAATTATCTATCTACCGCTGTGTGTGTGTGTGTGTGTGTGTGTGTGCGCATGTGTGAGAGATAGAGATAGAGGGAGAGACAGAGACATGGGAGGCACTCTTGTTCTGTTGTCTTATCCTCTTTTCATGAGGAATAAGGACCATCTCTTTTCATCTCACTTGACCTTGCACATCACAAATTATCTATCTCCAAATATAATCACAATGGCTTTAGGGTTTCAAAATATGAACTTTTAAAGACACAGATTAGTTCATAGAAAGTTCCTACCACATTTTCCATCATGGTTGTTACTTTTATTATAATCATAACATTTGTTTCTAATCATGTCTAGGTTAAAATGTCATCAAAATACATTGTTGTGATAAACCTCGATTGCTACCTTTATAAGGTCATAGTATTGTCTTATATAGTTTTCTTCTGGGTTGAAAATGAATCCATATATTAATGTGTACATATGTCTATAAAATACATAAAAATACACTGAAATATATTTTTGTTTAAGTAGATCATAGATGTGTTTATTCAACATTTTTCAAGCCTGTCACTAAGTTAATTTTAACTAAGTATTTGTGAGTCACCATTGATTCAATTTATTTTGATTTAAGGTGGTAATTAAGAAGCATAGTTTGCATGCTATTCTAATGTAGAAACCAGGATAAGTCTTGACAAATGTTAATATCAGTTTCTTTGGGTTTTTTTGTCACCCAGCAGCACACCTCTCCCAATTTCCCTGTGAACTGAGAAGCCAGACACTTTTAAGTTGAACAGCTTTCCCACAATTCCTCCTCCAGAGATCTCAGTTGTCTTCTACTGGCACAGTGACTCTTACTATTCAGGCACTAGAGCTTTAACATTTCCAAGATCACAGAACAGGGTCCAACACAATGATTTTACATGTCTCTTGGTTAACTCTGTTTTATTGTAATCTAAATATACACTAAAGGGTCTGGGACATGAATACATATTCCTTTTATGTCCATGACTGCGGTTTGATAATCTTCTGAGCTCTGTTGGGTTTAGGAAAATGCATTTGCAATATCTTTTAGATTTCTGGATCCCTTTCAGGAACCTTCCCACCTGTTTTTCACACATGGTCGTATTTGACAAGCTTAGCAGTGACATTTGGTTTTCATTTAGACAAGAGAAGAGATCTGAAATTTGGACAAAAATACAATGCTCTCCATGTTCACATGAAACAGTATCTTGAGACCCTTATCCACCATTTTAATGGAATATTCATAGTTTGTTCAACAATAAACTCTCAATTCTAACAATTTTTTTCATCCCCTTCGCAAAATGACAAATGTACCTATGAGATTTTTCTCATTTTAAAGTAAGAAACTTTTTTCCATATCAATTACTTTAATCTTGACCAAATTTCTTCTGTGAGTCAGGAATAAATGAAAATATTAGGATTTAGTTCAAAAAATATGATTCAAAGAAATACCAATTATGAACATTTTCTATTTTTACATCTTCAAACTGAACATATTACATAATTCATAGGAGGGTAAAGTAAAATCAGTCATTAAAGAAGGAGATGGAGGAGTGAGATTATCAGAATATTTAGAATAAAATGAAGACTGACATTTTTGTCTGTGAAGACCTCATGATAAAAATATTAACTACCTTTAGTTATCTGCCTGAAGTGTACCGAAGTCTCTGCTAGGTTGGAGAATCTAGTATTTCCAGTGTTTATGAAATGCATTATTATTAACAGGCTTTGCTAGTTCCTCTTTCCCAAGCAGGTTAACTTAGTGAAAGGCTAGGTGACTTCCCCAAGGCTAGCTAGCAAATCTGACTCAGATGGATGTCTTCTTTTTCCAGTGCCAATTTTCTTTCCAAACACTCTTCTACCACTCATGTGAGAGAGAGTAAGACAGAAAAAAGGCTCATCTTTTTTTTTTTTCACATATTAAGAGGCA
This sequence comes from Fukomys damarensis, assembly GCF_012274545.1. Classification (NCBI taxonomy): domain Eukaryota; kingdom Metazoa; phylum Chordata; class Mammalia; order Rodentia; family Bathyergidae; genus Fukomys; species Fukomys damarensis. Next base: position 17,350,249 of record NW_022900913.1, read on the forward strand.
CAGAAGGAAAATGAAAAAAATAAATGCAGGAAGAATAGATGTGAGATATTTTATTTCTTACAAATGTCAATTTAGCATTGTGAAAAGTTACAAAGAGAATAAATATATCATATTTATATTATTTCATATTTGACTGCATAATGTAATATATGCCTTCTCAAACAAAAAAAAATGACAGAAACAATAATGCCATAGTAAAATAACATATATCTCATGCATTGCTGATGCTACAAATTTGCTGCATTTGGTTTGGAAAATATGTTTCAGCATGATCTAGTAAAACTGAAGAGAAATCATATAAAAACCACACACTTATTCCTAGAGAACCACAATTCTACATAAGGAACAAGCAAAAGATTCTTTATAAAAGTATTATTTTAACATAATTTTACACATCTTTATAGAAATTTAAAATGCTAATATATATTCATTTAATTTACTTTAATGTAAATATATACGCATGTATATGAGTAAATATTTGTAGGTATCTATGTAACATAAATAAATATCAAAGTTCAATATGTATGATGTTAAATCATAACATGTTCACAGATTAAACTTCTAATTACATATGCTTTAAAACTAGAAAAAATAAATAGCACTGTGCCTTTTTTATATGTCTATATGATAAAATTATGAAGACACAAAAGAAAACAATTAATGCATACTTATGATTAGTGGTAATTATGGAAATGATTCAGGATTGCAAATCCTGTGAAAAGGTGTAATGAAAGCTTTCAAGAAAAAATAATTTTAATTTGTTTTCATTTTGTAATCTTGATGATCTGACTGTTATTCTTAAATTTTCATCCACTGTACAAATATTGTGCCTAGTTCTCTAATACATAATGTGCCCTGGCCCTTCATAAACAAACCCTAAATTAGTGTTTGGAGATATTAGACAACTAAATCATGTGCTTGGAGTAACCATAGCTACACATTACTCTACTTGGACAAGGGCTTGTCACTGTCTGATTCACTTAGAGATGTTCCATGTACACAAAATTGTGTGTACACATTTGCAAGGAAGTAATTAGTAAAAATATAATGGCTACAGGGATTTAGAAGTGAGGAAAGGAACGTGCTGCTCATTATGCACTGTGCTGTTTCCACCAGGGCAGTTTGAGCCTGTTAAGCACTTTCATCTTGTGCACTCTAGCCACCAGAGAGAGAGAAGTGCGAGATGATCTGGGGTAATGAAGCGACACTCTCTGCATGCTACCCATCACAGAGACACTTGTACAACATCAATATCAGACGCTACTGAGCAGGGAGATGGCAGGTTCTTATCCATCACTGCAAGTGGGTTTACAAGCAGAAATAGCGCTGGTGCATTAGCCTATTTGAATGGGAAGTTTTACAGTGAGAGGGAGATGTTTCCTTGTAAATACATAGCTGTTATTCAGCACCCACCATTTATGTTTTTATTGTTACTATGGCCATCAATATATTGTGAATAATAGTAAATTGTAATGGTTAATATAAGAAAAATCTCTCTGGAGCAGAAAATTACAAGATATCTTCCTCAAAGACTAAGTAGAGGAACTTTTTTCATTACAAGACCCTCTATTAACCAGCTTTCCCAGCAATGGGACAAAATACTGGACATGCCAGTTTAAAGAAGATAGGGCTTATTTTGTCTCACGGTTTCAGAGGTTTCGGTCCATGGCTGGCTGACTCCACGGCAGGTGGACATGGTACAGTAAACATGTTCACTTCATGCCCAGGAAGCCACGCACCGGGAAAGAGCTCAAGCGGTCAGAGCAGAAAGGGGCACGGGCTGAGCCAAATAGAGTCCCCTCATCACACCCTCTAACCACTCAGAAATACTCCAAACTACACTTTCCTCATCCATTGAGACAATCAATCTGATAATCAAGATTTACTATCATATCCTCTAAACTGATAGTTTTTAAAGATATTAAAGAAAGACTTTGAAACATTAATCTTGTAAAACAAAACAAAACAAAAAACAACCCATGATTAGGTCACTTCTTTCAGGTCTTGATGGAAACACTACCTTCTCACGGTTCCTTCTACCCCTGATCACATTTCCATGATTGTTAGCTGCATCCTCCCACCCCAAAACTCACTATTTTATATTCCTCTCTTTTCTACTGTTCTCCCATTTAAAATATCAGATAGCTGAGCAGCCACAAGGTTCCAAGTGGGGCTAACGAAGATATTCTAAAACTGACTGGGAAGACAGAAGCAGAAATCTATATGAAAAGCTATTGGATTGGGTGAATTATGCCTCAGTCAGCTGTTAAAAAATGGTAATGAAGGATAAAATATTTTCAGTTCTGAATTTTGAGTTCCGGGTATGGTAAGGGCACATTCCAATTCCAACATGGGAATATAGGAATTCAAAGCCTAAATCCACACACAGTGTAAAGTGGATAGAAAAACATAGGCTCTGAATGACCTTTAAATAATTGTAGGATATAATTTATTCACCCATGAAATGGAGAAAGATTAAAGAGTAAAATATGGCCAAAGTAATCAAGATAGGGTACAGCAGACATTCTGAGTCAAGAAGTCAGCAATATAAAAATCCTGTGAGGACTTACAGTGGTTTGATAGATGAATTAATCCTGGAAATGCTCTCCTGTACTGCACTTATGAGATAATAACAGCAACATACAACTATGGAGCATAATGCTAATCAACACCAGAGTTTTCCAGAGTTAAAGCTACATATGATATATTTAAAATGCAGCCTCTTTCTTGACATTCTTTATCCTAGTGTTACCAAAGAATAAATGAAGTGTATTACAAGAAGCATTAGTCCAATTGGATTTTAGCCTTTAAAATTAAGTCTTGAAGGATGGGATAGTATTTTTAGTAATTTTGTTTCAGATCAGCCTCTTACGAGTAAATAATTCCCTGAACCATCTCTTGTCTTTTAATTATCTCCTAGTTTATTGTTTTCTTGATTCATTTTGCCCTTATTTCCTAAATGCTTTGAAATGTAGTTAAATCCCTTTACATTTCATTTTTTTAATAATTTGTCAATTACATAGGTGATATTGAATATTGGATTTCACAAATACGAATTAGAAGAAAAACTCATGTTTTCACTTAGTCATAAGTATCGGTGAGAGAAGGGCAAACATTTTGCAAAAGGACATGTGTAAAAGAAAGAAATTAATAAACTATTTTGGGCGGGAAAGGTGACTCAGAGAGGGTCAGACAGTAAAACGCCTAGAGGAGAATTTGAATCTCTTCAGCACTACCTATAAAGCTCTTTATGTGAGAGCATTGAGACTGGCGATATCACGGTAGGCTGATTATACCATGATCTATCATGGTTATATCATAAGACTAGTTATATCATGGTAGAACAGGCCACGGGGAGGAGCCAAGTGGCTTTGCTCTCGATAAACAAGAAAAGCAGAAAAAATACTCCATTGAGATTTTAGGGTGTAGCACTAGATATCTCACAATACAGTAACTTTCTGTGAATGTAAAGTATTTCAGAAAACAAGCCTCAGCTAAAGGCATGAGAAATGGTCCTAGTGGTAGAATATGACCAGACTGAGAGCAAATTTCCAATGTCCTGTATGTAAGCAGCATTCTCATAATCACCAGTGTTCTCTTCACCATAGAGCTACGTGCCAATTCTTATATCCCACACACTTATTATCTAGGCCACTTTGCCCTAGTCCATGATTTGAAATAAATCCTAAATATAGTCCCTCATTAATATCTTCAGCCTTAAGACGTTCATGAAGTCACAGATTTATGTATTTATCTTTTAAAGACCTTCAATTAGGTGGAAAACACAAATGGTGAAATTAAATTCTTGATTATCCTCTATATTCAAAGAACTTTGTTCTTTTGAAAGCTCACAGTGCACACATCATTTAACATGACAGCTTGTTGTTTTATATTTTTTCTTCAAAATGACAAAACGGTTATCTCAGCAAGCCCTAGTAGTTCTGTTTCTATATCCTGAGTCTCATGCCATGCTCACATTAACCCCTTTGGGCCCAGTATCATCCCTGGACCAAGATATAGCAAAGCTCCCCGTATGTAATGACCCACTTGTCATGCCTCCCACTGCTGTCCTTGATCCACAAAGCAGCTGGAGCCAAGATATCTGTTTAAAAATGCAAATTAGGTCTTGTCAGAAGTCTGCTCCAAATCCTCCTGTAGCTTCCTGTAAAATCCAAAGTCTTATCGTAGTCTAGGTGGCATACTCTGTGTATGGCATTTCATTCCAATACTGCTTTTTGTTCAACAGGCTGTGTTTTTTTCATCCCTAATGTCACTGTGTTCTAAATAAATGCACACATGCATACACACATGTGTGCAGAAAGTATCTCCTGCACACAACTATCTATTTTCATGACTCTAAATATGGCATGTTGTTTCTAAGTTTTTATTTCCCTCCAATACCACTCAAACTCCAGACTATAGCCTTCAGCTTTTAAATAGGCAGCTTTTCTCAAAGAATGCAACAATTGAACTCACCGTTTCTCACCTTCCCTTCTTTTGCCAAAAATTCTTGCCATGGTTTCCTAGAAGCAGCCTTCACCCATGTATGTGGTGGCATGTGACAAAGCAAACTGTAAATCTAAGTCATAAGTCAGGAATGCATTCAAACTCAAGAGAACTTAGGGCATATGTGTCCAAAATATCTATATTAAAATATCCCCAGAAGTCATAGGTATAATTGACAAAACTGGAAACATTGTCTTCATAGAGAGCTGAATAAATATGTTTTCACCCTTAAATAATGTTACTACACTGGGATTAAAAAAATAAAATGAAACAATTTCTAGATAATATAGGTGGCAGTACTTAGCAAAAGTGACAGAAAAAAGTAATTGTACTTAAGATTTAGAAGAAACTATAAAACAGGACAGGAAGCAAAGTCAGAAGGGTTGAATTTGGAGGAGGAAAGGTACCAGTGTTGGCAGGCAATGGGCCTGAGGGTGCCTTGGGGATGTTATCACCACATAAACTTCAGGCTGACAACACAGCTTCTGCTTATATAACAGTCATTTAGGGTTCACTTAAAATGCATCCACTTTATTGTATTAAAATGAAACGTCAAAATTATCCCATGCCAAAAAGAATTGCTCTTTGAGTTACAGAAGTCACTGTTCTTGTAACACATGATTTTACATAGCTCCTTTAGTCTTCCATGGTTTTAGTTAATTACTACAGGTACATGAATTTTTATTACTCTATTATTCACAGTGCTACAATTTAACTAGTCTACATTTTTAAACTAATTTGATTGGAAATATTTCTATGGTGATACTTATGACCAACAAATGAATTATAATTCTAAATGCATTCCTAGTGTTTTCCACAGAATTTCTTAAGCTATGAAATGAGAAAGAAAATAATAATTTTGGCAAAGACCGTAATGAAAATTGGAGTAATAGAATAAAATTTATGTTCTATTTTTCTCCTAATATCTATCAAATACAATGATCTCAGATTAAAAAGAAAGAAAAAGCATCGATTAAATTTAAATCAGAAGGGATTTCATTGCTTATAAATTACAAAAAATAACTAAACTAGACTACAACAAGGACATTTCATATTTCATTAAACTCAGCCTCATGCCTGAAGAATTGAAAGTGCACCCACCTTCCTTAACTAAATTCAAATCTGATTGTTAAACTTGTCACTGAATCAGGGGGGAAGTTATGCGTAAAATTTTAGATATCGTGCCGGTTATGTTTTAGACCACTATCATAACAAGTTAACATGAATTACTCACTTCAATAATACAGTTTTATTATCTTGTAGCTCTGGGATCAGGGGAAAAGGCCAATGTAGATCACATTTGGCTAACGTCAAGATGATAGCAGACCTGCGTTTCTTTCTGGAATGCCAGGGGAGAGTCATTTTTCTCACTGCTCCTAGTTTCCAGAAGTTACCTTCATTCTTTTGCAATGGCTCTTTTTTCCATATATAAATCTAGCAATGCTATATCCCCAACTACATCTCCATAGCGATAGGAAACATTTACTACTTTTAAAGAATGGCAGGAATATATAAGACCCAATTAAATAATCACAAATGATCTCCACATAGAGGTCTGCGAGAGAAATCTTTTCACAAAGTAACATAAAATATTCACAAGTTCTAAAGATTAAGACATGGCAATATCATTCTGCCCGCAACACTTAGGAGTGACTGTCACCTAAGCAACAATGAACACAGGCAGGCATACATAAGGCTGACATTGCAGGTGGACATTTTGGCCGAAGATATAAACAAAGAAATACCCGGGCAAGATGATACTTAAAATCCCAAGCCTTAATCACATCACCAGTGGAGAAAGTGTAGACAGAGAGAGGAAGAGGAGCAAGAACAACGACGACCTTCACAGCTCAGGGAGAGGTGTGCACAGAGGGAATGAGCGGAAGTGCAGGCACAGAGGTGTGACCCGTGAGCTAAGTGCAAAATGCGAGCGATGATAAGGGGTCCAATGTTTCCAAAGCCTCACTCTTACACAAGGTGAGCAACCATGAGCCTTAAAGGATCAGTTACTATAGAGCTGGGAGATGAAACCTGATCGAAGGTAGTTTTAAAAACCGAGACGGAAAGAAATTTATGAGTATAAACAACTCTTTTTTAAAGGTGTTTTATTACCAAGCTAAAAGAAATAGAGTAGCAGATGATAGAGAAAATGATTTATTTTATCTTATTGCTTGCTGTTTTATAAATAATGAATAACGGCCCCTAGCATCCTAGTGGGATCCTGGAACATGCGGGGAAGATGGAATTGAGAAATGAGTTGTTGTAACATCGTCCTTGTTTTTGCAAGAGTTGGGTTTTGAACGTAGGTAAGAGAACCATACGTAAATGAAAGGTGAGAGAATTCACCTCTGGTGAAAAGAGAGAAACCAGGGTTTGGATACGACGCTGATAGGCGAGTAAATCTGCCATCCCGTCGTGACTAGGCTACTGACAAAAAGAGGTCAGCAAATGAACCATCTAGAGGTGAGGCTGTAGAATGAGTTGTTGGAATTTCAAAAGAATGGAGGTGCTATGAAGAAATTGCCAAGGTGAGAAGGAAACTACATGGAATTGTTGAACTTCTAGACAGCATTATATGTCCACCTGAAAGTCTACACATTGCCTAAGCCACGTGAAGAGAGAGCACTTATGTGTATACATAGGTAGATATTTTGGTCCACAATACATTTGGTATATGCTTGGAATTTAAAATGTTTTCTGAAAGATCTAACTTTATCCTAAAGCTATGATTAGGTTTTTAGTTATCCAGAACATTAACGATAACATATTTTATTCAGTTTGCCATCATATTGGAAATGACTGAAAGCTTGAAAGCAAACAAAAGCAAAAGCAGTAACACACACCTGGGTTAATTGCAGACTAGGTAATATACTATATATGGCGAGAGAGAGAGAGAGAGAGAGAGAGAGAGAATACACAAAATATTTTTAATTTCAAAAATAGTAAATTGAGCTGGACATGGCTGGGGCAGGAAGATGACCAGTTTGGGCACAGCCTCTGGAACTTTGGGACTAAGTAAGATCCTGTCTCAAAATATAAACTAAACACGACTTGGGTATGTAGCTCAGTGCAAAGTTTCTGGGTTGAATTCTCAGTACCAAAAAAGAAGTAAGTAATAGACTGAGTTTTCCTATAAACTGAAGTTTGATTTTAAAAGTCTCTGAGAGTAACAGAATTTAAGTTGAAAGGTAAAGATGGGAGCACTTAGTGAAGCCTTCCATTCAAAAACAGAAAGATGACTGAAGGAAACAACATTGGATTAAGAACACTCTCAACCCTCGCCTTTTCTGTGGCTTATACCCTGCTGAGTGGTGATGTCTCTAATTTTCCACATTATCTATAAATACCTAAATGAAAAATCCTGAATCACTATGTGATATTAATGAATCTGTTATTTTTTTTCCACCTCAAATTTAGGGGACTAATTTCTCAAGTTATTTTTTTTTCCTTAAGCTTCTACATGATAACAACAGTGATTTCAGAGAGGCTACACATAGATACATAAACTATGCATAGCAACAAGAAACATCTTAGGATTTCCTTGGAGGAGGAGACCATTTCACGAACCACTGACAGGTGATCTCCCTGCTTGTCTGTGAGTTAATAAAGAATGAGAGAGACCTTGCTAAATATTTGGGTTTATTTGCACTACCCTTAGATTTGTCTCCCTGGACTGGATGTTTGGAAACATTGATATAGAACAAAGGCATTACATCTATAAACTTGTATGCATCTGATTTTAGTGCATAATTTTAATGGAAAGAGTACATATTCTCTTCAGTAGTGTGAGCATAGTATAATGTTGATATATTATAGGTGTCTGTTTAAATTCAATTGGATTTACAAGTCTCACTAAAAGAGAGTATGATCAGAAGTCCACTACAGTAAAAAGAAGTGTTGTTATTCTGGAAAAATAAAGCATTTGTCACCAAACTTTCATTTTACTTTACATTTGTCTTAGAGGTAATGCAAAGACAGCAAGTAGGATAATCCCAACTGGTCACAATCTCTGAGAAAGGAGCCATCTTCCCATATAAGAAAAAAAAAATTATCATGTCTCAGGAGTTCTGTTGAATCTTTATTGCTCAGCCCCTTAATAAAACTACTTCCTTGCTCTGTCAAAATCTGCTGAATGAGTCAGAGAGATAAACTAAAAAATCTTGCGAGATAGCAAAAGTGGGAACTGCTTTTCTCCATAAATTAGGTACATTCCACTGGAGGAAATTGTCTTCTGTCACACCATTATTTTCTCCCAAGCAGAAGCGCATGAGGCTGATATATTTCACATTCTTCATTTATAGTTCAACAGTTCAAATTTATCTCTATTAACAAAAGCATCAATTGGGGTAAAAAGTGAATTTATCTAGCTACTTTAGTACCCACTGGGACAATTTTCAGGTTATGTCTTGGAATTAAAACATCAGTATGAATAAAACTGGCATGACAGACTTAATCAAAGATCTAAATCTGTTTAATTTTCTGTGTCTATTAGGAAATATTTTTATCTATATACCGAATGGGATAAAATTTGGTAAACTGTACTGTTTAAAGAAGAAGTTTGATAGTTTTCAGAAATGAAAAAAAAAAAAAAAGAAAAGATATTTGCACCTATGACTTTTCTCAAATGTACTCCTGCTCTCTATCAGATGAGAGAAATTACCTACATCGCAAACCTGGAATTAGCAAATGTGAAAGTACTTGTGACTCACAGTTTGTATAAAAAACACCTACCAGGATAAATAATACCCCGACAGCATGGTGTTTATCTAGTGGTAATGAAATGAGTTTTGATAGAGGGGCAAGTTCTGGGTGGATTCAGCAGCTCTTTTCATGCATTGTCTGAACCCTGACAGCAGAATAGAAAACAGTATTATGCATGGACCTATTTAATTTTCATAATTTCAAAGTTAGACAAATTATTGCTTGAATGGAACACAAAATACCCCTATGCACTTCAGCAATTTGTGGATTTTTATGAAATGTTTTGTATAGTTTGCTTTATCATATTCTCTCACATTCGCATGTGTTTATCTGCACACCAATATATGTTCACACACTGCCACTCCATATACGCATGTGGACATACAAATCATTATTTTACAGAAACATGATGTGAATATGAAAAATATGAAAAAACACTTCTTAAGTCAAAATCAATAAAATAATTTTACTGTGTGTTCAAATAATATTCTTTATTTCAAATTTCAGTTGCAAAAGTCTTTATTCAATATACAACTAAAGAAAAAGTAGCCAGGCATGGTGGTGCACTCCTGTAATCCCAGCACTAGGGAGGTTGAGGCAGGAGGATCGCTGTGAGTTTGAGACCAGCCTGGGCTACATAGTGAGTTCCAGGTCAGTCTCAACTACATAGTGAGACCCTGTCTCAAAAAAAAAAAAAAAATGCTTTGGAATTAAATGAATTTACTTTTTATTTCCTTTCATTCTTTCAAGGAAAAGGGTCAGTATGCACCACTTGATTGTTTTTCATTTTAAGATATGTCATGGATGCTGAAAACTGCAGAGAGCACTAGTGCACACTTTCTCTTCTGCATACATACCCATGATGTAATAATTGGTGAATTAGATATAGTATGAGATTAATGACAATAATAACAAAATATAATAATTATAATAACATACTCTAAGAAACATTTTAATTTATGAATTATATATTTATTGAAATTTTCTAGTTAATATTTTTGAATCATAGTTGGCTAATGGTAACTAAAACTGCAGAAATCCTAGATGAGATAGGGCAACTGTAAGTAAATTTTAGATAAACTTTTTAAAAATACTGAAAAACATACTGATCTTTAAAACTCATTTTACAACCACTGACACCAAAACTGAATAAATAAAGCAAGCATGCATTTATGTGCAAACACACTTAAGTTCCAAACCCTGAACACACTCAAACTGTAATCTGGAAACCTGCTGTACTTCTCAGTCACTTTAACTGCAAAGCTTGGCTTAAATCCAACCACTTATTATAAAGCATTGGCAGTTAACTTAAGGAGCAGGATGCACACTGAGACAGGAATTCTCACTTCTCTCTGCATTAAAACTTCAACCTGGTTTCTTATTTGGAGACTAATACTTGATGGGAAGTAATTATTACTTCTACTTTTCTCTCTTCAATCTAGGTTAGCAATTACATTTATTAGCTTCAGTACATATTGACCATTTTGTCCCAGCACAATCTGTCAAGACAGTAGAAGTTCTAACACAATACTGTATTTGCAATGGAAAGATCTTGTTAAATATAAGAACAAAACAATAATACTACAACTATTTTTTTCTAATTAAAAATGCAGAGAGAGGTAATTTTTCTGTTTTAGTCTTCAATATTGCTTTCCATATGACTCACTATTTTATTAAATTGCCTGACTCTTTAAACATGTTTTGCACTTAAATACAGAGTTTTCATTTGTATATTTTAAAAATATGAGGTTTTAATTAGTATCAATAATTGTACTGATGTCCAAAAACATTAGAATTGATATTGATGCAGTAATAGCCCTTTAAAGTTCATTGATTACACACACTTTGCTTTTCCCTGGACAAATGCAAACAAAGAAAAACCAGCAGCTAGAAGTTTCCTCGTATTAAGGAGTTAAATAGTCTGATTCGTGCAATATTCTCAATTCTTTGCAATTACTTCTCTGTACACCTTGTACTAGAATTTGGATTTCTGCCTCCCAATAAAGCCTGATATTTCTAATGTGCGATTAGAGGAAGCAAAGAAACCTTGTTTGTACAAATAGAAAGCTAATGAGATGGAGCAAGCAATGCAGATACGCAATCATTTCAGAGCGACAACCACAGAGTCCTCCACCACTTAATCTAATTCCTAACGCAGAATTAGCTTCACCCAAGTGGAGCTCTTGAAAGAAATGGGCTTCTCTCATGTTCGTCTTTTTATGATCTGGCTTGAATACAAGAACCTCCTTATCAGTGTCTGCCCCTCCTTTAAAAGTCATACACACAATTTTCTTTCTTTTTGTTTTGTTTTGTTTTTGTTTTTTTGTTGTTGTTGTTTTGTTTTTGTTTTTGTTTTTTTGTTTTTTTGGTTTTTTTTGGTACTGGGGATCAAACTTGGATCTTCGCTCTTGCAATGTGGGCAGCGGAACCGCTGAGCTAAATCCCCGGCCCACACAGTTTTCTTTAGATACTTCCGTCAGGTGTTATTCTATTTAGTACAACTTCAATGCACATTTTTTACAAAATTCTAAAACATATTACTTCTGTGTAAAGAAAATAGCTTTTAAAAATTTTACATTTCTTTGCCAGCTATTAAATAGTATTTTTAATGTGAAAGTATCCAAGAAATATTTTGTTCTCAAATATGTCCTATAGACTTGATATTTAAGTTCACATAACACTTTAATTTACAGATTAAGGAGACAAAATATGTAATTAGTCTAAAGTGCCACTTATGGAAAGAGCCTGGCTAGAAATTGTTCATTCCCACAGCCACGTGTACCACCCCCAACAACTCTCCCTAAACTTAATTGCTGTTGTTAGTAAATCTCTTGTATTTATAGAAGTAAAACACGAACATTTGAAGAACATATTTCACGGGAACTATTGATTCACAGAGAGAGAATGCACCATGATATGTTTCCTTTTTTACGAATGGTTTTCTTCCGTTTGGTCCTGAGCGTGAACACAAAGCTGAAAAACAGCCCGGAAGTAGCAGTGCGGACTTCTATGAGCAGCAGAGGAAGACTCCGAAGAAGACAGGACTTATTCCCTCCAAGGAACCTCAGAACCGTCCACATCGCTCATTCTTCTGCTTTGAAAAACGAGACACTATCTTTCAAATGTTTACACATTTAAATAGTTGATAGCATACAAAAAGTTGATAGCATAGAAGAATGAAATAGAGTAGTGTCCGCTACACACTGGGAAGGCAAGTTGCGATGAACAGAAACTAAATAACAGACACTAAAACACAGCCAGGAGGAAAGGACGCGTTGCTTTTTTCTGTTTTACAATAGGTAAACTACTGAATGAAATCATCCGTAGCATATTGCAAAATGACAACGTAAGAATACTCCAAATATATATCCTAACACAAAAAGGGATTCATGTTTGAAAAAATGGAAGTGCTTATTAGCTGATTTATTACACATTGCAGACACATATCAAAGTACCGTAATGTTCTCCACAAAAATATACAACTATTAGGGCTCAATAAGTTTTTAAATAAAATGAGACAAATTCTAAACCATATCTAGCCTTCTTCGCCTAAAAATAAATTGCAATTTGTGTTCCAAAGAACCAGAGCGTTATAGGATCAAGATATTAAATACCATAATTTAGGTGAGGTTCACAGGAAGAAAGCAGAGGAAAGCTCCCTGGAAAACTTCATGTGAAAAAAGATCACGGAAATGAAGATAAAAGTCAGGTGGAATGCTGTAGTCATGGGAGCTATAAACAAGGGAAAATATACAAAATAAGTGGGGATGAGACATCGGCACCTTTGCATTATAGTATCCAAAGAAACAACAAAATATTATGGCTAACTTTTTGTTTAAAAATATACTGCCTAAAAGGAGAGAAATAAATTCAATACTCTGATTTATACTAATGTTTCATTTGAATGGCAATGTTTATAGTGAGGATAAAAATAGGCTACTTGAATGCTGCCAATTAGTACTAAATCTTACAAAAGTTTTCATGCAAGTTGCTGTCAGCTCTTCTGTTCCCTAAAGATGTGATTCTGGCACAAACTTCCTTTTTGTGTGTGTGTGTTTTTTTGTTTTTTTGCTGAAAAGCATTTGCTAATACATTGCAAGTGGCTTGCTGGGTAGAGAAGGAAAAACAACTCTGATTGCTGCCAAATATTTATACAATCATAACTACATAGTCACTCTTCTCCAATGGTGAGAACACACATATTCCAAAACTCTTTGCAAGGTCATGGAAAACAACTACAACAACCACAAAACTTGGTTTTCCTCTACATTTTACCAGCTATAATCTCCTTTTTCATTAATTAAATGGCCTGAGGTTTATATTAAAAACCATAAAGTATTTCCACCCAAAGTTCAAATTATTACTTCGTGAATATAGACAGAAAAATTGTAAATACAGAGAAATGTTCTATGCAAATCTTTATTTATACTTAAAATTAATAATAATCTAGAGATTACTTGCCGCATGTTCAAACTCTGAAAAAGACACAAAAGTGAGAAGAAAGAGACCTATTGTTTTTTCAGTCTAAACCATACCACAGATAGCTTTCCTTCAATCTTTCTATCTCAAGAATCAAAATCTCAAGTAACTCTCCTAAAAGGTACTTGAGTACTAGCTTTTTCATTTAACAGTTGGGACAATTGCTTCTTATCACTAAAAAACAAGGGCTTTTAGCTACTGGTGATGAAAACTTTATGTCCTATAAGATCACATATCATTATTTTTTGTAGTTTACTAATATATAATTCTAAATGTCATCTACTGAAATTTAAATATTCTTTATGTTGCCACAGGCTGCTAGGAGGAATGGGAAACAATCTGTATTATTAAAAACAAATTAGCTTCATAAATAAAACTACTTATCTTTAAAATGAGTTCAGTGATTCATAGAATAGGCATTGTAATAATGTTTCATTCCATTTTCATAACCATTGCTGGTATAAAATATTCAGAAAATGACTGTGTATAGTATATTTGAATGTAACAAAAATGCTGAAGCCTTTTTTCAACTTTAGTGTATAACTCTGTTAAAGTCTTCCATTCATCCATGCACATTTTTGAATCCTACATAATAACCTAAGCAATGAGATACATTCTAGTTTTAACTACATAAAGAAACTATGTATAAAATTAAGCAAATTACAAAAAGATATGCCCCCCAAATTTGTAGAATTTCTCACCATCAAATCAAATGTGGGAAGGGGGAAAACCAGGAGAGAAAGAGAAAGAAAAAGGAGACGGGGAGAGGGGAGAGAGAGAGAATAGAGAATTAAAGTACATGTAAAGCACACCTACTACATTGTTCCAGGAGTGTAAAATGTTATTAAAAGACAAATGTTATTTTACTTGAAGATTTTGACTGTGAGAAGGATTCATTATAGCAAATTTCCAAAATAAAAAAAAAATCTTATCACATTAACTTTGTGTGTCTTGAGTTTTGGCTATGTAATATTTGCAAATAAAATAATTCTATAAAGCTAAAAACTGAGCAGCTTTGGTCAAATGTCAGCCCTTTTTACTACTGTTTCTTGTGTACCTTTCATAATCTTTTATTATATTTAGTTTTTTTTTACTTATATCAAATATCTGGCCTTAGATGGTTCATCTTTTGAAATAAAGAGGAAAAACTACAACATATAAATCCATTTTCAATAGATTGATCAATATATATTAAGTAATGCAAAAGTTATTAAATGTAGTTTAAATATGTGTTGCATTCTCAAACTTCAACAATAAATGGTGAGTTCTGAATTTATTAAAACAATTTAACATACACAGAAATATTGCATCAGCTCATAATCATTGCTATCTCTGCTTTCAATAATAGCTTTTATCAATAAAATGATATATTTCATAATACTAATAGTAACTCCTGTTACTCCTATTTTTAGTGTTTACTAGATTCTTCATGGGCATTCTCTTTAACCATAACAACTGAGTAAGGTGGTTTTCCTCAATCTAAATCTGAGACTAGTAATAGGTTAAGTAACTTGTGCAAGGCTATATAAGACGGTTTCAAACTCTGGTAATTCAAATAATATCCTAGCCCCAGTGCTATGAATTTAGTAAGAATGTCTTAGAATATATTAAATTGCATTCAATTTCAGTGTATCAAAATATCTATATGACCCAGCAATATAACTCAAAGAGTAGTATTTTAGAGCTTAAAAATCTCCCAATGAAACTATGTACTGCAACACAGAATTCCTTTAAAAAAGACCATGATTTGCTTCCCACAACATCCACAGCTCTGGGCCCACCAAAAGGCACTTCTGTGTGTTCTTAATGCTATATATTGATAGTATATGTTGGCTCTGTCCATCTTGTTATAGGGCTTAGCTGAAAATTCTATTCACGAAAGTATAGAAGAAGAATTTAAGAGGCACTGTTGGAAGTAAAAAATTAGAGAAGAAGAGAGTGTAAGGAGAGAGCAAGCCAAATAACATACTAATCAGATAAGGCAAACAAAGGAAGCAACAATGCCAAGAAAGAAAGAACTAACAAGCTTCATGGTTGCCTGTGTGGATCATATACATGATTGTATATTTTGATTCATAAGTTGCAAAAGAAAATAAGAATCAACAAGGGTTAGACCTTCTTTAGATATGTGAGGGTTTATACCTAATGACGCACGTGGGGAGTGCTGGGACAGCCTTTTGTTTAATGCAGATAGAATTCAAGGATTCAGAGCCAGGATGGGGTCCTAGTTTTACTCTGAAACCAGAGAAACTCTGTGCAATTATATGTACATTTTTCTAAAAGAATAAGGACAAACGTTATGAAATACTCATTTTATATTACCTAAAAATAGTTTAATTCTATATAATCCATAACTTTTAGAGATGAGGTAAGGGCTCTATGAAGCATAGATCAAAATAACTATTAAAATTGTTTTTTAATTTATCTATCTCAGCATATGCATAGGTAGTATTAATGCTATACTAAATTGTATAAAAGTTTTAAAATTTAATATGGAATACCATAACAAATTAGAAGTTTCAACTAAGATCATATTAGCAATTAGTGTATGCCCTATTTAAGCAGATTCAATTATGATAGTAGCAGAACAATTAAAACATTACAGAAATTTCAGGTACTTGGGTCGAAGCATTCTGATAATGTTCTTAATACAATGTGAATCAAAACATTGCTGCATTTTTATTTGGTTTGCTTTTTAATTTCAAATGTTCTGTTCAGATAGAGGCATCCGACAGGAAATATTTCCCTTTCCTTGTTTGCTTTAGATACCATCTTGGCTTTTTATCATCATTTATGGAAAATCAACTTTTTCACATTTATATTTCAGGTGTCCATCTTAAAGAATCATTTTTTGTTCAGAATTTCTATTATTTAAATCTCTGTTGCCCTAGTAAAAATCCTCTTGGCTTCTTATTCTATATTCTCTTTTCAGACAGCCCTCTCTCACACATCTGTGCATAAATGAAAATATCATTTAGATGTCTGGGCCACCCATAGTTTTATCAGTTGGACTTACTCCTCCCACAGGAAAATTACTTCTCTGCACTGAGGGAACCATTAACTTATATTTCTAAGTTTCATAAACATGGCTCTTTTTCCGTATTCATCCCCCTGTCCTGTCAGAAAGCGTGGCCCATCTAAATCCTTTCCTTTTGTACATAATAACAATAATAATAATAATAATAATAATAATAATAATAATAATAATAATTGCATTTGTTCCAGATCTTCTGATTTTCCTGCTGTTTCTCAGACGGCTCATTCTCAGGCTTTACTCCTTTGTCCAAGCAATTTGTTCCAGCTTCTGATTTTCCTGCTGTTTCTCAGACGGCTCATTCTCAGGCTTTACTCCTTTGTCCAAGCAGTTATTTACTGTTGATGTTTCTCACAACTTAATCTTTAAACTCTTTCTCTTTTGTCATACATTAAATCTCATCTTTCCAATTGACTCAATTTTAAACCTGTAGTCCAAATGGCTTCTGATTCCCGCATATTACTACTTCAAACCCTCAAAGCCATTATCTCAAGAACTCAACTTATACCAATCCTGCCATTCATGCTATTCCTTCACTCTGTGACATCTAAAGAAATAGAACTGATACTGATGCAATTGTGCAGATCCTAATGTAGACTAACGGAGGTATTACTTTAGTTAACAATCATGCATAACCTGCTCCATAGTCTAACAAAGCTCTTCTCTATGACAATATGAGCTTTCGAGACATCTTTTAACACTTTTATCCTTGGTTTAAAACAATCATTTCTAACCTAGACTATTTCAAGTCTTCTAATTGGGTACTTATTGATTCCTTGCCCCTTTAACAGAATGTGCCTTATGTTTCTACCATATGAATTTCTCTATAGCTTTGTTATAAATGGAGATGTGTAATGTATTTTTTCTCTCTAAACAAATGAGCCTATCCAATTGATTCTTGCTGACATTCTGTAATACATAAAGTTCTAGCTCTATAAAAACTGGAAAGTTTTCTGATTGCCATAACCAATAATATGACAAATAATTGACTTTAGCCAATATAGGTGAATAAGGCTTATTGACTATATGTTAGAAAGCAGACATATTAGGTTGGAAATGACTGCATGTATGTCCAGTTTAAATTGGTAGAAATTCTGAATGTCATTATATTCCTTTATCATATTATATCAAAATTTTGATATTTTTATTTCTTAAGTGAACAAAGTTTACATTTTTCTCTAATTTTTAAGGTGTTCCAAAACCCTACATAATATTTTCTACCTTTTGTCATTGAAGAGTACTATCTAAAACTTCTTTCCTCATATTTTGTGTCTTAATCTTTATTTATTTGACACTGGACCTTGTTTTTCCCTAGCTGAGATATTTCATGCTGTACCAGAAACCAATTATTAATATTCCAGCTCTCAATGTAGTATCTCCATTCTGTCTAAAATCATAAATGTGTTAAGAGGACATTTTATACAGCACATAATTTAATTTTATACTGTCAGTTGTATGATTACTTTAAAAAAACATTTCATAGTTTGCATTAAAACAAAATTATTTCTTTAAATAAATACAATTATATTATGTCCAGATGTGTATTCTAATTTTAAGTAGAACAACATCTTTTGGCAAGATGAAAATTCTTCCTGGAATACTTAATGAATATAAATTATTTGCACTTAATTCTTTTCTTGTTGTTTTGTGAGGGAATGTAGTTGTAAGAAGCCTCTCCTTGGTTAATACACTTTCAGTATTGCTCCTCCCTTGTTTGATGTGAACTTTGAATCCTTTTAGTTCTTCATCATGTAAAGTAAACTGTGTGTAAGTCCTGTCTAAACAGAGACTTTATATTAATGTATTTTAATGAAATTGATTTTACTGCAAATAATACAACTGGCATAGTTTTTGCTATAAAGAAATTTTCCTGAATCTAGAAGCTCTCAAACTATATAAAAGCAAGTGTACTTATCAATGGAGCCTTTAGAAATCATTTACAAAAGTGAATCTGAACTCCATCTTCAGAGTTCTCATACCTTTTCTCTACCAACACAAGCCTGTTAGGAAAATTTTTAAGGTAAATGTTAATATGAAAATTCACTCACTGAATACTCACAGTTTTGTGAGTTTAATAACAAAAAATTCAATTGTGTTATAGAACTGTAGATAAAGCAGTTAGCTGAACACATAAGTTCATGTTTTGAAATTTAAGAATGTTTAGACCAGAATGTCCTTATTTAATGCTGAGTCTAGAAAAATAAATTTATATAGCATAGAAATATTTTTTAGAAGATTTCCCCTTATTGAGGCAGTAGTGAAATTACAGAACTCTGTGTTATTCAGTATCACAGAGGCCAGCATCTGTATACATTTACAAGATTGTTTCCTTTAAACCAAATAGGATTTATACTAAAATTCAAGGAAAAATATATATAAGATACTTTTTTTTGTATGGTCCTATGCTTTGGGGAATAAATTCTTCCAAATATTCTTAATTTTAAGATCATTTTATTATTAAAACAGTATCTTCAGATCCATTAGAGAACACAGAAAAAAGCATGACAACAATAAATATCAAAACTCCAGAATATTTCAAGAGATAACACAATTTTCATAAATCATCTTACACCAAATTTATTCAGCCATTATTCTCCTAAAATTGACACAGTTAAAAATATATCACTAATTAGTACTATGAAAAATTTCTTCTTGTTATCATTGTAACCTGAGGTTTATAATTTTATAAGATCAAATAAATAAGGCAGCAAACAATTGCTAATCACTACTGCTGAAACAAATGATAGCAGAATATTAAATTGATATAACAATATTTGTAATTGTCGGGCAATGATTAGCTTCCAACCTTAGGTTATACCCTGTCTGTAATATTGATGCACATTGTGATTTTTCTTAAGAGTACTTAAAATAATGTTCAATCCCTGCCTCTTTGGAGGATACATTGATTGGTTGTGAGGTAGGGCATGGTGCACACCAGTTGGCTTCCTACTGCCTTCCCCAGAACCATCTTTGTCAGCCTGTCTCTAAGAACATGCTGATCAACCTAGACCATCCTACTCCGCCATGATTCCAGACAGCCTATGCCATTTTGAAGACCAAAATTTCAATGGGAGGATAGGGTTCTACTTTACTGTTAAGCACTTTCATCTGTATCAGCAATATAAAGAAGGTAATTCACAGTGTTTTCAAATTAAAGGCCTGTTCTACATTGCACATAGTAAGCAAGCCACTTAAGTATCCAGTGCGCTGACTTTTATAATAGATATGTGCATGCTATGGGGTTGCTTTATGGAATAATATGTGTCATCAAGAAATATAGATGAAAAGTATATGACTTCTTTCAGGAGAAAAATCAACTAAATTTTCATACCAGGTAAGTGTATTTGTGTTTATGTTTAATGATAAATAAAAGCAATTTTGTTCTTACTGAGAGATTAATGCAACCTGTAGCTACAGAAAGCATCATACCTCAGTACAGATTAGAGAATGCATCTGTTTCTTCCACCTTAATAATGTTGACATGCCTTGCAACAATAGTTACAAATAGGGATTCCAACCAAAAACAAAGCACACAAACAAACAAAAAATCGAAAGTACACCTGAGTTCTTCTGGTGAATCAAGCATAAAACATAAATTAGACTGAGTGACAAATTCATATTGATTTGTTTATTGGTTTTATTCATGGCAGTGATCCTGTCCTCTCATAAATACATGAGTAAAAAGTTCAGATTGCCTCGTTCAGTATTTTGCTCAGTTCAAGATACAATCAGAACATATCTTAGAGTAGGTAATTTAAAAACAAGAAATTATTTCCATAGTTTTGGAACTTGGGAAATCCAGTAGACTCATGGATGAGGACAACTTTTTATGCCCTGCTATGTCAGACAGCACAAACCAGCTACTTTGGGTACGATTTATGTGGGAGGAAACTTCATAACCTAGTCTCTTCCCAAAGGCCTCTCACTCGAAAATTAATTTTCAACATAAGAGTTAAGGGAACAAAATTATCACAGCAAAGTATTAAGCTAATCAGAGACTGAGAAAATTTCAACGATTGTATGCAGACCATGAGGGACTTGGGGTTGGGGGAATCCTAGCAATACTTGCCATGTGCTGCCTGAGGCTTTCCTCCTCTGAAAGGCTGATTTTGTAATTCCTTTCATTCCTGTAAAGAACCTCAGCACTATTTTTTGTCTTTGTCAGTTTGGGCTGTTATTAGAATTCCATGTACTGGTGGTATAGGCCACAGGTATTTGGACACAATATATTTTTCATCGTTTGCAAGAAGAGGAAGTCTAAATTCGTGAACCAGAATGATTACTAATGATTACTTCTCTTTTGGGTTAAATCCTCATATAATGTCCCTTGGAGTGGAGAAAATGGGTAGGAACTCTACTCTTTCCCTTTATATAAAGACACTAATCCCAACGTGAAGTTTCCTATACCCATGACTCCATCTAAACCTAAATATTTCCCAAAGTTCCTACCACCAAATGCCATTTTTATGAGAGTTTAAGGTCAAGGTTTCCACAAAAGAATTTGGGAAGTACACAAACATGTAATTCATTCTGTCTTCTTTTAGAACCATTACAAATATTTATGATTTAATCCCCAACTAATCTTTGTATAGTTGTTTAAGAGTTCTTAGATGCAAACTTCTTAGTGGCCTCTCAGGCATATATCTATGCAAGATATATGCATAGAAATTTTCTTTAGAAAGCATGTAGTTATGAGTTGTTATTGAATACTCTAATAAAGCTTTATTGCTATTGTCAAAACACAGGGATAATAAATTTTGTGATACTGAAAGCTAATATCAGAATAAAAATTTCAAATGTAGCACTTTGTTAAAAAAATGAAATAAATATTTTCTCTTCTTGACTCTGTAAATCAGATGTACCAAAAATTCATGAAGAATGAATGATGAAAGGTGATCAAAACATTGGTTCTGTCCTCTGAAAGGCTCCAAAATATCTTTATTTTAGGGCCGGGGATTTAGCTCAGTGGTTCTGCCACCTGCCCTGCAAGCAGAAGATCCCAAATTCGATCCCTGGTACCACAAATATATAAATAAATAAACAAACAAAATATGTTCATTTTACGAGGTGTCAAAATAATTAAAACTAAATCAGAAAATTCATTGCACATTGCAAGTACTTTACAAATATTTATGTTTAATAATTTCCAATAGGAGATAATATAGAAGTAAAACCAAAAGTGTTTTTAATAATTCAGCTTATTTAAAACTAAATAATTTCACTTGATAAAGGACAGAACAACTGATTCATGTTAAGGATGCACCTGAATATTTTCCATAGTTAGGAATCTCAAAGTTAAATATTCCTTTCCTTCCTATGGCTTGTCATTTGAGAAAGCTCACTTTTTATCTCTTGTTTTATCTATAATAGTTTTATACATAGGTAAGGTCTGAGTTTTAGAGATCTGTATGCTTAAGTGTAATTATACTAAATTATACATTATTTTATGTTAGTCATTTTCCATTAAATGAAGAGATCGATATACCTCTATGAAATCTCCAAGGTTATGGAGTTCTTCTGGGACATCCACAGGACAATCAGACAAGGGTTGTCCACATTAATTACCAGTTACACACAGCAATTAAAATTCATAACTACAGTGCTTTAAAATACATGCCTCTGGCCATAGCAAAAGCACATAGCTGTAACTCATTTCCTAAATGACTACAATTATGTCACTTGTTTTTATTGCTGTATAATAGGTATAATGCTATAAAAATAGAAAACATAAGCTTATTGGTAAGAAAGTTATAAAGTTAATACATCTCTGTTGTTATGCATGCACATCATTGCAATGATAAAAATTTTACAAGGAAAAACAATTCAAAGTTTTACACACTGGAAAGGAATCTCCAGTTCCCTTTTCTCCTAAAAGTTAATAGAGTTTGAAGAAATAGAAAGGTCTTGCACTACATAATTATAAAACAAAGGATATCAGCTCTGGATTTGTCTTTTCTAAGTCTGAATCAGAGAGAGGAAGAAAATTCTGGGGACTGTGGCACAACCTTTTACAGAAATTATCCATGTATTACATTTCTATGAATGTATTAATGGAATATTTTTATTTACTGATTGCTTTCTTTTTGGCATGGGTATATCACCTGAAGAGTAAAAATACTGCCCATAAAATAGATCATTTAATTCAAACTTTAGTTAAATTGATAATGATAACAATTTGAAATTATATCGGTTTATGAATAATATCCATTTATTCCTCTATTTCTATATTATTTCAGAAAGAAATATATTACTAGGTACTACTACTTGAAAAAATAGTAAAAATGTTAACACTGATAAAATTATGAAGACCTATGCACTTAATGTATAATAATTATGTATGGGTTTATCCTATTAATTTAACTGTTCATATTTACAATAAAGATATATCTATCTGTGCTTACTATGTAAATAAGACATTAAAACTTCAGGCCATATGTGTACATAGGTTTTGAGCTTTGCTGCCTCCTTTATTGTGCTTGACACTCCTTAACATTTTAGTAGGCTGGCAATTTGAGCAAGAAATAACAAGTAGCAAAATTGTTCACTGGGAGAGTGTATCCAAGAAATCTGTAAAATTACCAAAGTAGTGACTAAGGATAGGAAGGGCCACACAGAGGGTTGAACCACTGGGTTGGATTCAGGATTTAGATATATCTGAATGTACCTGACTCCTTCACTGACTGCATGACCTGGACAAGTCATTTCACCGTTCTCTGTACTCTTCATTCTAAAATAGATCCTGTAATAGCAAATATCTGACATGGTCATTACAAAAAAATAATACGCAAAATACATTAACATCATTCGGTGTACTGACTCAGTGAGTAGGAAAAATACATTGCTATTCTTACTGTGAACACGTTTGAGTGTTATATTTGGTATATTATTCAATATTACTAGCATACTGTGTCTTCTCTTTTGATTTTCATAACAGTGATAGATCACAGCCAGTTGGTGTATTACCGTGGCATGTCACTGGTGAAGAAAGCAGCCCAGGGCACTTTGAAGGCGTACTTAGAGCCACAAGTTGAAAAATGGCAGGGTCTAGATGAAACACAATTGTTTAGGTCTGTACTTCCTGTTCTTTCAATATCCATAACTGGACGATGCTATCGCAAAAACCCTTGACACTCAGACCTTATAATGTCCCGATTGCCACGTTGCCTATTTCGGCAATTCCTGCAAAGCACGCTTTGGAACTATTAGACCCCTGTGGCATTTTGTGATATGCACTGCTCATTCCTGGTCTATGTTTCCACACACAGGCTCTTTTCTTTCCCAATGACTTCTGGAATTGACTCTAAACTGGTTCTCCTCTGCTGTGGTTCTGAAAACTTCCATCTTGAGACCACATCATGCAGTAAGTGTGCACAGAAGCTTACTCCTTCTCTAGTCCACAAGTATTCTCACTACTTTACATTATTAGAGATTTAAAAAATGTATTTTCAAATTCTGAGGTTGATCTTTTGCTACTCAAATATAAGCTTGTAGGCTTGTAGAAAGTGTTTGAAAAGTCCATTAATTTTAATTAATCGACTTATAGCTATGTTCTTTAATTTTTTTCTAAATAGATAATCTTGTAAGCATAATTGAAAAGAAAGTATGCTATGGGATTACACAGTTTGTATTATTCAAGAATGCAACAGCAATAATCTTTTAAACAGGATAATTGCCATTGTTACAAACCAATATATAATACATATAAACATATTCTTACAAAATTCTTAGTGGAAACATATTAATAAATGCTATATTTTAGAATGGACATGAGACAATAAAGTTCATACTTAACCATGCTTCAACTGCTTAGAAAGAAAGAAAAAGCAATCATGCAAATATATCTTAGTAACTTGAATATTTGTTATTTTCTCAGATAATTAGTGGCAATCATTCCATTGCCTTCTGAGGAGAATAGGGCCTTCAAGATTAACTGCTCATTGCTTCGATTGTAGTACATATATAGAACCATGTTTCAAGGATGATGCACGTTCAAATATAAATGGGTAATGTGTAGATGTTTTCAGTAAAAGACCGATTTCAAAAGTTGAAATTATATGTTGATTCTGTGTGTTTCCCCATTTGTAAAGTGATATGTAAGTCCAGGTATACAAGTACATTTTCTAAAAGTGTTGCTAAAAATATAAGGGTTTAAACGTTGTAAGTTTTGAAAAATTTGAAAAAACTGATGATCCCTACGCTAGGTTTCAAATCTGATTTATTAGATAGAACCAGTAGGGTTTAGTATTTCTTCAAATTAATTTTGTATAAATTCAATCTTGATGCATATTTCACCAGAGAAACTACTATGCCACAACCTGCACATAAGAGTTTTCCTTCGTTTTGGTTTCTGCATCTGGCAGTATGACATAATATCCATCAAGCAGTAAAACAGAAGGGTAAAGTCTCTTAGTATATACATTCATGCCCATATAAATCAAACTACAAACTCTACAATGTTAAGAAAATATGAATCTCTTTACGAGGTAATGGAACCATCTTGAATTCCTTAAATCAATAGTTCACTGAACCCAAAGAACAATTTTCCAGCACTGACACATACATAATCTATTTTTTTTTCAGTGTGCTAAAACTTGTTCTGTAGAAGAACTGAGTTCAGCTGTTAAAGTAAAAATACCTTAAACATACTTATGTACAATAGATATTACATTCCAAATTCTCAAGTAGAGATTAGTACTCTTCCTAGAAGTCACACTGTTCAAACCTCCTAGAAAACAATTATTTTTCTAAACCATTTACAGACTTAACTCCAAAGAATTATGTTATTGTCTGTCTAAAGTAACACTTTCTCAGTAAGAAAAGACCTGTGAAAATCTACATTTTTATACTTTTAGAAGCATAGAAAATAGAGAAAATTTTATTGGAACACTGATTTGTGTGCATAAAATTAGTTCCTATGCCTAGCTAACTGAAGAATTTGTTTTCCTCATAGTTTTCTTATGCTCATCAATAATGCCTACTTCTCAGAAAAAAATGCATTACTAATTTTTCTTTCTATATAATAGTAAGCTAGTGATTTTGCCATCAATACAACTGGAGAAGAAACATTCATAGCCATGTCTAATATTATTATCAGAGATGATCTATAAACACAGTTTTTTTCTAGAAAAAATTAACTAAGGAATTTGCACCAGCTCCTTTTTTCCCCTAGTTTCCAAATTGTAATAAATTCTGTATTATCTTTCCTTTATTCTGTGTAGGTTTATTGTTGCTGATAACATGATCTATTATTCTACCAGCCATGGTGAGATTGCCATTTCTTAAACAGACAGCACTTATTGGAAATTAAACCTCTACTAATGTATTATAATTATTACTTGAGGGTAATATGCTTTTCCAGCAGGGAGCTGCAGCAATGTGATGGTGACGTTTCTTCCAGGGAGCTGTTAATATTTCTTCTACGCTGAAATCCCACATAATGGATCTTGCCTAAGGCTGATTAATGATTTCGGAGCTGGAACAGTGATTTGTAGCTAAATCAGTCCTCACTGGAGGAGATTCAGGGTTATTTCAGTCAATACTGTTAAATAAGTATAAACAGTTACTTCAGTGAACACACATGTAATCCAGTAGGTAAGAAAGAGCAGCAATAAAAGGAAGTAAATAATGGTAATCTGCTGCCTATGCACTTCATTTACACTTATAACAGAAACAGGGAAGAAACACACTGCAGTGTCATCAAACCCATGGAATTACTTCACCGCAACACATTTTTCTGCATTGAAAAAGTAATTTCCCAAACAAGTAAAAGCAAATTGAGGTAAGTGCCAAAAATAAATCAGTATCTTTCCTTCCTTCTTTTACTTTATATCACCTTTGCCACTAAGGAAGAGATTGGACAAATAACTTGGAATGAAACTTGTGCCAGATAGATTTTAAGTAGGGAGAAGGCTTTGTTTAGGATAATAACCTGCATACATGGAGACCCGATACCCTACTTCTAAATTAGCTGTAGGGATTTTGTCTTCTCTCAAAATGACACAGAACCTGGATGTCATAAGAAGTAACCTTGAGATCTGTTTGCCTTGAGACATATAGCACGAATGTTTAGAATCAGTACCCTCTGGTCACTCAACCTAATTATTATTGGCTAATGTAAAATTATTATCAATAAAAAGGCAGAGATATAATTTTATTGTATACCTAAAATGTACCAATAAACTCAATAAAAGAAAAATATTAAAGGCAGAGATATAACTGCAGCAAGAGACAGCATTGCAGACCTTAATGTGCATCTTTGAACATGTGTTTCTCCAAGAGTCCTGCCTACCGCTGTTCCAGTGACTTCTAAAGCTTCAGATAGGTGTTGTTTAATCAAGGCCCCTGGACTTTGATTAGCACAATTAATTGATAAGCAGCATATAATTATGTTGCAAAGGAAAGACAAAATGCTTGTATAAAATTTGTGGTCTGGTCAGACACTGACTATGATCACAGCTATAGTGTGACTGTCGAAGTTAGAGTAAGGACTGCTAATATGTTAACTCAACAACATAATACCAGACAAAATGTGAAAGATGGGCTGCAGTGTCTTAGGTTTCCAACATCTGGCAGAATCTGGACTCAAAGAAACCTCTCTAAGAAATGTTAGTGAATTATTTTTCATATAAAAAATGAAAGAAATTAGTGTTAGGCCTGTACAAAACTGTATCCAAGCTTTGTCTTCATTTGCAACTTCTTTGTGCACTGCAAATGCTCCCCCAAACACACACACACACACACACACACACACACACATTAAGCCAATAAATTTCATTCTTTGATCAGAAGCAGTACTAAAGCATATCTTCACCTTCAATAAGTTTAATACAGGACACTTTTGAACTGCATATGGACAAGGAAGGGCAGGATACATCGTGTGAGGTTTTTGTTTTTATTCTTCCTCTCAAAAGCTCAGATATCAAGGACAAAGGTGACTGTTTCTTCTTCTAGTAAAAATGCAGGTATTTAACAGACACTCAGTAAAAACCTCTAATCATATTTTATTGTGGTGATTAGAAGATAAAATTCCTAGTTTCATAGCAAATGAGTTTTTTAACACCTTATTAAGGTATAGTTCATAAATATATCATTTTTCCATTCACATTTACTATCATAAAGTTTTAATATATTGAGGTTCAAGAACATTATGAGAAATGAATTTTAGAATAGTTCATCACCCAGATCTGTACACATAGTCCTCACGCACATTACCCTGTCTATTCAGTACTCTACAAGTAATCATTAATGTATTTTCTCCTTAAATTTTTCCTCCTCTGGGCATCTCATATAAGTGAAATCATATGCTATATTGTCTTTTGTGACTGACTCCCATCTTTCACCGTTTTTCGAAAATGTATCTGTCTTAAAGCACACATCAGTATTTAATGCATTGTCGAGTGTTACCTCACTAAATGGATGTAACATATCATGTTAATTTATTTATCAAGTGATAGGCAGTTAGGTTGTTTTCTACAGTTTGACTATAGCAAATAACACAGTTATGAATGTTATGTATTAATTTTGCATGCACATATATTTTTGGCTCTCGTCTCCATACTCTGAGGAAGAGAATTCCAGGGGAATAGATTAACTATACGCTAGACATCTAAAAAAATCAACCAAATGGTTTACCAAATGGTATGGTTATTTTCATACCCTCAAATAATATATGACCATTGCACTTTTTCCTAAAGGTTGGCCAACACATTTTATCGCCTATCTTTGATCACAACAATCACAGTGGGTGAAACTGTCTATACTGTGGTTTTGACTTGGATTTCCTAAATGACTAATAGCATGGAGGAACATCTTTCATGTGTGTACTGGGCATTTGAAGCCTTTAGAAAAATACATATTCTGATCATTTACCAATTTTTAATCGGTTCCTCTGTTCGTTGTTGAGTAGTAACATTTTTTTATATTCTAGAAATATTCTAGACACATATTTTTCTTTTGAAAATATTTTATGCCATTTTGAACATTGCCTTTTTACTATATTGACGTTGCTTTGTGCAGATGCACAGATGATTTGATTTTCTTGAAATCCAATTTATCTAAATGTTCTTCTGTCGTTTCTTCGGTTAGTATCATCTGCAATAATGTGTTCCTCATCCAAGGTCACAAAGATGTTTTCTTCGAAGAATTTTGTAGTTTTAGCTCTGATATTTGGATTATGATCAATTTTTAGTTATTTCTTTTTGAATATTGTAAGGAAGGAGTTCAACATTACCTTTCACCTGTGGAATACAGTTGTGAGAGCACCATTTTTTAAAGGACCCTGATAGTTTTTAATACTGAACAATGTACTCACTTCTACCAAGCCTGAGTTATGTCTTCAGTAGAAGGATGTGATGGCTAAAAGTAATAACATGCTTGGTTGTTTTCAGAACTAGCATCATGTTTAACACACAATACCTACATTTTAGCTCTTTACAGAGTTCCACAGGTTATCCAATTATTTCTTTCTTATGCCTTTTCTCCTCACTGTACCACTGGTTATAATTTTAAAAATGTTCTGTTGTAAAATATGCTCTTTTTCTATATTCTCTTCCCCCTAAGAAATTTTTTCCTCCATGTGAGTCTCTTGTCTATCTACCACTTAAATATCTAAGAAAGTAATTGAGTAATGCTTAAAATAAAGCACAAAAGCAACATTATTCCTTAATGGAACTATGTTGGTATCCTGGGGAGCCAGATGAAGTATCCTGAAACTCCATTCCACATCTTTTAATCACTCTCTATTAGCATTTATTCATATGTGTATTCAAACTTCACAATGGCAAGTGCCTTTTAGTCACATAAAATGCTATGTAAATGTGGTAAAATGTTGATTATCAATTATCACTTCAGAAAGAAGTGCATATGTAAAACAAGGTGCCCAAAGCACCAAAAAAAAAAAAAAAAAAAAAAAAAAAGTTTTTCCTCCACAGTCTTGTCAAGTTTCACACTTTCTGTAGGATATTGCACATGTAAGAATGATGTCTTGAAATTGTAATTCTTCAAACCAGGAAAATTCACGATAATTGATACTACAGAGAATGTGTAGTTAGGTTCATGTACTGCCTTTGCAAATTACTGGATGTTTGATCTTGACTGGGTTATCTTCTCCATACACTTTCCTATTTTATGTATGTGTGTGACAGCTCGCTGTCAGGAGATTCGTAACAATTAAATGTGATTGCGAAAAGGAAATGCTGATTGTCACAAGTTAATTCCAGCTTGAGGGAGAAAACCTGTGAAAATTTAGTTAGGTCGTTATTTTAAAATCCAAAAATCATTATGTTAGCGTGGTCAGAATACCCTAATAAAACATATAAATATAATACTAAGAATGTATATTATATGTATGCTAAAATGATTCTCAAATCTTTAAGATAAAATAATATTGAACTATGTGAGGTAGCAACTCTTCTCCTTCACTTTAAAATTAAGCAGTATAGATATTTAGATCCACTGATCAATTAATAGTGGATCTTGCAGCGATGGAATATTTATATTATGTTCCTTTCTCAACAACCAATAATACCTTTTGACAATCTGAATATATTTCTCATTGTTACAAACCAGTACAGTGGGTAATTAGGGAAGGAAAGTTCTCAAAAGAATCAAAAGAAGTATTTCCTCATTGGATTGTGATAATGAAGCACCAAAGTGATGGGTGGATACATAATTTTATAGAAATCTAAATATATATATATATAACTTTATAGAAATCTAAATATATATATATTACTTTATATAAATCTAAAAAATATATATATTTTTTCAATGGAGACATAATGGCTTATGTTATTATTAAAATCTTATATATTAAGCTTCTTCTTAGAAATGCACAATGACTGATAATCCAAGCCTGCTCTCCAATTAATTAGAAAAAGGGTATTTTAATATAAAAGTCAAGTAATGTTTATTTACTTTTTTAGCAAGTGTTAAATGATTAATTTCAAAGTGCAATAATACAATATTTTTCATATCTACAGCTGTGAAAATTATTCAGAGGGAAATATGTGTTAATAAATGGAGATGTGTTAATAAATGAAGAGGGTAGTTTCAATATGAAAAAAAAAAGGCCTTAAAGTTAATGCCATAGACATTATACCATGTACTTGTCCATGTCACAAGTTCATTTCTTCTTTTATGACACTGATCACTAGTCAGGAGAACTTACAAAATGTCCAGGCTTCGGGCTTTAGGAATTACAGTAATTCTGGTGTGGGTCTACAGCGAGGGAGGGGAGAGTACTTGAGTAAGGAAGTGCAATCAAGGATGTTGAATATAAGCTATACTCAAATTGCTGTATTTTTCACCTTCAGCTAACAGCAGAAATGTTCATGTCATGTGATAATTGATATCCTGGGAAAAGCATTGTTCTTGCAAGCAGCATGTATGTCATTTGTGAAATATTTGGATTATGTATTTGAGACTTTTGCCAATCTTATCATGAAATAGATACAATAGCAAAAGAAGAGTGACTAAAATCAGATCTACCTCTGCATTAATTGGAAATCCATAACAAGTATCTATTGACGTTTTTAGTTTCAAAGGCTTTTATTTCTATATATTGTAAGAATTTTGCAATCATTAACAAATGCCAGTGATTGGAGTAGTGGACAAGGAAAAGGGAAAGATGAAATAAAATAATTCTACCTTATTTCCAAATATTTAGCTCCATTCAAACAGTATTTCCAAAAAAAATGCCCATATATCTTTTTCATGAAAAAGATAAAGTTTCAGATTTTGTGTCAAAGTAGAAACATTACATAGAGATTTGATCACTCAACATCATACAATAGGCAAAGTGATGGGTATAGATAATTATAACAAAGTTTACTTTTTTGAAACTGAAATCACCAAAAATACTCAAAACAAAAAGAAGTTAATTCTAAATTGAATTTACAAAGAAAAATATCACAAAGATGATTATATTTCACATGCTTCTTAAAAGATGAGTTAGATTTACACACTTAGAAAAGGGAGGGGATTACTTTCCTGGACAAGAACTGAAAGAGATTAAACTTGAGTATGACTAGAATTTTTATGCCCTGCTTCTGTAAGAAGAAGCCTCCCAGCATGAGAAATATGAGGAAGTATAAATTTCTAGATTAATGGAAGACAGTTTATTGCGTGAAACTATGTTATTTATCATGAAATATTGTTTATTTTAAATGTTTTCTACTTCTAAATGAGCATATTAAATGATCCTGATAATAACTAAGATATAAATTGCAATATGGGAATTTGTGATTATTTAAATATTATTTACTCACAATATCTGATGGGACAATTTTCTGGGACTATACAGGTGTTAAAGCACAATTCAACTGAAAGGGTATTCATGATATTTAAAAGACAATGGCATAATTGAAACACTAATTGCTCTCCAATGTTTCCTTAAGTCAAGACCTCTGCTGACTCAATAGAAAGTTTCCTCTTGGAGATACAGAAGAAGCTGTCTCATGTTTAGGATATGACAAAATACAGGACAGAATGATCCATCCTAAGAAACAGAAGAGCATACTAAGAAAAGTAATAGACTGAGATACACAGATCCATAATTTGAATTTTTTAAGATTAGACAAATATTATTTTTGTGCAAAAGGCTTAGACCTACTACCTTAATATTCTCAAGTAAGACCAACATTGGAACTAAGATACATCATGTAAGGGTACAAGATCCCAATGATGAATGTAACTGTACTGTATACCTAAAATGTACTAGTAAACGTAATGAGGGAAAGAGTTATAATTTCAGTTTAAATGATCATTACTTATATGTTTCATTAGTTATTTCCAATATTTAAAGTTTATTATTCTCTGTGAAGACAGTCTCAGTTTTTCACCATGTCCCACAATACAGTCTGGAAAAAGAATTCAAGTCAGTTCCAGGGTAATGGGTTGGATATCAAATCTGTCTTTCTTTCTTTCTTCTCTTTCTCTCTCTCTCTCTCTCTCTCTCTCTCTCTCTCTCTCTCTCTCTCTCTCTCTCTCTCTCTCTCTCTCTCTCTCTCTCTCTCTCTGCAATAAAGATCTGCACACAAGACCCCTTTCACACTTAACCTGACTCACTTCCAGCCTTTGAATCTCACTGGGCACAGCTAGTCATAGCAACTCATGAATCCCCCAGGCTTATGGCACAGGCAGAACTATTGTCTTCCACTATTGTTGGGGTGAGTGCTTGAGGCCTTCTCAGATTTCCTTCATGGCTACAAGAGTGTTGGGATTACAGGTGTGCGACGCCACACCCAGCCATTCAACTATTTTCTCATTTGTGGAAACTGATAGATGACAGGTGATAGATAAATAGATTTTTAAAAGTACAGGAGGGATTATTGGAAAAGAGAGGGGTAGAAGAAATGGAAATAGAGAACATGAAAATTATTAAAGCACGTTATTTGCAGATATGAATGTGTTAAATCGAAATTGTGACAGTTCAATTTGAATGTATCTGTTTGGTCAGCTTGGGACCATGCTGAGGATTGGTTGAGCATACTTTTGGGTGTGCCTGAGTGGGTAATGGAGGTGTGGCCTTGGGTAACATGGCTGGGCCCTGGCCTCTTCCGCTCTGGCCTGATTTCCCTAGTCTCCTTCCTGGGCATCTTGAACTAAGCATCTTTGCTTTGCTACATCTTTCTACCATGATGCTCCTGCTTAGGATCCAGCTGACTACAGACTGAATCTCCCAAAACCATGAGCTAAATTACACCTCTCTTTTAATTTCTGGGTTCCAGATATTGCATATCAGTGATGAGAAAGCTAATAGTGAAACTTTGTATCCAAAATGGGTTGTTGCTATGGCTGTATCTGCCCATGTGGTTTAGAGTTCTTTAAAAGTTGTTTTGTAGAAGGAATTTGAAAGATTTGGAGATATAGGCCAGAGTAGCCATGGAATACTCTAAACAATTTGACAGGTGGTTCTGGTCAAAACTCAGATCAGTGCTAAGAGGATTCCAGACAATAAAGGGCAGTAAAAGAGGTTTTATTTGGGAAAAAGATTCCATCGGCATTTAGATTATATACATGCTACATCTGGCAGACTATATCCATCTACATTTTACCCATGTCCTGAGACTTTACAGGGGACTGACATTAAGGGAAGAGAATGAATCTGACAGGTGGAACTTCAGGTCAGTCCAACGTTTAGTTGTGCTGTGCACATTGATGGCTGTTATTAGTAAGATTTGATGTGAGGACCAGGGGCCAAAGACAGAGTGCTACCTTTGAAAAACTTAAAATTTGGCCCAGAAAGAACCACCTGTAAATTTGGGAACAGAGGAGGTTTGGCAGGTGAAGAGATTAGTGTCAATGAAAAGAAGTAAAGTAATTTGCAAAAAGACGAGAAGAAACGTAACTTAAAGGCATCTCAAAAATCAGTAAGATTCACCCATCAAAAGCCTCAAGGGTGCAGAATTGTCAATCTCATTTGCAACCCTACTCCACAAGAGCCTAGTCAGGAGTTGGTGCTGTGGGACTGACTTTATTGTACCTGTCCATCTAAGCACTACAAGCAGCTGCGGCCATGGCTGAAGGGGATGCACGCAGCACACTTTAGGCCTAAGTGAGTTCAGAGGTGTGACAGTGGAACCAATCTCGTGTTCCTGGCCCTATCTTCCTGTGATGTTGTCCTGCTGTGTTTTCTGATCACCACAAATGAAGCAGCTTTCTCTGTTGTGCTTTTCAGCCGTGATGTTTGTCCTTTGGACTTGGCTCACCATAAACGGAACCCTCTAAAATGGAAGTCAAGATGAACTTCTTTAAGCTGTGTGCGTCAAGTATTGTCTTGAGAATGATGAAATTGACTAGTTAAGTTTTACAATTTATGTGAGTTAATTTTTAAAATAATTAATTGATAATAAATTATACCATAATACTTGAGAAATTGTTTTGAGGCTTAATTAAAACACATTTTAAACTTCTAATGTATTGATTTCCATTACAAGCCTCACGAATCCTTCCTTACAGAAGACTCGCCACTAAGCTTTAAAGTTTTTGTGAACACTTTCATCTGGGCTTACAATGACCCCCACCCCAGTATAAGTTACTCGCAATATCTATGATTCACTGTTTGCTTAAAGGCAACTTGAAGCAGCAACATTTTCCCCATAGGCTTCTCATACCCTAAGCCTTGACTGTTAACCTTAATTTTACAGCTACCTAGCAGAGTTCCATGATCACTGTAAGTTCTCATTAAATATTACCAGAAACTACAACGGGGTTGACAGGGAAAAATGACAGAGAATGTGAAGTGAAATTTTTTCTTTTCCTCACATTTTACTTTATCTCTCACGAGGACATATCATCATTTGCCTGGCTTTTAAGCTCATTGTCTACATAGTTTTCTCACATTGTAAATCCTGAGTCCATTGAAGATGAGCTTTTTAATACAACTTTAATACCACCTGGCTTACCATGGTGAAAGGAAACAGATCTTCGGGGAAAAAAAAGAAGTATATACCAACGATGATAAATAGATTTTATTTCACATGAATGAAAATGAAAAAAAGAAAAAATAATTACAGTAACTCTCTAGATTCTTACCCA
Source organism: Fukomys damarensis (assembly GCF_012274545.1). Taxonomy (NCBI): domain Eukaryota; kingdom Metazoa; phylum Chordata; class Mammalia; order Rodentia; family Bathyergidae; genus Fukomys; species Fukomys damarensis. The sequence continues at coordinate 17,385,506 of NW_022900913.1, forward strand.
GAAGTATTTTAAAATTCAATTTTTGATGCCTTCTATGGTTTCACAGCCCCAAAACAGCAGGTTTCAAGGTAGACAAGGTGCCAAGCATTTTATGTGATGTTTTCTTTTCATGTAGTTAGTGGTATAATAATATTATGTTAAAAGCAATGGATTTATCCTTTTTAAAATCTTGGGATGATTCTAGCAGTTGCTCCATTTTTCCCTTTCTTGTTCACAATATACCTAAAGTGAAGTTTGTTTTTACTATTGTGATATATTTTTACGTTCTGGAAAGGAAATGTAATGAACTGGATTACAAGACATGGCGAACCTCGAGAGAAAAGCAACACTGTTGTTTTCTTTCTTCTTACTGCACCCTCAAATATAACAAGCTGTCATGGAAATAAAGTTAGGGAAGGGAGGAGGGGGTGAAGGGAGGGCAGGGGCAAGGGGGAAAAATGAGAACCAAGACCTGTCATGTAGAGGTACAAGATCCCAATGATGAATGGAACTGTGCTGTATACCTAGAATGTACCAATAAAGAAGCTGTCATACTCTTACTTTGCAGATGGCAGTAGCTGAGCAGAAAGAATTTGGCAAAGTCTAATTCCCACTGAATTAGCAATGGTGGGAATTAGAATTGTGGACATTGAGAAAATTTGCCTTGTGTCAGTTGTTACTATGAGTACAGTTAGCCCTCCATATCCACTAGGCATGATAAGTAATCTAGAGGTAATTTTAAGTACAAGAATATCACCCACACAGATGTTGGCATCCGGAGAGTTTGTGAACCAATCTGCTACGAATGTGAAGGCATGAATGCCCATGAATAGAGGGAGTAGAACAACCTAAGTGCCTCTCTCGGCTTTGTTGTGGGTAAAAATCTTTCACCATTTAAGAAAAGCATCTGAAGGCCCTTCCATGTAAGCTGGGTACAATGAGTAACAATAAAATAATATCCAATACATGTTAAGCGACTGTTACATGGCAAGCTTTGATCTATTGATAACTTAGGCTGTCCTTACAGTATTCCTAAAATAGATAATGTCATTATCATTATGGAATTTTCTAGCATTAATCACTTTTTAGCAGCACCACTACCACAGTGATCAACAATAACAACAACGAAATAAAGGCTAAAATCCGTAAGTGGATTGATGTGTTTTTTGTTTGTTTGTTTGTTTTGTTTTTGTACTGGGGATCAAACTCCAGCCCTTATGTTTGTGAGGCAGGCAGCAAAACTATTGAGCCAAACCCTGGGCTTGGTGTCTTTTGTAAGAGGCTCCAAAGAGAAAAAAGTAAGAAAATGTTTGCTACTGCACATATCAGTAAGTTAAGGAAATAAAATAAATCAGAAATTTTAGGAAAGTTGGGAATTCTGTGTGTGGATTGACATTTTAAATAGTATTATCTTAAAACTCTAATTAAAACGTAACATTTGGCTGGGTGTAGTGGCTCACGCCTGTAATCCCATCATGTGGGAGGCTGAGGCAGGAGGATCACTGTGAGTTCCAGACCAGCCTGGGCTACATAGTGAGTTCCAGGTCAGTCTCAACTACACAGTGAGACCCTGAAAAAAAAAAAAAAAAAAAAAAAAAAAAAAAGGAGCATTTTCCCAGCCATCTGCATCATTTTCAACATTTAATAGAGCTGTATGGACATAGAGAATGCTAGAATGATCATTTTTAAAGCTTTTTAAAATTAAGTAGTGAAGAAAAATCATTGGAGAGGCTAATGATTGATATGAGAGTGGAATGATAAGAAGGAGCCTGTTTGATAAGAGCTGGGATACATTAGTCTTCTCAAATTGATGTAAAATAAGCAAGGAAATGCAAAGGTTGATTGATGCAAGAAATGATAGATAGGTAGAGGGCATCTATAGGAAATGGACTGGATCTTTCTCAGGGAAGATGAACACAGAGTTAGTTAAGGTGGAGTATGGCAAAAAAGACTTGAATTATTTCCCTGATATTATAAGAAGTTCAATCTTATTTAAGATTGAAAATGATGATGAAAACTTGAAACTGGAGAGTGATGATCTGATGTAAAGACATCTTTACACTTACGCACTGTCATTTGCTGGTTTATGTCTCATATACCTGAGTGTTCAAATATGAAGAACCTGTAAAGGTTAATGGATTCCGATTGTTTGAATGATGTCATTTTGATCAAGGTTTTTTCCTTTCTTTGTTACCACTAATACTGGCTCAATCACTCAGGGCAATAAGAAGACGACTTGGTATAAAATAGGTAATTTTACCTATGATAGCTATATTGAACAATACTCATAGGAATAAGAAAACTTTCTCATCTTCTGGATCCTAGGAGAAAGGCAAGAAACTTTATGAATGGTCTTTCAGTGTATTTCTCAATGTAAGTATAGGCCAGAGTTAATCATGTCTGAACAGATCTCTCGTGAAAAGGAGCATACAATAATACACTAAGAGTAAACCAGCTCCTATTTAAGTGGATATTGGAGCAGCCCCCCCACCTATTCTGTATATGTGAGATTTCTTAAAGTCAGGGTTCTATCAGGAAATAAAAATTAGGGAAATGATGTTCTATAGGCAGCCTGCAGCATTCGTCAGAAATCATTTGTCACTGAAACCTCGAAGCGAAAAAAATGAAAAAAATGGAATTAATTGGAGGATATCTGTCAGAAAGATTTAATTTGTCAACAAATCATTAGCACTTCCCAGGTAAATCCAGCTCTGTGGCTTTGAAACCTCTAAATTCACGAGGCAATTCTTACGGTAATGTGTTTTTTATCAGTTGAATGTACCTGTAGGAAGAAAGCATTCGGTTCGAAACAAATTATACGTATCCCTATGATACCTTTTGCTTTATATTTAAATGTACACTTTTGAGTTTGACTAACATGTATTCATTCTTATTTGACTGTATATGTGTACATTACTAACATGTCGGTGATAGTCATCTCAGAACCAGATTCTAGAAAAGCATGGAACCCTACATTTTTTTATGATGTCCCAATGGGGATAAAAGTATTCTACAAGGGGTGATGCTCTCTGGCTATGCCTTTACTTTTTTGATGCCAGAGTGCACATTAAATTTAAATATTTTGGATTTCAATCCTTTTTAACATCTCAATAAATTAATAAAAGTCAGTACCTGTGGGAAATCCTTTCACACAAAATTCCATTATGTAGTGACTTTATTAATATTTATTTATTAATATCAATTCCAAATATTAGTTCTACACTTTTCCCTACCAGCTCTGTATTTTAAGATTAATACAAATTTAAAGATTTATATTCAATTACTAAACAACTAATGAGAAATAAGATCTAGAAAATTGACTATAGAGCACAGGAATAGGAGCACACATGGAGAGAGGAAAGAGCGAATTGTCTCCATTTGTTGCTCTTTTAGCTTTTTATGTACAAGAGAAGAGGTATGTAACTGCTCATAGCATTTTATTTCTTTCTTCTTTGCATCACTGCCTTAGAGGCAATTTAACAAATTATTTTTCAGATGAGCACACATTTACATTCTGCTCACAGAACAGATAGGTTACTTTTCTCTCTTGACAGGAAATTCGCATCAAACACAAAGAAATCCAGGCGTCATGGTCACCACAATCAAGGAATCCTAGGTCGTCATTTCTCTTCTCTGTTGTTTTATCTAAACTTTTTGTATTTCTAAAATAGAGACGCTATAACTAATTATAAGTAGATGGAATTATTTCTTCCAGCATACAATATATTCCTTAGTTTTTATCTTCAATCTATCAGATTTCTAAACATCGTAAAATTCTCTCCTCCTGTATCTCTCTCAATACATACATATATATATATGAAAATTACATACAGCTAAATGTATGTGTTTTAGTTACATGCTTTGTAGGTGAGAATAGCATCAATTAAAACTTCTCAGCCTGATGTGTTTAGGGAAATTCAGCCTATCAATCATCCATGAAAAAGATATGCAAAAATCTTTCATATAATTTTCCCAAAGCATTTTCAAGCTTTAGTTAGTTTCCATGAGTAAATAAGTCTTGGATTACATAAATAAATAAAGTTTTGCTTACTTATGTTTATGTAATCATTAAGAGAATATGATGCATGCGATTATTTTTAAAATATAGTATGAAGTGAATTCTAATACATTAATCATTATAGGCTACCATAACAACATACTACAAGGTGGCTCACTTTAGCAACAGGAATTTTTTTTTCCAGTTTCTGGAGATCGAAAGCCTAAGACTAAGCATTTATTATTGGTAAGATATGTATTCTGGCACGCAAAGGCTGCCTTCTAACTGTGTCTGCATATGGCCTCAGAGCCCTTGCTGACAAAGGAATGTGTGATCTCTTCCTTTCGTTCTATTGGCTTACGGCTCCACAGCTACCACCTGTTGAGCTTATGAAGGTATAAACACAGTCAAACTGGTGTTTAGGACAACAGCATGTTAATTCTGAAGGTACACAATTTACTTGGAGAATTACTTAAGGGTTAGTATGTGAATAGATGAAAATGTTACTCCCTAGGATATATTTATGTTTCTTCTTACATAGCGCAGTGAATTTAAACTCACAACATTTCTGCATCAAAGCCCTCTACGCTGTCATCTGAAATCACCTCTTGTCTATAATTTAATATAATCTACTGTACTATTTCATAGAAAGAAAAGGAGAGTACAGGAACATGATGTGACCTCAAAGGACAGTTTTTATAACAGCACCCTAAAAGTATTCCCCTGATGAACTGCCATGAGATTCTAATGTTGAGAATTCATAGATTAGGTTTTATGGGAAGAACTTCTTAAATCATTTCAATTTGCATTACAAAGTATGAATATTTTTCTTTAAATTGTATACTTGGCTTGAGTGCCAGAAGATCTGTTATGTGGTGTAGACTCCCCTACTAGCATAATTACTTCAGCAGAAATCAAATTTCTGGTAACCAACCTGCAAGATTATGGAGAATTTCCAACAAAATGTACAATTACTGTAAAAACATTGAGACGACATATTGATACCCTTGAAATATGTGCTAATGTATTTATTGGTGTCCAGGCAATGGCTAGCATCTCTGAAAGTTATTCTAGTTGCTAGAAGCCTACACCATTAAAAAAATGTATTTTTTGCTCTTTTTTTCTAAGTAAGGAACATGTTTTGGTCCCATTGCATGTATGTGGAAAACACATACTTATCCATATTATGAAGAATTTAAAGATGTTAAAAATATTGTGTTACTCTACAATAAAGACTGAGTAAAAAGTAAAAACGGGTTCTACTAAACTGTTTCTAAAAAGATTTTGACAGAACTTAGTATTTTTTCTGACAACAGAGAATGTTTCCTTTTCACTTTAAATTAAAGATGCTGGTATATTTTAAAAATTCTTATTAGTACATTTGCAGTACATAATGTTTACACTCCTTGTATGCAATAGGTACATGCACTTAACACATCTTCATTTCTTTTTTCATCTCCTTTTTTGGTCCTTCATTCTGCCTCACTCCATCTCTTGAAACCTTTCTCCTCTAGAAATGCCTCTCTACTTCCTGTTGGCTATTTTCATTTAGCTCTTTATTTATAACTTGCAGTTCGCTTATACATTTCATTTTATAAAAATGGGAAAAACTCAAAAAAATATTTTTAAAGAAATGAGTGTAGTTTGATTTCTTCCTTTCCTCTTTATTATTTCTTGATTTGATGATACTCTACATGGAATACCCAACAAACTCTACCAAAATACTTCTAGACTTAATTGACACTTTTAGCAGAATAGCTGGATACAAGGTCAACACTCAAGAATCAATAGCCTTCTGGTACACAAATAACAGACTAACGGAGAGAGAAATTAGGGAAACAATTCCTTTCACAATTGCATCCTAAAAATGAAGTATCTAGGAATCAATATAACAAAAGAAGCAAAAGACATCTACACTGAAAACTACAGCACTCTGAAAAAAGAGATCGAAGAGGACATAAGAAAATAGAAAGATACTCCTGCTCCTGGGTAGGAAGAATCAACACAGTGAATATGGCCATACCACCAAAACTGCTATACAGATTCAATGCAATACCAACTGAAATTCCAACACTATATTTCACAGAACAAGAAAAAAGAATCCAAAAATTCATTTGGAACCATAAGAGACCTAGAATAGCAAAAGCCATCCTAGGCAACAGAGACATGGCAGTGGATATAACAATTCCCAATTTGAAACTATACTACAAAACCACTGTGATTAAAAAAAATATAGCATGGTATTGGCAAAGTAACAGACCTGAGGATCAGTGGAACAGGTTGAAAGATACAAAAACAATTCCAGATGTACTCAGCTATCTCATCTTTGACAAAGGCACCAACCATCCTCACTGGAGGAAAGATAGCTTTAATAAAAGGTGTTGGAAAAACTGGATTTTAACCTTCTAAAGACTAAAACTAGACCTTTTTCTTTCACCGTGCACTAAACTAAAATTGAAGTGGATTAAAGATCTAAATATTAAAACAGAAACAATAAATTTGCTGGAAGATAACTTAGGCCGAATTCTTGAAAACAGTGGTATTGGAAAAAACTTTATGAACAAATCCTCAGTAGCAAAGGAACTAGCAGAAAGAATCAACAGTCTCATCTTATTAAAAAAGTTCTGCACTATAAAAGAAACCATCAACAGAACTAAGAGAAAACCTAAAATGTGGGAAAAATTTTTACCAACTTCTCCTCAGACAAAGGACTATTATCTAGAATATATAAAGAACCCAAAACAATCATCCACCCCAAATATAAAGACCTAATTCAAAAATGGGCATTTGAAATGAACAGACATTTTTTCAGACAAAGAAATAAAAGCAGCAAGTAAATATATGAAAAAATGTTCCACATCACTAGTCATTTGAGAGATGCAGATGAAAACAACACTGAGATTCCACCTCATCCCACAAAGAATGGCTGCTATCAAGAAATCAACTGTGCCAGGCCTGGTCTCACATGCCTTTAATCCCAGCACTTAGGATGCTGAGGCAGGAGGATTGCTGTGAGTTCGAGACCAGCCTCGGCTACATAGTGATTTCCAGGTCTGTCTCAACTACATAGTGATAGTTTAACCCTGTCTCAAAACAAAACAAAACAAAAAAAAGAAACAAAACAAAACAAATGAAATCCATAACATATGTTGGCGGGGTTGTGGGGAAAAGGAACCCTTCTCCATTGTTGGTGGGAGTGCAGACTTGTGCAACCACTGTGGAAATCAATATGGAGATACCTCAAAGAATTAGGATTAGAGGTTCCATTTGACCCAGCCATCCCTCTGCTGGGTATTTTCCTAAAAGAATTAAAAGAAAGATATCACAGTGATATATGCACACCTATCATTATAGCGGCACAGTTTATAATAGCTAAAACTTAGTAACAGCCCATTTGCCCTTCTGTTGGAGACTGAATAAAGAAGATGTGGTTTTCTATAAAATGGAATACTACTCTGCCATAAAGAATGAGAAATTAGAGTCATTCATAGGAAAATGGATACATATTTAGGATGTACTCCTAAGTGAAATAAATAAGTCGCACATGTGTAAATACCGAATAGTTTTTCTGGTGTGAAAAACTATAGTGGTACATAAGACCCTAATGATATAATTGACAATGTGAAATGGGAAGAAAAGAAGGGCTAAAGGTATAGGGGGAATGGGCAGGGTAGTGGAAAGGTAATCAGGGAAAAGAAAAAATGAGAAAACGAAAAAATGGAAATAAAGTGTTTGTAAATAGGGAAGGGAGGAGGAGGTGAAGAGAGGGCAGGGACAAGGGGAAAAAATTAGAAGCAAGACCTGTCGTGTAAAGGTACAAGATCCCAATGATGAATGTGCCTGTACTGTGTAACTAAAAAGTACCAATAAACTCAATGAGAAATTAGAAAATTGACAGTGTAATTATTGTTTTTGTGAGATTTAGAGACAGACATTATTTAATGACAAATTTACATAGTGGCAAGGCCAACTGAAAGAATCAGTATTGATTAAGTGTGTTGACTTAAATCAGCAGTTATAAAATTATAGAAAGTTAGAAGGATGAATGTGCAAATTTAATTCATAATATTGGATTTGGAAAACTCAAACCTTATCAAGAAACAGAGTATTAAGGAAGAAATGCATAAAATCTTCCTGAACGTGAATAAACAACTTGAATACATGGATATCAATTTTTCAGACGTAATTGGAATCGTCCATATTTCAGTTGTTGCATGTTTAGTCCACAAATTCCAAGTAATTGAAATTAAAGATGTCAGTAAAAAATGTTTTTCTCTATTAAAAAGAATAAGCAATGATTTCCAAGGAGAAACTGGAGTGATTAGGATAATAAAGATTTAAAGCTGTACTACAAATAATCTTAAAATATATTGAAATTTGATACTAATATAAGAATATAGGAGGAATGGAAGTGGGTCAGATGCAACAGCAGTGGGAAGAAACTGATATATTTGTAAATATAACATATTCCCCAAAAGAGTTGATTTTGAAATGTGTTATTTATGGAGTGCACCTAATTAATTAGTCAACTTAAAATGTATCATTGCTCTTCAATTGTGCACGTGTACCAAGTCCATACAAGGAATGTAAATACGATGTATTGCAGTCATGTACCAATAAAAAATAGAAATATTCTTGTGATAAAAATTGAGCATAAGACATGAATTCTAGACTACAGAAGAAGCGATCATATGATAAGGATGACATCTAAACAGATGGGGGAAAAGCAGTGCAGCTCTGATATTAACCGTTTACTTGGGAACAGTCACAGAGAAATTTTTGTTCTATTACTTACATCAAAATGAACATTACAAGGATTTAGAAGTTTGATTATGTGAGTCTATATCAATAACAACCAAGCATAGAGAATGGTTTTTTTTTGTTTGTTTGTTTTTTTAGATTTTGGAAGATAGAAGGATTTTTCTAAGCAGAAAGTCAAAGATGAATTTGGATTGTCAGGAAAGGATATGGTCTCCCAACCCTAACGGGTACTACCTGCACTAGCACAACAGTGTTCTGCTTTTTGTGCTCGTTGCTGTCTTCCCTACACTTAGCACTGTAAATGGATAGAATACGCTGCCAGATGAGAATCTGAAACATAAAGGAATCAAAATTACTTCCCTAGTGTCAATTGAATGGAATCATTCTAAGATGTTGCACAAAATGAGAAGAAAACAAAGCACAGAGAAAGGCAAAAAATGAAAAAAAAATTTAGTGTCTCATGAAAGTTTAAATCTTTAGCTCATTCTAATTGAAAATCTCCTGGTGGAATACCTGTTATTACTCTTGAGAATCAAGAAAGAATATCAGAAATGACAGAGAAAATGAAGAAAAAGATGCAATGACCAAGTCTAAAAAATATGTTAAGTTTACTTCAGGTCATAGATAAACTTCTATAACTATATTGTGTAGATTGCTGATATTGATCCAAACTTTACCACTTTCCTCCTAAAACCCTTTCACCTACTTTTGCAATAGAAACAATGCTTCATTAAATGACTAATCCATCTCTCCTACAATAAGAAGTGTTTTATTATCTCACTTTCTCTTCCCCAGTTCATTTAAAATTACAAGGCATATAGACGGACATTGTGTCTCATTCTCCTGCTCAGAAATGGTCATTTCCCGTTTCCCACAAGGTCACCTTATATATCACGGACATTTAAAACTATGTATGAACACTCTAATACTTGTCAACATTGCCAATTTTCCTTTCCTCCGTCTGTGTAAAATCACTTCTACTCCAGTCAAAGGGGTCTTCTGCTAAAACAGCTGTGCCTTTTGTCTGACTTCAGATATGTTTTCTTCTACAAGATACACAGTCATCATCTTTCTCTATCTGCAGCCCCAGCTGAAATATCTCTCCCGTTCTGAGCAAGGTAACTTTTCTTTTCTCTGAATTTTTACTGACATTCTATGCCATCATATGTCACTTTCTCATGATACCTATCCTTCATCTAAATTTTTGTTTATTGTTTTCTAGTGGAAAAGATTTCCAAAAAAGTTTTACAAACTTTCTGTAGCCATTTCTCCGCAGAGAAGTAGGCACTTAAAGTTAATAGCTGTCTGTGTGTCCAAGTGAAAAGTCTTACCATAGTTCTATAATTGCAAACAAGATGCCAAGTAAGTAGTATGATTGAAAATGTTTGCAAATTTTTAATTAACTTCAGAATTCTTAGAACTTTCTCTCTGCCTCCAGTGGGTTTAGTTTGATATTTTTTTCTACATAGCACTAAGTCATAATAAGTAATGTTAATTAGAAAGAATCATAGGAGGCAATGAAAACTAAATAAAATGCAATTCTAATAAAAGCATTAGAACTGGAGCTAGGTTTTAAATTTACCCCTTTCCTTTCTTATGGTACTTTGTGATTAAAAAAAAAAAATGAAGGCAATGATTGCATTTTATAGGAACGTAATTTTCACTCAAACTCTAGGAAAAATGATCAAATTTAATATAGCAGACGTATATTGGGTAGTTGCCTGGCTTAACACAACCCTTTCATTGGACACTTTCCTCTCATCAAAGGGGAAGGTCCAGCCAGTTCTCAATTATCTTTGATTGTGTCATGCTTTTTTCACATTCGTTAGTTGATCGCTTCTCGGCCTTTTGGCTAAGATCAAGTGCACATTCGTTAGTTGAACTTCAATTTACCATGTTCAGATCGTTTCCACCAGAAACTTGAAACAATTTCTCACAGACAATTCGATCCTCAAATTATTATACATGAAGACCTCTAAAGTTGGAAACATTTTGTTGTTATTTTCTCCTGTGTATGGTAGTGTATGGCACAGAAAGCCAGTTGAGCAATGTTGCCCAGAGAGAATGCTAGAGGGGAACAAGGGAATGAGACAGCAATGTCTAGGTCAAGAGGACCATTCATGGTAGACTTTAATTAAACATGCTCTGTGGCCCTGTATTGCTGTGATGCAAACTGCTTAATCCAGCTCAAGGATTTTCTGTTCTTTTCAATTAAATGTGTTTTCAGCTAAGTCTGAACTATTTGAAAATACTGCTGAGGCTAAGTGCAAAGAAAATTAAGATTATATGACTAGAGTATACAATGTCAAGCAAGAAATTGAATGAATATACCTGAAGACAAGTTTTTACAATGAAGTGTTAGCATATATGACAGCTTATTAAATTTGTTGGAATATTTTGATAAGCAGCAATAGCTACAGAAAATCCGGAATTGATGAAGCTAGTAGGAAAAAACTACATTTAGCCTTACCTAAATATAACGATGATAAATCCAGACAGTCATCTACATCCTTTATGTTATCTAGACTTGTATGAACTCAATGTTAGGCAGATGTTAAATATATATTGTCTTGTGAATGGTACTTGTATGGTGAACTTTACTTTTTGGAGTGTTTAATTATTTGATTCACACATAATTATTTTTTCCTCACATTTCACAATTTGAATTTAAAAAAAAACCCACTTTCCTTATATTAGGTATAAACAATACAATTTTAGAAATAAAGATAATTTCTTCATTTGGTTTATACAATTATTACAATTGAATGTAATACAAGTCCTCTTGTATTACGTGAATCTTGTGCTGTGTGTGTGTGTGTGTGTGTGTGTGTGTGTATCTCACTGCTTACTTGAAGTAGATTATATATCCTCAAAACATATAGGAAAAAAGTTGAAACTCAGAAAGTTTAAATATGTTTGCTCAGGGCTAGAGCACTAATGAATCGTTGCACAGCAAGGGTATTAATGGGGTCAGTAAAATATACTCAATTATTTTTATCACAAATCCAAAATCATGTTAGCTAAACTGTGCTCCATATAATTTGAGGCACTGGTAGAAATATTAACTCAAGCTCAGCTATTTTGGGTATACAAGGAATCATTTGAGGAAAAAATACATACATGTTCCATTCTTATACATCTGCATTTCCCAAATTAAAAAAAAAACATTATAATAGAAATGATTGAAACATTTTCAGTATTACAATATTTTGTGGAAAAAAAGGTAGATTTTTCTCAAATTCAATAAATGGTACAATTGAATAAAATGAGGTTGTGTATGCCACCAAGGGAGAAGATAATTACTTTTTTTTCCTTTTAGTATGCACAGAGTGATAAAGAAATACAATAAAGTGAAAAAAATATTGTGACATTGTTTGGTATTTAATCATTAATTTTATTTGTGTATTAATAAGACTAAAAGTGATGACTCTTTCTTTAGTATTTTTTCTCTCATAATAGAATAGTTAATCAGAATGCTATACAATAAGGTGAATGGAAAGCTATTTCCATTATGCTATGTTTACTTGCATTTTTCCTTGAATAACTGTTCTAAATTATCATATGACATGTTATTTGCATCATTTAATTTTGTAGAGGCTTCAGAGAGCTGGTGAATGTACTTCAAAGATTTGGAGTCTCAAAACACTGAATGAGATTTGAGCAAAAGAAACAACTTTCGAGCAGAGTGCAGCTGGCTCTGTCAAATTATGTCCAAGAACAAGAACTATATCAGCAGGCTTTCACCTGCAAAAACAGACATCCATAAAGTGCATGAATACAGCTTGTATTCCAAATTCAATTTAATGTGTTGCCTTGTTTTCTCTTTTTGCCATTGAGTTTACTGGTATAATTTACTTATTTATTCGTTTGTCCTCGAGTTTATTGGTGCAATTTAGACAGACATAATGATCACATTCTTCATAGGGAATTTGCATCAATACATGATACATCTTGATTCATATATTTTTTTCTCATTCTCCTTCACTCCTTTCTATCCTTCTTCCCCTTCTTATTTACAAGAGATTCATTTCCTTTTTATCTTTCTTTTCACATTTTTTTCTTTTCCCTTTCTTCCTTTCCCTCTCCCTGCCTTGTGCCCATTCCCAGTTGAATATTTGTTTTCCTGTTTCACAGTATCTACTATACATTTTAGTCCTTATTTACACTTTGAGTGTAAGTTCTCCTGTGCCTTGGAGCAAATTGACATATGTGAATTGTGAGTAACTTATGAATAGTTTTTTTAACAGATCATGGTTTAAGTAGGTTTTCATAGATATATAATTGTTTTAAATATATTGCTAAAATAAATGTTATTGCAATGAGCAACTATCTGTATATATTCATTAATGATATTTTCATATTTAAATTATTAAGTCAAAAAATGCTGGCATTTGACTGCCTGGGATTTACTTAACTCAGTAGTGCTGCACCTGCCCTGTATGTGCAAGGTTCTGAGTTTGATCCCTAGTACCAAAAAAAAAAAAAAAAAAGTTGGAATTCTAAATCCTGA
>NW_022900913.1:17398912-17404934 GCF_012274545.1 Fukomys damarensis
AAAAAAAAAAAAAAAAAAGTTGGCATTCTAAATGCTGATGGTAGATTTCAAAGCAGATATAAACCGAGGTTTTAATTTCTTCATAAATAGTTTCACAATATGCCTTTGTATTTCACTAGTGTTCTGAAAAATGAAAAGTCTTATTTTCATTTCTTAGTATACTCTACCTAGGAAAATAAATGCCAAGGAGAATGAGACGGACTCATTTCGCTCTTCAGCGGGTTCCCATTACACCTTAGCACTCGTCTGGACTCTCATTTTGGACGCACCTCTGTGAGTCGGCCTTACTGCAGCTAAATCAAACCCGCCCATATGGGGTAGCCAAGTGACTCAGAAGACAAAACATTTAGTCTACTAAATATGCATAAACCCCTTCAATTAGAACTCTGCAGGCTCGCTTCCATGTCGAACATACAGTCTAATTCTTGATGTCTCTTAACTGCTTTAATGTAATTATTTGTGCAAATTAAATCTTTGTAAATTTTTCTCTGAATTTTTCACTGTGAAATAACAAGAAAGAAATCTCCAGTAATTCAATTGACAACTGACATTTAACCATGATTGCACTTGTTTAAACATTTACCATGTTCTCTAATGTCAATTTTCAGTCTTTTCCATATACCATCTTCATCCACACTGTGGAAATTAAATTCGTTGAAGAAAGCAACAGTGTATGTAGATCTCAAAGTATCATCAATATTGTTCATAATAACAAAATCAAATAAAACCATTATACTGAGGAGTTCTTCAAAAAATTACTGATTTGGTGGAGAAATCAATATTTATGAAATTGTCATTAAAAGAGTTCTCAGCTATGAAACATAAGATCTTTTATATGAGCCCATTATAAATGAAACCATTTACTTTGGGCTCAAATCTAAAATCAAATAGACTCACTATCATAAAAATGAAAAATCAAGTTTGTTTGAAATTTATATTTTATGCTAACAAATATTTATGTTAGAGCATCTTTTTTAAAGTTAAAATTGGTAATAAGTTCATTATGGAGGTTTTAGAGTTTAGATCCAAAGTGCCCAAGTCTCAGGTGTTCAGAGGTGGGCCTTTGCAAGTGAATTGGATTATGGGGGCATGAGCCAAAACAAACTTCCCTGCTTTAATTTGAAAATGTCCAGTATTTTGTCCCTGCATTGGGAAAGTGATTAATATTTGGCGCAGTGTTTTATTATATGAAAATGCAAGTAATAAAACAAATCATCTCCAATACAAATCATTTCCAATATATATGCTAGTTCACAGAAACTGTAAACTTTTGGAAAATGATCTAGTCATTCTTTAGGGTACCATAATATTGGTATTAATACCAATATTAATATTGGTATTAAAGCCAAATCGTCCTCAACAGAATGACTTGAGGAAAATTCTAAAATGTATGTGGTTGCAGTGATTTTGGTAGGTAGAGTTACATATAATCTTTTGTAAATTAACAAATGATTCCCCTAGAAAAGGATGTGAATTTGATAGGGAAAATATTAAGGCTTGATTGTTTCCACATTCTGTCATTTAAGTAGATAATTCACAGAGCATTTTATTTATGAAAGTGATACACAGTTACAGTTCTCTCTTTACTAAGCACTATGGCGAATATCAGAGATATAAAATGAGCTGGAACACACAAGATTGCTGTCTTCCTAGCACAAATCCTCAACAAAAATACATACACAATCTCCTAAAACTCCATAAATGTAAAAGACACATGTAGAACCTTTGCAGTTTTGTTGAGAAATAAGGGGTAAAGATTTGATAAGGCAAAAGAGGTAAGGAGAGTTTGTCCTGAGTGTACTGATCACTCTGATATTAGAGGTATCTATGACAGTGATGGCTTGGTTATCAGGAAAATCTCCCCTAGGCAAAGAGTGCAGTTATATATATCCCCAAACACTGGAGTTAAAGGAAATGTGCCAAGTGTTATGCCAGTGTGGTTTGAGCACTGCAAAATACAGGCCAGTTTGTGTTAGGGTACTACGATTGGGGTTAGAGTTATTTAAGTTAGATTTCATGATACGGTATATTAAAACCTCTACTAAGCTCATCTTTATTTTTTAGTAAAGACATAAACAAGAGATATTTAGATTAAAATAGATTAAAGAGAAATATATATGACAAATATAAAACAGGTTAATCAAAAATTATAATACTTTTTCGTATTATCACAGAATAGCAAAAGTGCTAAATAATCTCGAAAAATTTCTGCTTAGGAAATTTTAAATGATCAGTTCTGCAAAATCTGGAAATACTAGATAAATATAATTGAATTCTCAAGAAGCTCGACGGCATTATCAAGACACAAAGGGAAAAAGGCCCTTCAGGAAGTTCAGGAGCCAGCTGCCAGGCCCTCATCTGTATCTAGAAAAGGACCTTGGGCTCTTTTCAGCCACAAAAAAGGGACAGTGGACAGGATTTGCACAAGAACTCTGGGGACTGAACAAATATTAAAACAGAATAAGAGATGATCTGACAATAAGTGTGGATGTAGGGGACTCTCCTAACAACAAAAATAAAACTATGAGGTCAATTTGTCTGCCATGTTCTTTATAGGAAATGGATGATAGGAAGAAGACCCAGTGAAAATTCCTAAATGTAATTCTGGCTTCTAGGAGAAAACAAGAAATGATAAGTCAAGTAGGTAATAAACAGTATTTAGCAAATTGTCTATTTTTAAAAGCTATCTTTGGAATAAGGCTGATACATAAAATTTGAGTGCATACTAACCCACCAATTAGTCGGAGAACGTGTACACTAAAGCGTGGTGAAACTGCAAGGATAAATTCATACATCACTGCTTTTAACAGAAGATCTGACAGTTTGTCTCTTAGCAATCTCACAATCAAGTAGAAAATATTATACAAATTTGCACTAATGCTAGTATAACTCTACAACAAACATACTTGATCTAGTGTGCATTTCTGCTCTAATTACTCAATACATATCCTTTTCCTGCAACACGGGACATTTTCATCCCAATCAGACAAGAATTTCCCACAAGTTCAAAGACTTAATGTATAGTCTGTTTTCACTGAACAGAATAGATTTCAGTTAAAAATGAATAACCCATCAACAAATGGAAACTCATGCCAGGCTGATAAATTACTGTGAGAGTGAAGTATTTATAAAGTTTAAAATAAAATTTGTTCTGAGCAAAACTTAGTGCTCGGATCATTGAGCCTATGGCAGAGACTGAGAGTTGGATTTTTGTGGTTATCATTCTTTTGTTTTCCCTGTCATTGATTCTTTTTTCCATTTCTTTGCCAGTTAGATACACGGATTATTACTGATTATTACTGATTATTTCCCTTGCACTCACCCATGATTGTGCATTAGATTTCTGATCTGAGGGAGGTGTCCTCCAGAGATATTCCCTGTCTTTATCCATATACTTCACTTGACACTCATTACTTTTGGGAAGTGGAATTGTCTTGTGTATGAAACATATAGTATAGTTTATTTTTCTAAGTAAAAAACTTTTATTTTTTTATTATAAAAAAGGACAATGCAACAAAGCAAAAGCCGACCATAGGTTGTACAGCTCTGCAAGACCTTGAGCTATAACATAGGTAATAGAATAAAATATAAGGTGCTCAGTTTCTTGATAATTCTGAAACAAAATACTAGATTGACTTTACTTCATAAGCCTAGACTATTACAGAAAAGAGGAACAGACTTTCACAGTTACAATCAGTATTTTGTTTCTCTCATAGCCAAATTTGTTTTTTAAGTACATAATTCAAACTGATTTCAAAAATGCAAAGCGACTAACAAAGATACTTCAGACTCCTAGTTTTGACTTTGAGATTTAACCAAAAAAATTTAAAAAGTGGGGTAGGAAATGCTTCAGATTTTCTTCATTCTTCAAAATCCAGGGGGAAGATGAAATACGTTCAGATTTACTTAAAGGAAGACTTGACTTTCAAAACACTTTGTATTAACCAGCTTGTGGAATTGTCATTCCATAAGTGTGCTGCTCACATTCTAACAATGAAAAATAGTCAGCCAGAGAAGCTAAGACAGTAATGGTTGTTGACAAGTAAGCTACAGAAGTATAAGCTGTATCAGTATTAAGTTTCTGTTAGGGTCAAATAAGCTGGTCTTTAGAAAACTGGTTCATACTGCTATTTATCAGAGTTTGGTGAGAGTAAGGAGTTTTAAACGACACAGTATTTTAATTGATTACATCATTGAGTTTTAGGAATTCTGAAAAGAAAAAGTCCAACCAGAACTGAAGCAGCTGTGTAATTGCTCCCATCACTGGCTCAGAAATGTTTGCTTGTATAAAAAGGGTAACATTTAGAGAACTCTTAAAGTCTGTTTCACACTTGGTCTTTTACAGTACTTGTTTTAGATTCAGACCTCAATGACAAGGGTGTGCTATTTGTGGTCAGAAAAGCTGTACCTTTCTGGATTTTTACCACTTGAACGTATTGTTTATGACTTCATAAAAAATAATGGAGCAGTGACTGCCTTAAAAATGTTTTAGTTATTAAAAATAATACATATAAAATGTTTGGCACATTTATTTTCATAAGTTATATAATGAAGATAATTTTACAGATTGCATAATCAGTATTATGATATCATTGTGTATTATATATTAAGATCTTCTGTATGAGGCTGTTAATGTAAGAGTTAATCTCAAAATGTTTTGTTTATCTCTTAGAAGATCAAACAGTGATCATCTGAGTATTTACTCAAACCACCCTTGGTAAAGTTATGAAAAATCTAAAAAAATAAAAAATAAAAAAATAACTCAGAAAATGTAAAATAAGGGAGAAAAATGATTAAGGAAATATAAATGAATGTCACAGCATCATATGAAATACAATAAGTCAAAGTGAAGTAACAGAAATAAGTGGGAACTTAGATACATTTCTCTGTGATAGATTCTAGATACAAACCTTGGTGGATAATTAAATGGTTATAAAAACAGTAAGAAGTTAATGTGAAATCACAGGGATGAAAATAGTTTCAGGAACTGATTTCTCCTCGATATGAAATATGTAACCTGACTATTTTAGAAGGTTCTGCACATCACACAAAAAGCCGACAGTCTTAAGAAAAGATATTATTTTTCAAAAAACAAAACTCACCCTTGGAAATGAATAATAACTACTATAGTTTTACTTCTTCTGGCATTTAAATATTTCTGCAAGTTCATTAACAAGCAGATCTTGTCATAAATAATTAAAATAGTATGACATTATGCTTAAAAATAAGAAGTCATAATTAAGAAATATTTAAGTCTGTACCAAATATACTATGAGATTTACCATGTATCTTTCTTTGGAATGTTGTTATTGATTGTAAACAATTTATAAACATATTCAATTCCTTATCGGAAAAATATAAAAATAACACAGGAAAAATTGAGAACTGATTATTGATTCTTGAAAATGCTTGAAATAAATATATTGAAGATAGAGAAGTAATAATTTTGTGCTTTGGAAAGGAATTCTTGAGGGAAATCATCCTAAAATGAAAACCAGAGCACATCTAAAGCTTCAGGTAATTCACAATTGTTAAATAGAAAACTATTTAAATTTACTTTTCCATACTATCTTAATTAGAATGCAGGACACTTCTTGAGTTCACATTAAATTTTACTGTATAAATATTCTGTGCCTACATTAATGTCTATATCTATATTAATTAAAACAGTGCCAGACATATAGAAAATTCTCAGTGACTTTCAATAACTTTTACTATTACTTGGGAAGGCAGTACTTCCTTTGTTGTTACGAACCCTGAGGGCAAGATTTAAAATAGCAAATAAATATGTTTTGTGATAAAATATTTTGATATAAAAATGTGATTTTAAAATTTTTTGAGGGGGGTACTGGGGATTAAACTCAGGTCACTGTGCTTGCAAGCCAGGCCACCGAACCACTGAGCTAAATCCCCAGCCCTATTTTGAATTCTTATGCCTGAAAAATCATTATACATTGGTACAAATGAGAGTTGTTTGGTTTTTAGACTACCATAGTTTTTGTTATGGTTTACATCTAATTAA
>NW_022900913.1:17405098-17459088 GCF_012274545.1 Fukomys damarensis
CTGCCTGGGACAGCCTACTATGGACTGAAATGAGTCAAAATAATTTTCTACTGTAAGTTTTGGGTGTCATATCTTTTGTCTCAGCAATGAACAAAGTAGCTGAGACACCTTTATTATTTCTTTTTAATTGGGTTAAAAATATAAAGCACAAGTGCCTCAGTATCAATATCTTCTGTTTTCTTCTCCCACTTTCTTTTGCATTTGCTTGAATTAAGGAAAAAGGCTTTCTGACAAGCTGTTTAAGTGATCCTGGACCACATCATAGAATAATCTGATAATATTCATACTTTATCCTCATTTGTTGTTTCTATATTCTCTTCCACTGATAATTTGACTCACAAAACGTTAATATTTTTTCACTGTTTTCTGTGTCTGGGACACTTGAAAATTTAAATTATATTTAGTATTATCCTACTTACAACAATCTTGTTAATCACACATTATGAGCCCCTTCTTACAGATCAGTATATTAATACATAATAAAGTCTATGTTCATATTCCAATATCACAAAGCACATGAGGTCCAAAGACCTTAGGTTTGTTCTTCAACTTAGTTTCCTCATCATTTTGTTGATGTTGTTGTTTTTGTGAAACAATAACATTAGCACTTGTCTCACATAGTTGTGAAGCCTGAGTTGACATGTGGATAATGCTTGGAAAAATGCCTAATGTGCAATATGTACTGCATAAATATTTCCAATCAATTATATATTAGGAATAAGTATAACAAGACTGCAGCATGATAATTGCACCGCATAATAGCTGCAGAGGTAAATGGATGTTGGACATATGCATACATAGTAGAGAAGGTATGAGCGTAGATGTATAGGTGTATATGTGTGTGCTGTCAATGGCATTATTTAATTCTGTTGTTTATTCTTACAACGTCCTTTTGGCCCTGCTAATGTAGCAGAGAGTTCACCTAACAGACCTTCGAAACCCCCAAACTACACATTGTATAAATTCTGCCATTTCTAATTCTATCACCAATGTATCTTCATGTTTGGAGGTATAAAATATTCCTACCCTTACCTAGAGCTCTGAATCAGTTTTTGTACATATTAATTCAAGGTTATCTTATTCTTATTGCATTTCAAAAATAAAATTCTCACTAAAACATTCTGACAATAAGATTTAGTACTTCATTTCCTCTTACTAATACGCTGCAATTCTCAGTTTTAAAGACCTTGTCTTTATTTTCAAATGAAAAGTTTTATAATGCTTCATTCCTGAAAGTAAAATTAATATTCCAATAAGCATAGCAGATGAAGTTGATTTTAGAGGGGAAAAAGTTCTCTCATATTTGGTCCCTACCCTCTTCCATATTTACTGGCCCATAACACTAGTACTAAAATAATTTCAATAGCATAAGGTATAAATTCATCCTATGTCTGATATCTGTTCATGAGAGTCCTGTTGCAGTTGTACGTTTTACTGGGCATCCTCCTTAGAGAAAAAAGGACCTGTGAGGACATGGCTGGGTGCCTGGCATGTTTATAATGCAAGGCAGATTTAAAATGAGAAGTAAAATATACTTTCCAAAATCCACTTGCTGGCTAAGTGTCCAGTGAGTGATTCGGTCATATGGTAAGGGATATACAGGAGAGGAAGGAAGGCAAACGTGTACTGTCTCTGAGGATACCTATTCATTGTTTTTTACTAGATATGGATCATAAAAAAATGAGAGAAGGAAAAGGTTAATTCTAATTTAAAACTAGAATTTATACACACTTAAAAAGGCTGCTTTAATGCAGAAGTCATTGCCACCATATCAGCCTTAGCAGCTAATTTATTCCAAAAGACCCACCTAATTTTGCAATAATTTTTTTAGATCCACTGTTTTCAGTAATTATGTGCTTAACTTTTTTTTTTTTTTGGTACCAGGGATTGAACTTCGGTCCTTGCACTTGCAAGGCAGGCCACCGAACTGCTGAGCTAAATCCCCAGCCCTCTCAGTAATTATTTTGAAGTTCTTCTGGTTTCAGAAAAATGTTTCATGAAAAATCCAGACCAAAATGATATTTTTCATATTGTTTTAATCAAATTCTGTTTTATAACTTGTTATTTTAAAGTGCGCAGACAGATTTGGAGATGTGTGTGTGTGTTTAGAATGCTCACTATTATCCTTCTCTTTAGAAGTCTATTGATGATTAAGAGAATACTATTTCTGCTTGGGCACAGTAGAATTTATACTTCCAAATTTTTGGTTGATGTAGAATTCATTCTGCTACCCTACACATCTGTTATTTAGAGCGTCAAAATCCCTCTGTAATTAGCAGCACAGACACTCCATGCTTGTCAAAATTAAACCTTAAAATCAAAGTATTACATGATGCATCTGATATTAATCAGCAAATCTAAAGATCATGCTAATTATCTGTTTAGGTTTTCTAAAAAAAATTTCTGACTATATTACCTCTACTGTCTAAGCATATTTTAATGATTTATATTATTTATTTCTGTTATCGTGGTATAATGTCAGTTACGTCTGTAAAATGTGTCATAAGTGTTTATAAAAACCAACTTGAAACCATTAAGCATTTCACGTACTCATTGATTCATCAATCACTCTGTCTCACTCTGTCAGATATCATGAGTGAGCCTGGAAAAGGTAGAAATGAATAGAGATTCTCACTCATAATTCAGAAGAGAGCACAGACCTGGACGTCTTCAAATACATGGCAAACCATGGGTGGCACTGTGAGAGTAAATGATGAAAGGCAAAAAACCAAACAGCATTGGAATCATAAGGAAAGGGGAGCTGAGCCTTTGCTGATGGACTGGTGAAGGGTGACATGAGAATATAGCTACTGGGCATCCTCCTTAGAGAAAAAAGGACCTGTGAGGACATGGCTGGGTGCCTGGCATGTTTATAATGCAAGGCAGATTTAAAATGAGAAGTAAAACATACTTTCCAAAATCCACTTGCTGGCTAAGTGTCCAGTGAGTGATTCGGTCATATGGTAAGGGATATACAGGAGAGGAAGGAAGGCAAACGTGTACTGTCTCTGAGGATACCTATTCACTGCAGTGCGGCTTGCTATTTTCTGTTATTTGCACTTAGGCAACTATTTCATAACTAGCCTCTTAAGATGTTCTAATATTTTCTGAATGCCTACTTTTTTCTAGAGATTAAAAATCCTCCTGAGCATGTTTAAAACCTAATATTTGCATCTATGAAAAATAAGCACATTCACAGCTACTACTCTGTCTGATTCACGGTTTTCTCTGCTTTTTTTCTTTTCGGAAAGCATATGTATTTAATTTGCAGCCAGAGCTTTAGAGTCACATAATACTTCCATATACCAACTGGCCTTGTGTTCAAAGAATAGCTATTTTAGATAATACATGTTTACTAAATATACATTTATAGGGAAAACGCCTCTAAAACTCAATTTCTATTCCCTGTTAGTCTTTTTTTTATTCCCCCCCTCAGTGTTAGGAATCGAACTTAGGACCTTTCTCTCTTTTTTTTGTTTTTTTGTGTTTGTTTGTTTCTGGTACCTGGGATCCAACTCACGTCCTTGCTCCACTGAGCTAAATCCCCAGCCAGGACCTTGCTCTTAACAGGCAGATACAGTGCCACTGAGCTATAACCCCAGTCCCACAATATCTATGTTCTATGAAGAACATTGGTTTAAGTCTTTAGAAAGTAATGTACACAACCAGTTACATCGATAGTTCTACAGAAAATTATATTGTGTCCTGAAAAAAACATATATGCCTGATAAAAATCAGTGATAAACTGAAAAACTAGTAGTTTTAAAGCTTATATGACAGTTTCCATCTGCCCATATTCCCATGCCTCCCAAACAAGCAAGAACTTTAGTATTTTAGTAACAATGAGTACTTTAAATAAGTGTTAAATAAACTGTTCAACATTTTCTAGCTCTACATGTACTTGGAAGGAAAGCCAAGTCATTCACTGTTGATTGCTTATCACAGGGATATAGAGTCAAGGAATTAAAGTTAGTGAAAACAAACCAAGAAAGGCCACTAGAAATACTAACACTTTACTAAGTTACATTTGTGAGACAAGACAGGCCTACTTTTTGCTCTCAGTTACAGTGAGACATCTCGGACTCTGGAGTGCTCCGTCTATTTGGAGTACCTCTTTGCCCAGGGTTTCTGGGCACCGAATAATTAATAATGTGGTTTATGACGGCGGATTTGGAGACCAGATATCAGTTCCAACCCTAGAGACACTGGAAAGTAAATGTACTGGACCACAGGAGGGCTTGAGTTTGAAGGTCAGCCAAGCACTAGGTGGCCAAGCTCCACTAAGACCTCTGGACACCAAAACAGGTGAGCGTCAATGGTTGGGTTGGCAGTGCTCTCTCAAGCTTATACCTTTGATACCTCCAAGAGAGTCTGACGGGAAATTCCACTGGGTCCTTCAAGGTCTCTGTCCTATGCATCTCCGCAATTGTCTGATGGCAACTTGTGTGGTGTCATTACAATAAAGTGGTAACTGTAAATATAACATATTTCCAGAATTCCAAGCATTGTTCTATTGAAACGTCAAACCTGAGGGTGGGGACTGGCATATTCAGAGCCAGCCAATCTGAAGTGAAATTGGCCCAGGTGCCCCTGAAATTAGCTCTGTTGCTGAGGTGAGGGAATTCTTGGGACTGTTCTCTCAGACTCTGCATTTAGTAAACTAATTGGAGATATTAACAAAAACATTTTATCAGTTAATTGTAAGTACTACTCTCTTAGGTAAAGGGGTCATGGTCTCTGTTCTTTATAAAATACCACTGTAAATATACAATGGTATGTCAAGCTTTAGTTGATACAGGGTGGGGTGATAAACTTGACTGGATTTGGAATCTACACCTGGGATTGGGGGAGCACATCTCTAGGTGTGTCAGAGTGGGTTAGTGAAGCTTATCCCTGGGGTCTATGTCAGGTCTTCTTTGTTTCCCTCTGACACACCTCTCTTCTTCCTGGCCACCTTGAACTAAGCAGCTTTACTCCATCACACACTTCTGCCAAGGTGTTTCAGCCGTTGAGCCAGCCAGTGAGGACTGAATCCCTTTAAAATGTGAGCCAAACTAAATCTCACCTTCTTAACTTGAGGCTATCAGCTACTGTTACATGTTGTGTGACTGATACAAATATTTAAAATAATAGGAGCCAGAAAAGAAAATATTGCCAGATTGAATCTAATCAAGATTATGGCTTAGGAGTTTGGAGTGATGTCATAACCACTCAATATTCTACTTAGGACAAGAGCTAACGTGGAAAAAATAGCCCTGCACTCCTTTCACCGTGACAGTGAGGTAAAACTAATGTGACCGTGAAGACACGAATGCATGTAAATGCGACAGTGCATCTATCAGCACTCCTTGGCAATGTGAGCCAGGTGTATAATTCAAAGAATGAGAGAGCACAATAAAAACAGGTATGGCCAAGGGCTATAAATATTTCTCCCTTTCTTTCATAATTTATGGATATATTTTCCCAAGTACTGGAAGAGATACGGAGAATATAGGGCAGGAAGAAGTTGCACGTTTATAATTTTTACAATATTTTTCACTCTTTCTGTTGAACTCACTTAGTGGACTTTACATGGCTTCAACAATATCTGGTATTCTTCCCTTCCCTTAAATCGGCTGCATGACCTTGAACTAGACATTTAGTCCTGCTCAGACGCAACCTCCATATATACCCGTGTGCACCACTGACTTATACTTCAAACAATTCTGAGGCTTAGATGAGCTCGTGCATTTCAAGTGTTTGGCTCACACCCGAGGCATAATCCTCAACATTACTTGCATATCACTTCTTTTATTGCTTCTCATAAGTGCAAGAAGACTTAGTCTCTTCAGGCTGCTCTAACAAAATATGGAAATTGATTTCTCATAGCCCTGAAGGTGGGGGAGACCAAGATTGTGGTAATGTTGTGGAAAGGTTCTGGCTAGGACCCTCTTCCAGGTTAAAGATTGCTGATAACCTAAAAAAGTGTGCTTTTACATATCCTCTCTTACGAGTAGAGTGCATATTGGATGTTAGTCTTATTAAAATGAAAATCAATAATATAATAATAAAATACAAAGTCAATAATATAAATTAGTTAGAGGTATTATGTTATATTAATACATAAAATGTCCACTTCCGAATTAAATTGAAGTTGTTGAACAATATTTTCCTATTTTCCCCTAGATATGTTTCAAGTTAAACTGGAATTCCATTAATGTATAATGCAATTAAATGACTTTTGTGAAATATAATAATATGATTTAACAATCCTTGATCCCATAATGAAATTGAAATATTTACCAATATGCTTGTCCAGCAATAAAAGGTACACTTTCACTACCAGCACAAACACACACACACACAGGCACACACACACACACATACACACACAAATCCTTTTTTAGAAGTGTCCATATTCTTTCTTTGATTTTACAACTTTATTTATGTCATAATTCTAGTACAGAAAACATTTCCTCTTCCTTTAGGTGGAAGATTATTCATATTCTGCATGGGAACTACTATTTTTAGAATGCCTTCAGTCCTAAAATGCATATTACTTTTGAATTTTAAAATGTTGAAACAAGTATATAGCATTTATTTAAATTAAGCTTTGGCAAACCCCTTTTTAACAGTAATGACTACAATTCAACTTTTTGGTCATATTTTCTATTTCAGTAATTCTCTCTTCATTACAGTAATCTGTTATGTGTGTACTTTCTATAATGCTCAATAGATTCCTTGAGTGCTAGAACTTTGTCTTAGACACACTGATTTTATGTCATCTGCTCAAAGGTTGCCTTTGGTCCACAAACTCAATAGCCTTCCAAATTTCTTAACACTTTGGTGAGAAAAGAAGAGCCATATGCTATGTAAATGCTTTTCCTTCCAACCAACTTGTAGTTCTACATTAGAAAAAATAAAAATGAATAGAATGAAATGGACAATACCTGTGGTATTTCTAATGGCAAAGTTTTTGATGACATTTGTCACCTTTGCTCTTTGGGTATCTTCTATTTTGTGTCAATATTGTAACATGAATCTTAGGTCTTGTTTCATTGGGCTGTATTTATTCCTCACTGTGAAGTGATCCCCTAGAAAACCTAACATATCTTAGACAGTCTTGTATCCCCAAAAACAAGCATATCACCTGGCATATAGTCAGCATGTTTCTCTCCTAATTAAGTAGTTTGAGACTAGAGGCAGTATACAAGGTGGTATTTTGCTCATTTTCAACTAGCTGCTACAGTCCTCAGCAGAATCATAAATAAAATGAAGTAATGCTACACTACTGTTTATTTGAAAACTACCATGTGGTTGAAATAGAAATTTGAACAGCAAACAAGGGACTTTTTTTTCTTAGAATTAATACAGTTTAAATTTACAATGACTGACTCACATATGCAATTATAACTATAATGAATATGCTTAATAAATAGTGCATATGTCAGAGCAGAATCAAGAGCCCACCATTGATTTCAATATTCACAAATTCAAATGAAGTACAGGAATTCTGCAAAGTTAAATAAGGTAAAATAAATCCACCCAGATGTCTTTCCAAATATGAGTACACATGGCTGCAGCCTTTAGCTACTTTATCCACATGTCCTCTTTAAGCAGATGCATATCTATATTCACACAGGAAATTGTGTGTGCTTGTGTAACAAGTATGAAAGAAAAATGTGTGTGGATGAAAATAACTGCTCTCTAAGGGAAAACTCTAAAATTGATGCTAAATTTGTGCTTCTTCCCATATGTGTTTATGTACCTTGAATCCTATATGAGTGAAGTGTATGATTCTGGTGTTTCTATTCCTGTAACGTCATTCAAGCCCAGAATTATTGTAAAATATCACCCTAAATGAAACCGCATTTCACTGGGGGCGTCCCTTTAAATATAGCTTATAAACACTGAAAAGCATTTTGTGCTTGAGGGTAATATAATTCAAAGTGTCTCTACGTAACTCCGAAGAAATCAGAAAATATAACAGTACTGTAAAGAAGGTAATTGCTAATTCTTTTATCTAAAAGAGTTATAAGACTTTTATTTTTTCCTCATTAAAAATGCATGGCATGTTCATTGTAGGAAATTTCACAGGTTCAAAAGGTAGAAAGAAGTTGGAAGAAAAAACTCACTGCATTCTACATTCTTTAGTCAAATATCCCTCATCATATCAGCACATAAGGCATATGTGTTTTTGTGAACAAAATATGTAAATTATAAAGGAGCTGTTGGGAAATTATGTTTACTTGAATTTCTACAATCTCTCCAAGGTAACAGAAGATTAGTTAAAAGGGACAACCATAAACTGTCGCCTGTTAATGGATAGGGAAATGTCTGCCTTGAAATTAGATACAAAATCGCAGTTTAATGAAGGGTAACAGCTAAGATCTTTCAGTAGGCCCCATGAGTAAGTAACGCAACAACAGACTTCTTACCCTAGGCCTTGAGCTTTGGAATATCTCTTGTCACAGTCATTGTTCTAGGACCCCACCGTATTTAGGAACTTCAGTGCTGATTCTATATTTTGAGATCATAGCTTTTAGACAATATATTTTATTTTCTTTCCCTATTCTCTTTTTTAGTTAGGTAATTATAAGAGGAGGAGGGAGAATAAGTGAAGGAATAGTTACTTATATATTAGGCACTAAGATATTCTAGGGATAATTTCCAATGAAAGAGTTTCTGTAACCGAGAAAGAATACAAAAACTATACTCTTACTTCCTTCTCGAAGTTATAACAATTACATTTAACTATTTCATAGACCATGCTCTAGGACATATTTTAAGTGTTAGGTCTATTTTCTCCTCAGTCGTCACAACAATATGATAAATGTGTATGTGCTGCAGTTTTCTCCACTT
Source organism: Fukomys damarensis (assembly GCF_012274545.1). Lineage (NCBI taxonomy): Eukaryota > Metazoa > Chordata > Mammalia > Rodentia > Bathyergidae > Fukomys > Fukomys damarensis. The sequence goes on from NW_022900913.1 coordinate 17,413,940, forward strand.
CACTGCTGCATGAAAGGAATGAAATAAGTGAATTTCTTGGTCTCACGTGGGCAGATAGGTAACTAGTTTTGCATATTTATGGTCATGTTACCCATTGCTAACATATTACTTCACATTTTTTCTAAATTTTGCATTTTGACGTCATTAAAAATTCTTCAAAATATCATTTTAAATAGCTGCATAATATTCTGTTTTACAGATGTAATAGAGACTTTGTATTCTACCATTTCTAGGTTGTATCAAATTTCTCACTTCATAAATATAACTCTTATAATGCAAGAATAAATGTCTTGTAATTAAATTAATTACTTTAAACTGAAAAAAGTTCTTTATATATTTTCAGAGCTTTCCAAAGTAACTTTGCCAATTATATTTCCAACAGGAATGTAAAACTCTAATTCAGAAATTTGTGGTAAAAATGAGGAAAACAATAGTAGGTGAACATGATTTGGGAAGTACAAAATATGATCCAAACTTGTGTGATTGGATACAACATCAAGAATGAAAGAGTTACATGTTTTCACTATGAAAAAACTATTTATCACAGCATGAAATTAATATGGCTCTCTCTTTTCTTTCACTCTGATTTATTCATTCTGCATGAGTTTAGCAAAATGAGGAATCAACTTTCTCAGGTATATGGTCTCAGTTCATTTGGGTTACTATAACAAAATATCATAGCCCGGGGATTTAGCTCAGTGGCTCCAATGCCCGCCTCTCAAGCACAAGGACTCGAGTTCAATCCCCGGTACCGAAACCAAACAAACAAAATATCATAAATTAAATAGATTATAAGCAAAGAAACATGTTTTGAAAGAAAGTAGGAGTTAGCTCTCTGGTAGCTCTCTTATCAGGGTATTAATCACATTCATGAAAGATCTGATTTACAAAAGTGATCTATTCCCCCTTCAAAGGACCAATATCATCACCTCATTTTGGAATTCTGCATGACATATGACAGATCATACAAACATTTACATCATCGCCGCATATTTCTGAAGAAAGGGCTATTTAACTAATAGATGCATTTTGTTAAGGTCATGAAGAAGAGGGTAGGAACTAAGTTGAGAAGCATAGACTCTGATCCTCTTTTAGATCCAAAAGATACTGTATCATACACACTCACCATAGACTTTTTATTTTTAAATGTACTTGATTTTTAAGGAGCTATAGATTCATAGTAAAATATATGGGAAAGTCTAGAATTCTTAGAGATCTCCTATTTCCATTATCAATATTTTGCAACAAAGTGACACATTTGTTGGCACTGAAGAACCTACTGTGACATAGCACTGTCCCCAAAAGTCCCACGTTTACAGTAAGGATCACTTTTGTTGCGCACTTTACACATTATAACAAGTACATAGTGGCAGGCATCTAGCATTAGGGTATGGACCAGAGTAGTCTTGTTGCCCTAAAAATCCTCCTTGCTCTGGCTCCTTATTTCCTCCTCATATCATCGATAGGAACCACTGTTCCCTCACCGTCTCTAGTTTTGCCTTTTGCAGGATGTTATTTAATTGGAAACACCCAGTATGTGGCCTTTTCAGATGCGTTTACTTCAGTTTGAAATATGTGCTTTAAGCTCGCTCCTATCTTTGCGTAGTCTGGTAGCTCCTTTCTTTCTAGCAGTAAATATCATTCCATCACCTGGATATATTACAGTTTATCCAGTCACCTAGTAAAGCATATCTTTGCTTCTTCCAAGATTTTGGAATTATGAATAAAGCTGCTATAAACATTGAAGTGCAGAGTTTTGTGGGTGCCTGTTTTTAACTCCACAATTTCTGAGGAATATGGTGCCTGGGTAGCATGGCATTTGGAAAGAAAAGCCAAAGCCCAAGTTGGAGGTAACATTTTGCTTTCCCACGGCAGTAGATAAGAGTTCATGCTGTTTCATATTCTAACCAGTATCTGATATTGTGACATATTGCATTTTGACCGTCTTCTGAGTATGTAGTGGTGTCTGTATATGATTTTTTTTGTATCACAGAATGTGACAAAGTTCATAACAATTCTGTCATTCAAATGTCATTGTATTATTTCTTAGTGACTCATTTTCTGCTGGAAAAATAAATCTCAAATTATCATTCTAGGTGAAGTACCAACAAAGGTTCTATAACAATAGCTAGCTTAGTGGATTTTTCATTCAAACGAAAAATTGAAATAGTGCTTATTTATTATTTCTCATTATAAGTATTTATTTTCTCTTAAGATATATAACACAAATGATCTTTACTTTCCTTAAAATATGTGTTATTTGATTAATTGTACTCAGACGAAGTGAATATATGAGACATGCTTTATCCAATTTACACATAAAATGAAGGTGTAAGGCATTTGTTACTGACTGAATTATTATCTAAATTATAAACCTAGACTTTTCCTTTTGACCTTTTCTGGGTGTGCTAAGAGATAAAAAGGAATGTGCACTATAGAAAATTGAGAGCCTGAGTAAGTCTACCAGAATGTTTCCATTCAGCTCTGCAAGAAGTAAACTGGATTGTCAGCTTGATTACCTTGGGATCAGCCCGTGGGCTAAGTAACAGAGTTCAGGTCGTGCCTAGGTGAGTGGTGGGGTGAGACCTTCGGTGTTACCTCTGATCACTGGCGCCTTTCTCTGTGGAGCTGTTTGCCTGCTGTGCTTGCAGGGACTATGAGTTTAGTGGCATCCCTCTACCAACCACTTCCACCAAGATATTTCTCCCTTGAAGCTGACCAGAGGTGGAACCTCAAAAACTGAAAAGCAAATAAACTTCAGCAAGAAAGCTGGGTAATAGAAGCATGACGTACAACTAAAGAAAATGTAGTATAATATCACCCACTTAAATATGCCATAGTTGAGTGGTCTGCTTCTGTACATATTTTCTTATAAAATGTTTTGAAACAATAATTGAGGCAATTCATTGTTCAGCCCCTTATATCTTCATTATTCACTTAAAGCAGTGCAATTTAAGTCTTTTATATTGTAACTTCCAGAAATGACAAGAAAATCACATCCCTATTTTCTACTTCTACAACTTATAAGCTATTTTGCTGTGCTGTTTATTCACACTATCAACACTGTTTTCATAATGTCATTCCTTTTTTAGATCTTTCAAAATACTGTAGTATTTCTTTTGACAATAATCTATTTTTTTAATTTTTGAAAATTTATTTCTTCTTGTGGTATCTGGAAATATCTTTATTTAACTTGTGCATAGTCAATTCTAAATAGAAATTAACTATGAAATATCTTTTACATTAAGTAGAAAGAAGAAATCATAAACATTTCATTTCATCGAAGATATTCCATAGTCTTTTTACATTTTTTTCTTTTTAAAAAAAATTGGTTTTTGGGCTGCGGATTTAGCTCAGCTGTTCGGTGGCCTGCCTTGCAAGCACAAGGACCTGAGTTCAATCCTGGGTACCACCCCCAAGAAAAGAAAAATTGGTGTTCATTTGTTCCTCTGAATGTAGTATGGTATTTTTATGCAGCTCGTTATCTTCATTGTGATTTTCTTGCGTCTAACTGTGAATATCCTTGAATTCAGCCTACTTAAGAGTTGAGTTTTTTGTATCTATAAACAATCTGCAAATTATTGATTCATCCACTTCTAATAAGACTGTCATTACTTTATAACTTTTTATCCTGTTGCTCCAATTATTCTTATCTCATGATACTCCAACTAAATATGTTAGATGCTATATATTTGCTTTCAATATATCTGATATGTCATTTTTTAATCTTTCCATATCAGTAATCAATAATCATGGCTCTCCTATCAGTAATTCTTTAATTTTGCTATCTGCTATAATTCCAAAAATATTGGATTCTTAATCTCAGCTATTGCTAACAATGTTAGTTACCTTTTACATTTGGCTATGTAACACTTCATATTTTCTATTTCTTTGGAAAAATGTTGACTTTTCATTTATTTTCTCTTGGGTACATTAAGCAGCTTTTCAAAAATTTTGTAATGATCTATTTTTAGGATATTTTCTCTGTTATCTATCTCTACCACCCTATTTCTTTTTTCATTAACATTATCTCATAAACTGCTTATTTTCTACTTCCTGCTGGATATTTTATCCATAGAATTTTTGTGATTATCTTGAGAATTAAGATCATAAATTACTTCAGAATAGATTTGGTTTTGCTTTCCTTATGCATCTATCTACCTGTAGCATCAATGTAGGATCTCATAAATAGATGACACATGGATTGTTAAGATTATTGCCAGCATGAGAGACATTCATATTTGTCCTGTTATTACCCTGTGGTTTTAGGACGATGAGTAGCATCCCTTGTTTCTATCAATTTATCATTATCATCCTTCTCCCCTAAATTGTGATAGCCATACATATATGCAGACACTGCTAAATGTTCTCCTAATACTATTCCAGGGCTTAAACATATGAGCTTGGAGGAAACAAAGCACATGGTCGGGCCGGGAATTTAGCTCAGTGGTTCTGCTGCCTGCCTTGTAAGCACAAAGACCCGAGTTCAATCCCCAGTACAGAAAACAAACAAACAAACAAACAAAAAAGCAGGGTCCATCACAGCCTGCAGCCATCTCTTTAGCATTAACCCATGTTTCCAAGGTACAGATATTCCCAAATGCTGGATTATTTCTCAAAATATTAGGGGGAAGTTTCTCAGTGACATCGCAGTGACACATTAGCTCTCTGCACTAACTACATTTCTATTAGTGTTGCAAGAATGTATCACATATTTGGCAGTTTAAAACCCTGATGAAGTCATTCACCTTTTCTGTAGGTCAGCATAGCACAGTAGATTTTCCCTCCTTTAGGATCTAACAAGATCAAAATTCCAGTGGCTACAGGGGTGTGTTCCTCATTTCAGTCTTATGACCCTCTCTGAACTCCCTGTTTTTGGACAGAAGTAATTTCTTCCTTACCCTTCTCACATGGCTCACTGAAACTTCAAGCAATCAAAGAAACAAGGAAGACTTTTCATGCTGAAATCTCTGATTTTTTCCACTTTGGCTTTAAAGGATCATGTGGTTACACTGTGCCACCTAGATAATCCAGGCTAATCCGAATTTTATAACCAACCTTGCAGTGGCCCTGATTACACCTGCAAATCACTGTGATCATAACCAATGCATGGGTGTGATGTCTCTTCACATTTAGCATCCCAAGAAATAGGACGTGGAATTATCCTTCTACCATATTTACAGTAGTTTCTGGGAAGATTTAACTTTTTTTTTTTCAACTTTTCTAGCTGTTCATAACTAAAGCAGCACTGGGCTTTGTATTTTCTGTCACTACTGAAGGCACAAATCCTCTTAGTGTGGCTTGAGTTCATGCTTTAAATTTGTCATTTTACTTTTTCCATTTGTCCAGCAGAGCAGGCAACATTGCAAGTGTTTTATAGGCCTGCAGGTCCAGGTCTCGGGCTGCACTTCTACACAGATACTTCTTTTTTCTTTTTTTTTTGCTGATTCTGTCCTTTACTATTAATTTGCAATCATATTACCGACTACTATATTGAATTATTATGAAGAATAAACATATAGAGTTTTCTGAATGTTATTTTTGTTATTAATCAAATTTTAAAAGGCTACTTTTATCTTAACACAATTAAGTTGGAAAGTAGCCATTTGCATTTCAGTACCTAAGGGAAACACATCTTTAAATAATGCACCTCGTAGCCTCTTGTCAATCGTGCCAACAAATACATGCAGTTGTTTAAATAAGATGCAAACAAAAGGAAACAGCAACAGAAATCTAGAATTTCTCTAGCTTCCTTTAGATTTGATTATCCTTAAATCTATATAATAATTTAGAAAATCACTCAGGACTTTGTGACACAGTCATGATCTGAGATTAAGTTTCAAGGAACTCTCAATTTTGCCAGTCTATAACTACATTTTCATTAAACTGCATCAGCAGCAGGCAATAAACAATGTCAGAGAAAATAATTTTAGCCCTACAGCTACATATACAGAGCACATGATTACAGTTTTTTTTCAAATCTTGTTGAACATGTTTGAATTCAAGTTCAAATACAATGTTCAAGTACATTCACACCAGCTCTCAAAGGAAAACAGTGTCACACATAATTATAACTGAAATCAGAAAAAAGCACAAAAGACCATCTGCAAGTTATATACAGATGTAGTTGTTCAAAATGCTTTATCCTTAAGAGATTCTGAAGTTTAAGTAATTTGTATGTAGATGTGCCGAAATCACTTTAGATGAAAATCAAATGAAGGAATCATAATTGGTACAATTTTGGTCCTTGAAAAGTCTTTCTTTTTTATATGACTTCTTTTATATATATAAAGTTGATCATTAGAAAAATAAAATGATATGGATACAATAAAATATTGAAACACAGAAGAAATAAAATCCATTACAATTTCTTCTCCCTAAGTTGTAAATGAGATTCAGCACTTTATATTAATCATTACACAACTTATTCAAATGCTTCTGTGATTTTCTAAGTCAGATACTCTCAATAAGCTTCTTCCCGCGATATATTTATATTCATTTATTCTTCATCATTTTCAAAACAAAACAACAAAAAAGCCAAAAGTCTGTGTTCTTCAAGTTTTACTAAGCATGAGAATTCCTGCAAGATCTTTTAATTTTCCTGTGCCTTTGGCCACCCGGATAAATTAATCAAAATTTCCACAGATAAGATTTAAGCATCAATATATTTTATAAACTCCCCAGTCAATCTTTAGTACAATTCAGTTTGAGAATCAGTATTTTTTTTCTCATTGAGTGTATTGGTACATTTTAGGTATACGGTAGAGTTACATCCATTATTGCGATCTTGTGAGAACCAGTATTTTAAAAGTTGAGTAGATGTTTTGAAAATGTAAGTTATTTAAAGGAAAAGAGTAAACAAAAACTATGAGTGTTATGGATTTTACAATTAGTAAGTATACTACTGCTATGAAAATGTTAATATGTTTATGAAATGAATGTACATTATTTATACTTTTCATTTCCAATGGAAAATAAAATATACAGCTCAGTCTCAAAATTAAAAATAAAATGTGAAAACTAACAAATAATAGTTTTTTATTTAAGACAAAAGGCTGAGATCCTTCAGTTGGAAAAAATGGACAAAATGTAGTTCAACTTTCTACAAAATCTGAACTGTAGGCTAGTGATATTGGGCAGTAACTCAGTGAAGGGTGGACCTAACTAGTACCTGAGAGGCACAGAGCACCACCCCAGCATCAGAAACAAACAAAAATGCATCTTCCTCATCTTTTGTTGATGAATATCTCATCTTTATATATTTCAAGTTTACTGCTGAAAACAATAGGCAATATGCTTAAAAATGTTATTTCATGGGTGGTCTTCCCTTGCGTTTAATTTATATGTGCCTTCAAATACCCATCGCTGGCATTATGTTTGAATTCTAGAACATTTGCAAAAGAACACTGCTTTCTAATGTAATATCACTCAGCTTTTCATATACAACTCTGATGTGGCTCAGCTAAATATGTATTTTAGACAACTAAAATGCCATAGATGAATTGCCTTCATCTAAAGTTACTATTAATTGTAATTGAAAGGAATTCACAGGGCTGGGGATCTAGCTCAGTAGTTCTGCCGCCTTCCCCATGTACAATCCCTAGTACCAAAATAATAATAATAATAATAATAATAATAATAATAATAATAATAATAATAATAATAATAATAATAATAATAATAATAATAATAATAATAATAATAATAATAATAATAATAATAATAATAATAATAATAATAATAATAATAATAATAATAATAATAATAATAATAATAATGATAATAACAATTTTTAAAATAAATAAAAGGAATTCATAAAAATTACTCAAATACGTAGTAACAGTGTTGAAGGAAACACACAATTTAATGAGTTATTTTAAACTTAATCACCACTTTAAAGGTCATAGGAGCATTGTGACTTAAACACATGTATTGCAGGTGGCCAGAATTAAGGTGATGCATCATCTAAAGCTAAGGAATTCCCAGGTTCTCCTGAAAACTGCCCAAGGCTCACAGGGAGACACAAAGCAATTATCCATGCATAAAAGCCCTCAGAAGATGGGATCTGCTGGCTTCATGATCACAGACCTCCTCAGGCAGATCTGGGAGACAATAAATTTATAAGGTTTTAATGTCATACAACTGATAAAAAAAAAGCTCTAGGAAACTAATACACACCCTTTTGAAATAGTCTTTCAATACTGATAAAATAACACAAGAGCTAGATATAAATTATATTAACAACACAAAGCATACTTAAGTACATGGTGAACAAAGAACAAATTGGAACAAATTATCTGAAATACTCCGGGTGACTTGTGGGACAGCACAGTGAGAGTGACTGAGATAGAACTGGTTATCTTTTTAAAGAAGCAATATTAGATAACTAAGACAAACTTAAATATTTCTTGACCTTAAATGCACTTTCAAACTCAGGGTAAAATATATTTTTGCTACCATTTGAGTTACAGAGCTCACTGAAAGAATTAAAAAAAAAATTTGTCATAAGTATTACATAGTTTTACCATAATTTAAAAAAAATGCTTTCAAAATTAACCATGGCATGATTTTCCCAGTTTTTTACACATTATAGTCCTGAGCACATTTTCAAAGAAATATGTAAAAGCCGTATAATTAAATATATTTATATAGTGTGATCTTTTATTGAAATTCTACTGCCAGTTTCTTTGTGAATCATTATTTTTTTTGTTCAGCATATTCATTTCGACTCTGTGTCACTTTATGATTCATTTCTCCCACCAATGTTTCCTCTTTTATCTTCTATGAAAACTGGAGGCTCATTTATATGTATCCATGATCTCATATATATATTTTTACCAATATACAACTTTAAACTTATGAGTTATCCTTTATTTCTATGTTTAGTTCTTTTCTAAGCCCAATCTATAAAACTTGAACAAAATACGGTATAGAATAGGCAAAAGTATCGCTTCTTGGCCTTTTGGCTAAGATCAAGTGTAGAATAGGCAAAAGTGCAGATAAAATATAAATACTAGATTTTTTTTTAATTTAAAAGGGCTCATTTTGTAGTGGCTAAACCAAGTTAAACATCTGTCTTTGTATGCTTTGTCATATCTTTAGAATTTAACCATTCAAGATCCTTTCTTCTGGTTTTTTGAAATGTACAGCGCAAATAATTGCCCTTTTGTGCAATAACATAGAAAAGTTTTTGCTCCTACCTATTTACTGGTCTAATGGTGACCTCCTAAGGGGAGATTAGAAAGGTCCCCACTGCTTATATTTTCTGAAAAAAATCTTGCAGATTAATACTATTTATTGCTTGACTATTTAAAAAAATCCATCATTGAAGCACAAACTATTGACTATGTAATCTTTTATGTTTTAAATTTATATACAATTTATTTGACAGATATAAGGCTATTCATGTTAAGTAGCTTTCCTTGTGTTTGAGTATTTTGTGTCTTTCACAAACTTGGACAATTCTATTTACATTATCAAATGTGACCACAGATTTGCATTTTATTCTATATTATTATCTATGATATTCACAGGATATCAATAACATTTATTACTGGTACTAGAAATCTCACTTATATGGTTTTATGCCTTATCTTTATAGTCAAAGTTTAATACACTTCTCAATCACTATAAATTTATAATATATGCAAAGTTTGGTTGGTGAGCATTAGAAAGTTGCATTCTTTTATTTCAAGTATCCTCAAATATCTTATTTCCTTAAAGGGAACTCTTTAATGTTCACTCGCTACTGCATGATTTCCAGAAAATTCATCTATATCGTCCTCTCCCTCGCTTTCCTTCCCTCCCACCCCTGTGCTGTCCTAGAGTGATGTAAATCAATTCCATTATTTCACGATTCATTTCTCAAATTTCTTTATTATTTTCCTGTTCAGTTTTACTTGATTCCACTCGTTTTTTTTTAAATTTCAGTTTTTATATTAGCTTTATAATTAAACTTTCATTTTGCATTCTGCTGTGCAATGTGCTTGTATCTTTCATTTTTCTCTACCATATTCACTTCAAGTTACTTCTCACAAATTTTGCAGAGTTATAATTTTGTGTTTCTTTAGTTATATTGATTTCTCTAGTGAGATATGTGGGCTATTTATTGTTACCTGCATTATTTAGAAACATATTTACTTTCCACATAATTGGGGATTTTCAACTGTCTTTCTGTTATTAAATTTCAGTTCAATTCTCATAGGTTTAGGAAATACCTGTATTATTTATAGTATTTTAAACTGGTGAAAGGTGCTATGGTTTAGAACCGTAATGGCAAACCTCAGGTAAGTGCGCCACAGTGGCCTGGGTGTATCACTGAAGGCTCTAAATAGTTCACCATCTCTGGTTTAGAATATGGTTTAAATTTGAGAAGAATGGGTCTTCTGCTGTCTTTGGATAGATTTTTCTATAAATTTGAATTAGATAATATTAATGGAGAGCTCTACTTTGTTGACTTCTACTTCTGTTTTCTGCCCATTAGAATTTTAAACGTTTAGCAGAGTGATGATGAATACTCCAATGGTTATATTTGTTTCTCCTTTCTGTATTATCTCATGTACTTGGACATTTTCATTTAAATATATATGTATTGCTATTTCCTCTTGGAGAATTTACTCTTTCATTACTATTCTTCATAAACAACCTTTGCTTAGGAATCTGCTTTAATAATTTTAATGATCCAATAATCCAATTTTAATAACCTAACATTTGGTCATTATTAGTATGGTATATAATTTCTCCAATAAATTACTGTTTAATCTACCTATGGAATTATATTTGAAGAGGGTTTTCATGTTAGGTTTGTACTTTTGATCCACTATGATGATTTCTGTATTTCGCTTGCTTCATTTAAGCTATTTGTGTTTATTATGCCTATATACTAATATTAATTTGTAATGTTTGTTTCATAGTTTCTCAGTGCATATGTTCTTGACCCATTGCTATTTCCTGTCAATGTAAGTGATTTTGGACATTTAATGTCATGGTTTTTGGTATATTCATAATATTTCATTTTCAAAGTCAGAAACTGCCAAATAGATTATATTGTACACTATTATAGTTGATATCTGAAATAGTCCCCAAAGCCTTATGTAATCCCAGGGGGAATCTGGACGTGGCTGAATCATAACTGTAATCGCTGGATTACTTCACTGATTGGTTTAGCACAGTTCTAAGCATGAGTGATGAAAAGACCCACCCGAGTGTGGGTGGCCTCAACCAATAGGCATTTAACCTAGAATGAATAAAAAAGGGAATGAAGGAAGGCTCACTCCTTCCTGAGTCCTGACAACCCTACCATGGACTGTTTCTCCTTCGTGCCAACTCTGGCATGCTGCCCTGCCTGGAGCCAGCTGACTCTGGACTGAAATCTCTACAAACTGTGAGCTAAAATAAAGCTCTACTCTTTTAAGTTCTGTTTGGTGTTTCACATTTTGTCCCAGAAATGAGCAAGTAACTAAGACACTTTCTTTATTCTAATTGTTTCTTAAAAAAATACATTACTCATGTTAAGAGTATATATTTAATAATGTCACATTCTCCATTCCTCTCCTAGTTTATAATATTGCTGTCATTCATTTCATATACCTATGTTATAGGCGGCATATAAATGTCAATAATATTACTTCAAAGACAAGAATAAATATAATAAATGAATTAAATACCTTACCGTTATGTATTTACTCAATGTCATTTTTTCCTCCTTTATGACATAAAGGTTTCTGACATGTAATTTTCTCTTTGGAAAGCAAGTTATAACATTTATTGTAGGAAAGTTTTGTTGACATTGAATTATGACTTTTTTCCTTTGAGAAGACTTTTATCCTTAATTTCAAGAATAATTTTATTGGTATATAAAGGTAAATTAATGATGTTGGCTCTAGTTTTATTTTATCACTTTAAATATTCCATTTTAATCTGGTGCTTGCAAGAGTTTGCTGCTGAGAAGTATTCTGCAGCGCTTACGTATTTCCTTTGAAGGTGACAATTGTTTTCCACTGACTACATTCAAAACTTTCATTTTCATTTTCTGCAGTTTTCATCTGACATGTGATTGTACCATTATCTACCACAGCTGTACTGTTTACTGAAAGACTGGTGGATTTAACAACAAATTCATCTTATGTTTGTCAAAGTCAGAGGTGTAAAACACACCTTAAAAAGCTAAATCCAAAGTACCAAAAGGTAGGGCTGGGGATTTAGCTTAATGATTTTGCTGCCTGCCTTGCAAGAGCAAGGACCCGAGTTCAATCCCCAGTGCCAAAAAAGAAACAAAACAAAACAAAACAAAGTACCAAAAAGCCTATGTTCTTTCTAGAGCCTCTAGAGGAAAATATATTTAGTTGTCTTTTACCTTCAGGAAGAATGCTGCATTCCTCGGTTTATGGTTTTGTCTCCCATGTTTAAAGCAAGCAACACAGAACCTTGGGCTATCTATCTTCATCTGTGTTAATTCCAGTACTGTCCTCATGTGCTCCATTCACTCTTTAATGACACGTGATAACACTGGCCCCATCTTGATGATCCAGAGCAATTTTTAGTCTGCTAGGTTCTTCCATCAGATTTTGGACTCAGGTGTTTTGACAAACACGCAAGCCCATTCCTTCAAATACATCTCTGTAGATGTATTCACAGTGAACTTGTCTTTCTTTGGCATACCTTGATGAGACACTAACTCATCCAAAATTAGAGACAACTTCAGAAGCAGAGCTTACAAGATGTTTCAGGAACTCTTGGTTTAAAACCCATATTGTATCTACAACATTAGCTGCCTGGAAACATATTGTCTAAATTCCTAGTCCTGTATCACCACTTACTAAGTGCACTGTGCTTCCTACATATGCTTACAATTGTAAATCAGTTTTCTGTATTATAAAATAGAGTCAGGAAGGAGAGCTGCATCATCATTATTGGAACTCTTAAGGGAGAGAACTATGGACATTTTTTAATGTATTAATGAATATAATCATTTTATAAAAATAACACATTGGTATTTTTCCCATGAATTAGTCATTTCATAACCATGAAAGATTTTGTTTTTGTTAACTATTGTTATCTAAGTTTAAGGATTTTATTGGATTTTTTTAGGAAAAATGGATTTTGGAGTAGTTACATCAGTTTCCAAATTGCTGAATTTAAAATTTACAAATACGGTCACTTAGGAATAATTATTGATCGGTTTTGAATTTCAGTATCTTCACCTGTTGAAGATGAAATTAGAAACTATCACAACTGAATGCTGTACAATACTATGTTATATACAGTCATGAAGTAAATATTTGATAAAATTATGGCACTTTTTTCCAAATGCAATTCTTCCTCCATAAAATACACATTATATCTGATATTTTCTGGGAGATTAGTCATTCAATGATATATTGATAACCTTCAGAACGTCTTTGATAAAAATTTATGAAATATTTGTCAGACCAGGGAAATAGAGATGGACATGGAGATAGAAGTAGACAAAGATAGAGACAGAGGTAGAGACAGAGGAGATAGAGAAAGAGATGCTAGAGATCCAGAAGGAGGAGATAACACGTTGGGCAGGATTCAGGAGAAAAAAATATACCAGTGCTGGCAATTAAAGTATCGACAATCATATTTGAATGAAAGCTTTGAATTGAAATTCTAGTTTTATATTTCTGAAAATATCCTCTATATTTCTAGAATAGTCTTCTACAGAGTTGCATGAATCAGTGTACAGATGCACACATTTACACAAAATTTAAGAGAGACAGTTTCTTTTTAAATATCACAATGGAGAACTAGTCTTTTCAAAACCTCTCTAGAAATTAGAATTGATGCATCCTCACCAGTAGGATGAAATCAGTGGAAAAGCACTGGTGGATGTGCAGCAATAGATACTGAAAATAATATTTCACTTTCTCCTAAAAGGAATGTGCTGCTCGAGTGTGGTCATGAACACTGGTGTACTTACAGTTTTGTTCTGGATATTACTGTAAATTCATCTAAAATAACGTCTAAAGAGAGAGCTATTAAGTAATCTCCAAAATGTTAATAATAGAAGCACTAGACAGGGATCTGTGACTAACTTCCTGACTCTATTTTTTGGAATAATAATAATAAACAGTACATACAGATTCAAATTCTGATTTTCTGCTATCCAACACCTATTTAACTATTTCACTGTAATTATCTTAATTATGTAAATTTTCTCAACTGGAAACTCTATCCAAAGAATTAAAATATACAGTTTTAATCCAAGGTATGGCTGTAGAGATTAAATATGATATTTTAAATAAAATAAAATCAACATTTTGTGATTTTCCCACATTCTAATTCACAATAAAAGTGTTTGAACTATTAGTTAAATAATTTATATTTTATAATTGAGAAAGATTTTAATACAATATATCTTAGTATAATTATAAAATTTTAACATATGAATGCACATGAATATAATATTTAAAAGAGATGTTGTAATCCACCAAAATATCTCTAAGAATGTTTCCCAAAAAGTATTTTGAGGAAAGATAATTATTGGTAATTTTACAGTTGCTTTTAATTTTTTGAGATTTAACTTTCTAACAAAAGTATATTAGAGTTAATAACATCTCTTACATACTTATGTTTTATATTATTGGTAATAAAGTATGTATTGTAGTAAGCATACTTTTCACTTTAAAGTTTCTTTAAGTAAAGATATTATTTCAAAACACCTATGGATTTTTTTTTTCTTTTACACTTCCATCAGCATTTTCACATATGTACCAGGTAGTTTGGGGGAGGTCAATACAAACTAATGACTGAAAGTTTAAATTCCAGAATGCTTAGAAATAGAGGTTGTGGTTGTCATAGCAACATAGTCTGGTCATATTTATGTTATTCTTTTCCTCGCTAGAAATATTTCAATGCTCCATAGAATTTGTCAACTCTTATGGGAATGAAATCTGTGTGCATTTAATACAGAACTTTAAGGTACTGTTAGTATAGTCCATGTTCCCTAGAAGCAACTCTATATTTGATATTTCATTCAGAAGTACAATCACTTAGAGAGATTTCTTATAAAATAATAAAATAATCTTTTTTTAATAATGCATACTTAAGGTTAAGCTTTATTCCAGGAGGTTTAAAGACAAAAGCTTCCTCTAGTAATATATATTTTTTTAATTCCAAGGTTTTACACAATATATTTCCAGCGGTTTTCCACTCACTAATGTTTCTTTAACAAAGCAGAAGGTTCTTACATTTTCTTGTACCAGAGAGTATTTTATATTTTATCTTACATGTCTAATTCTGAGTATAGTCATGTTCTTTTAATCTTGTGATGCTCCTGTATTTGCTTCAAGGTTTATAAGGAAATTAATAATGTCTTGAACAAACTGATTCCATAGTTTGATCACTAATCTTTACTGGAAAAGAAATATCAGTAAAAATCTTTTAAAATCAGAGAATATAAGCTATTATATATGTCCAAATAATACATTTTTAGAGATATTTACTTTTATATTCATTTACTTAATTGTGCAAAATTATTACTATAATCAATCTCCAATCCTTATGTATAATTGCTATAAACTATTAGGGCAAAAATGAGAAATCAAAATGAAAGTAAGATAAATTTTAACAGTAGAAAATGTAATGTGCCTAAAAAGGAATTTAAGTGACTTGAAAAGAGATATACTTCCAATACAAATAAAATATCCTGAATTAAAAATTTGGAATGATATCTTTAGCTGAGGCACTTTCAAAATATGGTACTATTTGATCAAAACACAGTAGCTAAACTGTTACAAAAACTGATAGCTCCTGAAATTTTGGTGAGATTCAGACTTATTTTGTCATGTATTTTACCAAATATTTATGATTAAGTAATGCACAATATACACAACCCATTTAGGTAGCCTCTTGAGTACTACATAAATAACAATCAACAAGCTGATCTATTTTTATCTTATTATATTGCTTTATCCCTTCTGGAATAAAATTAATTTTAAATAATATTGTAAACAACTGTATGTAAACAAGTTAGACAATCTTTAATTAAAATAATTTAGAGAAAAAGCTTCAAAACTAACACAAGAGATAAAAACCAATCCTTTACAAACACTTGTAGGAAATAAGCGTTAGAAAACACTTTTGTTATAAAAGCAGTACAGTGAGATATGACTGGAATTTAAAAAGCTGAATGCTTTAATATATACAGTTTTATTTTCCTTTGGCATAAGGGTTTGAACCTGGGGCCTTACACATGCTCTCCCAGTGAATTATGACCCTCACCTCTATTGTACACAGCTTAGTGAGTTTTGCAGGTAAGTGTACATCTGACCCCCTGTTTACAGTTAAAAATAGCTATCATCTTTCAAAATTTATTTCTGATCCATTATTTTTCTATTAAATTAATTGGTACAATTTAGGTATATGAAACAGTTATATTCATCAATGGGATCTTGTGCCTTTACATGATGTATCTAGGTTCTTATTTTTTTCCCATTCCCCTGCTCTCCTTTAACCCCTCCATCCCTCCCTATTTACAAAGACTTTGTTTCCATTTTTTTCTTTTCTCAGTTTTTCCTTCCCTTCCTTCCTTTCCTCTACCCCTCCTCCCACTTCCTCTACCCCTTCAATTCTAGGCAACAGAGACATGACACCCCCAACTTGACACTGTACTACAAAGCCACTGTGATAAAAACAGAATGGTACTAGCAAAGAAACAGACCCGAGGATCAGTGGAATCAATTAGAAGTTCCAGGAACAACTGAAGACATATTCAGCTACCTCCTTGACAAGGAACCAATCATCCTCATTGGAGAAAAAGCCTCTTTAATAAATGCTGGTGAAAAAAAAACTGGATTTCAACCTTCTAAAGACTAAAGACTAGCTCCCTAGACCCCATGTGCTAAACTAAAATCCAAGTAGATTAAAGATCTAAATATTAAAACAGAAACACTAAATTTGCTGGAAGATAAATTAGGTAGAATTCTTGAAGACATCAACATAGGAAAAGACTTTATAAACCTCAGTAGCACAGGAACTAGCACAAAGAATCAACAACTGAGATCTCATCTTATTAAAAAGCTTCTGCATTGCAAGAGAATCCAGCAACAGAACTGAGCTGAGAGACAACCTACAGGGTAGGAAAATTTTTTAACAGCTGCTCCTCAGACAAAGGACTACTATCCAGAATATACAAAGAACTAAAAAAAAAAAAGCCCCCAAATTTAAAGAACCAATTTGAAAATGGGCATCCAAAATAAACAGACATTTCTCAGACAAAGAAGTAAAAGCAAGTAAATATAAGAAAAAATGTTCCACATCACTGGTCATTTGAGAGATGCAGATGAAAACAATATTGAGATTCCACCTCACCCCAGAAAGAATGGCTACTATCAAGAAATCAACCAACAACAAATGCTGGCAGGGTTGTGGGGAGAAAGGAACCCTTCTCCATTGTTGGTGGGGGTGCAGACTGGTGCAATCACCATGGAAATTAGCATGGAGATACCTCAAAGAACTAGGTTTAAAAGTCCCATTTGACCTAGCTGTCCCTCTACTTGGTATATACCCAAAAGAATTTAAATAATCATGCCACAGTGATATATGTGCACTCATGTTTATAGTAGCACAGTTTGTAAAGCTTGGAATAAGCCCAATTGCCCATCAACTGGAGACTGGATGAAGACGTGTTTTGTGCATGTATGTTTTTAAAAAATATAAAATGGAGTACTACTCAGCCATAAAGAATGAGAAACTAGAGACATTTGTACTTGATGGATGCATATTAAAAGGCCATATTCTTAAGTGAAATAAATAGGACACACATGTAAATATCCAATAGTTTCTCTGGTGTGAGAAACTAAATAAGGATCAAAATGGCTTCATTGTTTTGTTGTTATTTTGTAAGAATATGTTACATAAGATCTTAGCAAATTTAAACTACATAATGTGGTGTCATTAGCTATAGGCACTACATTGTTTAGTACCTCTCTAGAATGTATTTATTTTGCCTATGTGAAACTTAGTCCTCTTTAATCATCACTTCACCATTTCCACTTTTCCTCAGGCCCTGGTAATCACTAACTATCTGCTTCATTTTTACTACTTTGTTACATCATATTGGTAATGGTTTATATGCAGATGTTCCCCCAAAGCTTCATGGGCTCATGGGTTGGACATATAGCTGAGTGGCTGTTATCAGGTGGAATCTGGCAAGAAGTGAGTCACTGGGACATGACCTGAAAGTGTCTATCTCTGCCCTACTCATTCCTTAGACCAACTCTACTCTAAGTGATTACATGAGCCACTTTTCCTCTGCCACGCTGTCTTGCCTTGGAACCAGCCAACTGTGGACTGAAACCTTTATAAACTGTGAGTCAAAAACAAACTTCTTGGGGTCAGGGATTTAGCTCAATGGTTCCACTGCCTGCCTTGCATGCTTAAGGTCCCGAGTTTGATCCCCAGTACCAGATAAATAAATAAAGGAAAAATGTAAACTCTTATTAGTTGCAGGGGTGGGGTATTTTGTTCTAGCAGAGAGAAAACTATGACAAAATTTGATATTATGGTGACACCCTAAAATGGAGCCTTATCCACTTAGAATCCAAACTAATCTTGACATCCAGTGGCTCTGACTTAAACAAGGTCCTTAGATCTGAAACTTCTAAATATACAAACTGACATATATTAGGACACTAGATATTGGCTGATAAATGAAGGAATAAATGTCATGATGTTGCACTTCTTTATCAATAATGATGCATTTCAATAAGTCAAATTCAAGTGGAATTCATGATTTCTCAATTAGAATGATAATTTGCTTTTGGGCAAACAGGAATAGGTTCACATAGAATTTAATGAATATTATTTCAAGTTTCTTATAGAAAAAAATGTATAACTTGCATGGAGAATGCTTTCATTAGAGTATAGTCATACCTTCTTAGAAAGTAAGCATTGCTATTCACAGGAGAAGCTGTTTTCTTAATTTTATGTTATGTACTCTGTAAAGCACGAATTTCACTCAGCGATTCTAATACAGGGTTATCTTGAGTTATTTCGCTAATTTGTTTAGCATTAACTGCATTGTTTGCCTAATCAGAAAGCTATTCTTTTATAAACATATGATCAGATATTGATAGTAAATTTTCCTGGCATGTTTACGTATTCATTAGGTAAAAGAGAAACTCAACTTTGTCTGAGACTGAATTAAAGGCTACTGTTTATGATTCCCATTCTGTTTAAAGTAATGGTTATGTAGATCATTGTTAAGTAGTTATTTGATGTTTACAATAATTTCTCAAAAAGATACACATTTTACATTGTAAAAATCAAATAAATTATCATACATATTTTTGGAAATGATATGTGCCATGTTTTCTAAACAGGAAACTGATGTGGAAAACAGGACACCCTTCTAGAAAGAGCTTGCGGAACCTATACTGAATCCGTTATGTTTTTTTCCTACTTGGTCAGCCTAGATTTTGCATGGAAAGTTTTTAATTGAACAGTTCTACAATTCAAAGATTCTATGCTACTTTCCAATTAGCTATATTATATTATTTATGTAACTTTGATTCATTACAATGATGAATTTGAAATCTCTTTTAAACAAGATGCTATGTCTTAAAAAATAATGCAGTAAATAAACATTGTTATTTGGTAAACATCTCTATCATAAAATCAAAATATAACTGTGATATATTTCAGAAATAATAGAGGACATCAAATATCTTCTTTAATTTGAAAATCTTCCATTAATAACATCTTAATTATGAGGAAAAATTTTAGAAAATATTTCAGACCAATGTCTAGTATAAGAGAGGAAATTTAGTCTGAAAGAGTCTGAAGAAAATGAATTTTCTCTTTAAACTCATTGCTTTGCTGGGTTCATATTCTCCTGCCCAAAGGTAAGCTCATTTCAAGGACAACATTTTTATGACTTTCAGTGAAGAGGAGCTGGTTTATATAACAAGCCCACAAAATTAAGTCATTTGGTTGTCTTGTAGAATATCCACCCTTTTAAAACTATGACTATTATAGATCCTTTAATTTATTAATTCTACCATGTATATTTCTAGACATTGGGGGTAAATTTATAATGAAAGCGGTTATTTCCTACACTTACATTTGACATAACTAGTGTTATATCTGTTAGAATATTTGGGGTGGGAAATATTTCAAATCAAATTTACTGCAATGGTCTTTTATTTACTTACTTTTTTAACAAAGCTTACTGATGGACTTTAGGAGCAAGTGGTGCTCTAAAGGCTGTCATTCAGTGTTGATTGTCTCATGGCCCAAGAAGATGAAAGAGTAATATTTACAAATGGAGAAGATATTAGGAAGAAGGAACCAATGATTTTATGAATCTGTTTCCAAGAAATCTTTTCATCACTCTTCATCTGCATGTCACAGTTGGCCTTTGGAACAAAAACTCAGTGATAAATACATGTATAGTCTGTGCATAGGCTTACCATGCTCAGCTGGAATGGATACAGGAGTGTTCACATGTAGACATTTAAACAGAGACTTCTTCAATATGAGAAAAAATACTTTATAAAGAAAAACACAACAGCTGTAACAAGAGACCTTCAGAACAGTCAAGGTCCTGAGTTCTCTGAAAGCACGCTGTGTTATATTTTAAGAAATATGTAAACTAAAGTAGAAATTCCATAAGAAAAGAGAGAGATATAAGACCACACGACTTGCTATAAAAAAAATCTGCTGAAGTATCAGACTGGGGTCAATTTTTAGGAAGCTCATGGAGAGGAACAGGAGATGACAACTTAGTTATTCTGCCATTTCTCTCTACAGGACAGCAAAAGCAGACAATCTGCAGAAGTTTCTCCACCCTGAAGACTTCATCCTCTATCCTTGACATTCAGATGTAGGAATTATCAAATGAATAGCAGGTTGCCCACACTAATTAAGAAAAAGCATATCAATAGATACATCTAAGATCTATTGTTCAGTTGGAACACATGCACAAACACACACACATACATATGCTTTATAAAGAAATACATATATATATGTATGTATGCATGTATGTGTGTGTGTGTGTGTATATATATATATATATATATTTAGAAAGAGAGAGAGAGAGAGAGAGAGAGTATGTCATTAATATATCCATTTACACTCTGCTATGTGGCGGTCAACCTTTAGGGCTTCTTTGAATGAGATTCACATTTAATTTGTACACTGAGCAAGCTCATTGCCATCTCTAATATGTGGGGCTCTCACTAATCAGGTAAAGACCTGAGTATAAGGAAATGTCTAAGTCAAAGTGAAGGAAGAGAGATTTCCTCCGGCCTTTCTTTCAAATGAAAACATCAGCTCTTTGCGGGGTTTGAGCCTGCCACATTTTTTTTTTCTCATGAGTTTCTTGGAATACACTACAGTTACATTCATCATTGGGATCTTGGACCTTTACATGACAGGTCTTGGTTCTCATTTTTTCCCCTTGTCCCTGCCCTCCCTTCACCCCCTTCTCCCCTCCCTGTTTACACACACTTCATTTCCATTTTTTCATTTTCTCATATTTTTTCTTTTCCCTTATTCGCTTTCCCGTACCCTTCCCACTTTCCCAACACCTTTAGCCCCTTTCTTCCTATTTCACATTGTCAATTATCTTTAGGATCTCATGTACTATTATAGTTTATTTGCTCTTCCAACCCACGCTTCACCCCAGCAGCTAGCCTGGTTCTCAGGTCTTCAAACTCAGATTGGAGCTTTGCTGTAAGGTGTCTGTCTTTCTACCTTGCTGATTCCCATCACAGCTCTTGGAAGTCCTCCTATACGGTAGTTGCCTGAGCCAAACTTTTGCATTAAATTGATCTCTCTCTCCCCTCTCCTTTCTCCTTTCTCTCTCTCCCTCTCCATATAAATACACATGGCTTTTATTGAGATACCCTCCTCCAGAGCCTCACGCGGTTATAGGTGGGGCTGTTTCAGGGGTGTGTGGATCTAGACTATGTGTCACTGGCATTGATGCAGTACTAGTCTCGAGGGGGCTAGGAGTAAGGGTGTAAGTGCTACCTGCCTCAAGTAGTCTGGATAAAATAAGAAGGGAACGAAGATACTGCTGAGGTCTCTCGTTGCTTTTGCTGTCTTCTGTTTCTCCTCTGCAATGCCCCTCTGCCATGTGGCACCCTGATTGTGGACTGAAACCTCTGGGAACTGTGAGCTAAATAACCCTTCCCCCTTTAACTCTGAGTGTTGGGTATTTTTTTCTCAACAATGAGAGAAAAGTAACTAAGACACGAATATATATGCTTAGCTAATTGCATATGTACACACTATATATTAAGTACACATTATATGTATACATACACGTGGTATATAAAGTTAATACATTTCAAATATATAAGATATTACATATATATTTTTTTTCTGTTGGAAAGAAATATTGGCATTATAATTTGAACATAAGCATGACACAAAGTGGTCACATATTTTTGCCCTCCATGGCAACTAACTTTTTATGTTTTAATTATATCAACTTTTCTCATTCTAAGCCTGTGGATGTAGGTTAATATTCTAGGGAGGAAAAATTATACAAAACTATTCTACACAAAAAGTTATACTGAAAATTGTACTAGTTCACAGTAGTTACCTTAAAATATTAACTGTATTATATTTTACACATTAAAAGTATATCATCATTAAAGACAGCAAGATATTTTAGAAAGTCTTTATGTCGCAAACCAATTTTTATCTCTATCTTCTGAAAAGTATAAGTAAATTTTGTGTTAAAACATTCAAACCTTAAATGGCCAACATTATTTAATAGTAGTAAGTACTTGTTTAACAGCTAAATACTGGTTTAACAGGTTCTGACTGCCTGAAGTATTTTTTTCTTTTTTTCTCATTGAGTTATTGGTACATTTTAGGTATACAGTACAGTTACATTCATCATTGGGATCTTGTGCCTTTACATGACAAGTCTTGGTTCTCATTTTTTCCCCTTAACCTTGCCCGCCTTTCAACCCCTAAAGTATATTTTTTCAGTTTTGAGCTTATTCGTACATTTTAGGGATACAGTACAGTTACATTCATTGTTGGGATCTTGTACCTCTACATGACAGGTCTTGGTTCTGATTTTTTTCCCCTTGTCTCTGCCCTCCTTTCACCCCCTCCTCCCCTCCCCTTCTACAAACACTTTATTTCCATCTTTTCATTATCTCACATTTTTTTCTTTTCCCTTATTACCCTTCCCCTATCCATCCCACCTTCCCTACACTTTTTTAATGTTGTAGCTTACTAATTCAGTAGCTTACTAAGTCAGGTATCTACTGTTGGTCCCTTGATTATTTCATATATACTTGTAATACTTCCTTAGAAATACAGTTTATAATTCATAGAGCATGAATTTTTAAAAAAATATATTATAAATAAAAATGAAATGTCCGACTGGGTTATCAGGATATGTGACACCTTGCATAACAGCCAGTATTACACAGCAGGCACCCTATGATTAAACTCAGCCCAATGTTACTTATTAATAGTTAAAATACATCATAATTAAAATAGTAATTCAAATTTTAAATATTAAATCACATCAACAGTTTTATAATTTTATTTAGCCAATTACTTTACTGAGAAATCATTTGTTCCTTATTTCTAAGAAATGTTTATTATAACAGAAAGGGATACATTATGTGTCCTTTTAAAATGCATACATCTCCTAGAAACTTTAGAGATGGCCAACTATATTTTCTTTGTATTTCAGTCTTAAATTAAGTGTACATCCAGTTCCATTCATATAGTTGAGATTTTTTTCCAAATAATCCTGCAGTCAATTTAGAGACATGTGTTAATGTGTTCACATATTCTACAAATAAAATATTTTATTGATCTGATTAAACACTCTTATCCTTACCACTATGTGACTCTGGAAAGCAGTAGAGACATTTGTTCTGAATTTTCAGGTCGAAATGGGCATAATAATAATAATAACAATGATAATAACAATAATAATAATAATGATAATATAAATTTGACATAGGTAACAGGATAAACACACATGTGTAGAAAATAATATGGTACATTATTAACACATGATAACTAAATATTAGCCAAGTATGTTGGTGCACACCTGTAATCCCAGCACTCTGAAAGGTAGGCAGGAGGATCATAAGTTCGAGTCCCACCTGGACAACTTAATAAAACCAGGGTTCAATTCCTAGTACTGAAGAAATGAAAATGATTAAGGTTTGAACAACTAAAGATATTGTACTTATAAAAGTTAAATATTGGAAACATCAGGTCTTGTGCTGTTATTATTTGTCTTGTATTAACATGTCTGTACTTAAATTGGGAAGAAATTTACTTTTGCTGTATGACACAGTGACCAAATCATTAGGTCAGGAATGCCACGGCATTTTCCTTCAAACATTTATTAGATGAATATTTGTGGCATTTTGCCACATTCTCAAATAAATAATTATACAAACTGATGTCAGCATCCCATTGGAAATTTAAAAACTAACAATGTGAGTTTTGAAGGCCAATTTGTGAAGAAGTGACATGTTTGAAAATTTAAATCCTTCACTTAGGAACATCAATTATGTAATTTACAATGCTATGTTTTACTTGTTATTCTACCAATTAAGCTTTGTTCTAATAATGACAAGCAATTCAAAAGGTCAAAAATATTTACACTGTGAAAATTAATAATTGATGCGTGTATGAAATACAATAATTGGTTTATCTGTCAATAGACAGAAAATATCTTAGTTTTTTAAATTAATTTATGCAAAGCATAATATATATGTGAATAGAGAAGGAACACTTTTTATATATATTGTAATTGTATCTCTGCCAATTTTTCCCCAAAGTATTCATTTAATTGAAACAGGCTGACTCATTACATGACTTCCTTTTATAAATTTGCCTTCGGTGGCTGTTTGGTGACACACAATTATTAGCTTACCAAACCCCATAACAATAACAATTTTTAAAAAGGACACTTTCTCTTTTAATAAAATAGTAACATTAAAGGGAAACAACATTGTTATATTTACATCAGATTCAGTAAAGATCTATCAAACAAAGCTGTACAACATAGGGATTCATTTGTTACTGAGTTTGGAAACTGAAAAACACAATTTTTAGAATAATGGCGATATTCAAGCATTCAAAGAAAACATCCAAATTCACATTGTGTTCTTTGGGTATGTTTTCTGACTTTATGAAAGGTGAACTATAGCTGAAATTCTTAGGGCCAAATATTTCTTCAAAAAGGCATCAAAACATATAACTGTCTTAAAGAATGATTTACAATTCCTAGTTTTTCAAGCTTTGCTTTATAGTGAAATAGAGCCAAATATTTTTTATTAATTACATATTTTTTAATTTTTAAAATCATCTAATAATATATGAATAGATCACTCACTGGTGGAGTCTGGTATGCTTATACTTTTCAAGTTTTTTATATTTTGGTAATTCAGGAAACGTTTCCTTCTAAGCAGATTAAAGAGGGTTTCTCATAAAGTGCATAAGTATGCTGTTATCATTGAGAAGAAAACCAATGAAATGCTAAAGTGAACATAATGGCAGTTGAGATGGCTTTGCAGAAATAAATATTTAAATCTGTTTCAAGGAATAATATATTTGAAAAATGCTTTTAAATACAATGTGTATAAATCCAAACAATAAGTTGTAAAAAAAAAAAGTTCTTTAAAAAATGGAACATATATGCTAATAAGCATAAATCCTTTTTGCTGTATACAAGTGAACAAATTGATTTCTAATGTCACACTGCTTTACGTGAAATAGAAGACTAGTGCTCAAATGCTTCAGTACTGGAAGTGGTTTAGTATAAAAGATGATGATGGAACACACAAGACATAAATGGGGAGATTGGAGGTAGCAAAGTGCTCCCAAAATATAGGTAATGCTGGCAGCACAGGAAATGAGGAGCTAAGTAAAACATTTGTGAGACCTCACAAAAAGCTAAAGATAAAAGAAGATCTCAAAACCTTGACCTGCTTAGTACAGAATTCTGTGTGAATATGAATAAAGATGTATTTTGTTTTCTTTTGGGTACTGTTTCCAGAAGCTAAATGAAAGGCTTGGGTTATCTTTTATAATTCAAAGGGAGAAGAGTTCACTTTTAAGCTCTAAAGCAACTTCTATGTATACAGGGCACCAAATTCAATTTCAAGTATTTCCACAGAAATGAAATCCCAGAGAAATGTTCGTTCAGGCTTCAGAAACCGTCATGTGACGGTATCTCAGTTTGAAGTTCGCTGTTGGAGATGCCTCCGACTAAGCCTCTTCATTAAAAATGTTGTTCACTATATTCCAGTGGGAGCATAAACAGAAACCAACACTCTCAAGGTTTAGTGAGTGTGACTTTTTGACTTCAGTTTATTATTAACAACTGTTTTCCTGCCAGCTTCTGTGCTGCCACTTTACTACACATTGACATTGACTAGTTAGGGAGCCTGACATAAAGTTATGTAGTACAGGAGAGAGGAGTCTTTGATGAGGAAAGGGAAAGCACGATACTGAGTTATGTTTTAAGAACAGTTCTGGGCAAAGATAACCCGATATCGTGGAAGCCGAGTGGTAATTGACCAGCGAAAAATGGAGACTTGGTGAAAAGCAAACGCATAAGCACTGAACAGACAAATGAGGGCCTGAATGTTCAGGGAATGCAGTCCATTTCTAAAGGTCGCAGGAGGAATCAGTGTGAAAAGGCATGTATGTTCCATTTATAGGTTATTCCTATTGTCTTGATCACTGAATTCTTCACCGGTATAAGTTTACAATTTAGAGTAAAATAACATAATTGCAATGTTAGGTATTTCTCAAAGATCTCTTAGTTTAGAGCAATGGTTTCCTTAAACTTATGATTCTTAATGTTAAAAGAACTGGATGATAAAACTATTGAAGGTATCTTACAAGTTTATTCTCTAGAAACAAAATAATGTACCATTTTTTAGTGAAATCAAATTATATTACGAGTGTGTGTAGAATAAATGCGGAACCCCAATCAACCAAACTGCTGAAATCATTGTTCTTTAAATATCTGCTATGGATGCCACTATTCTTCTCCAGTTGGTGATTGCTTGAAGAAATACAAGGCAGGGCCAGGGATTTAGCTCAGTGGTTCCGCCTGCCTTGCAAGAACTAGGACCTGAATTTGATCCTTGGTACCAAAAAAAAAAAAAAGAGAGACAGAGAGAAACACAAGGCAGAACTGAATTCTATTAGAGTCTAAAAACATATTGCAAAGTAGTTCCCTGCACCTGACATGTGTTCAGAAATCTATGCTTTTTACTGCCACATGCACCCAAAATAGTATAAACAGGTAAGACAGGTAGTACATTATCATTATATTTGGCACCATCAATTTTGAGTTGCATATACAAATGCATAATTTTTCAATACATAATGGTTATCAGCATTTTGTCCTTTATTCACTATATTTACCATTTATAGTCAGTCATATGGTCCTGATAAGATTACCTTACTATGTAATGATTTTTTAAAATTTTTATTAGTAGGCATTTGCAATACAAGATAAGTCTATTTATCATGGGTTACTATTATATATCCAGATCACATCTTGATTCCTTCTATTTCTCTTTTCCCTCCCTCTCTTCCATTGGCCTATCCTGATTTCCTTCACATGTCCACAAAGACAATTTTCCTGTTTCTTCTCATCAAGTAACAATTCACATATTTACATATTTCAATATTATCATAGATATATTTAATTTGCTGCAAAACAAAGCAGCAGAAGAATGGACAATTTGCACCAGAGAACATAGCAATGCCACTGTAGGGAGGTGGTATTCAGTCTGGGTCTTGGACAGGAAGATGGTACTGCTGAGGACTTGGTTCACTTAATGGAAGGTATTGATCGTTGTGTTAAGGAAATTAGTGTTTACACTCTAGGCAATGCCAAGCTTTGTGTATCCCTTAATCTAAGGGTGTACCTTGATCTATTTTCTGTGTCACCAGTTTAATTGAATTGAACAGGTAAAAGCAGAATACAATTGGAAAACCATGGCATTAGTCCAGGTGGGAGGAAATAACACCCTGATTAAGCTAATAACAATGGGAATAAAACTCAAAGAACAATAAAATTACAAGCCCTGATGTACTTCAATGGTTCACAGAGAAGAGTTAAAAATGAAAGAAATACTTTAATTCCATTTTTACATTTTCTCATATTTTTTTTCCTTTTCTAAAAAAAAATGAAAGAAATAATCTGGGACAGGATAGGAAGTTACAAACCTAATACAGGGCGTTATGAGAGATAGGGTGTGCAAATGTTCTAGACACTGAGATACTGATGATCCAGATCAGTTGAGAGTGAATTGATATAATTGAAAGTAGGTTGGGAGAGCCAGACATGGTGCTGCACATCTCAGTCTCACCTAATTGGGAGAGGGAGACCCTATGTCTAAGGAAAAAATTGAATGTGGAAGAATTAGCTCTTGTGCCGCATGTGTAAGGCATTAGGGTTATCTGCTGGAACAACAATCAAAAAAAAATTAAATTGGAGAAGGGAAGAAGTCATAATTTTTGCCAATTAATAAGGATATATGTGTGTGTGTCTATGTGTGTGTGTGTGTGTGTGTGTGTGTGTGTGTGTTGTGTGTAATATTTAAGTAAAGCCATTTGGTACTTGAATAGGGACCTTTCTATTTCAGAGGTGAGGTCTCAACTCATATATTTGGGGAAGTTAAAATGTAATTATTTCATGTTAGGGACATATATACTGAAAAAGTCAGGTAGGGAGAGAAACATGAGAACAAGGTGTACAATTCTCGATCAGAAATTGTGAACTTAATCCTTTGAATTTAGGACTACTGGGACAATAAATGATTTATTGGGAAGCTGAGAATAATACGAATAAAGTAAATCAGTAAACGCATTGCAAAAATGTGTTGAAAAATGAAGAAAAGAAATGGATTTTTAGGAAAGGGAATGTTCGAGCCATAGCTTAAAGAAGAGGCAAGGTAGGAGGAAATAATATTTTAACAGGATTTTTAACTACAAGGTAATTCTTACACTATGCCTGACAAATATGATGTCTCAAATTACATGATCTGGTCTTTGCTTGAATTTAAGTCTCAGCTAAAAATTTGGCCTTTCCATAAAAATGTTGAGGGTCCTGTGTTTGGAATTATTTGACTATATTAAGCTAATGAACATGAACTGTCTGGACAGCATATAGGAATTATCAGGCATGTTGATAGTGATTCGTGTCTGTAATTCCAGCTGCTGAGTAAACTGAGATAAGAGGGTAGCATGTTTTCAGCCAGCCCAGGGAACATAATGAGCCTCTGTCTTGAAGTAAAATAAAAGACAAGCTCATGGAGTTGTCCTGAGAGCAATCCTCAGTATTACCCCCCGCCAAGCCATGACAATAATACAGATAATTTTCCCTATATCTATTTTGAAAGTAGTTACTAAAAGTTTCAGCAGTTCATGCAACTTTATCTGCTACCAAATTGGTATCAAGTGATCACTACTGTTTCTGAAGGGAATTGATTGTGTTATTGGCTAACAAAACACATCTAATAGTCTGATGAAACATCACAGAAATATTACTGTTGTATTTCATTCTAAGCACTGATGATAAAGTGCTACTACATAATTACTATTGGAGGCATAATAAACTACAATATGTATATAAATATTATATAATCACTGTTTGAGGAACGTTGGCACAGAAACATCTATTTAGGTGTTATTCTTTACAGTTGACAAAGCAGATGCTATGTCCTATATTTTTTTGTGGAGATGCAATCAACCACAAGGTTAAAGAAAGTGAGCTGACAAAATCTGTACCATTTAAATTATTTCTCATTTCAATGTAAAGGTGTTCAGAGGGAAAACGTAGCAAATAGAGTATTAACTAATAAAAGTAAATATTTTATTGTCACAACTTCTATTTATTTGGTTTTATTTCATGGCAGGTACAATTAATATTGTTTTAGGCATAGATTTATAAACTTTTCTCCATGGGTAGTCCCATCAGAGAAAATGTTTGCACTTAAGTACCCACAGAGCTCCTTTTAATATTTGTTCCTATAGGACATTTCAAGAAAAAATACTCCTAATGTATCATGTAGCATATTAATTAACAGTAGAGTGACTTCAATAATTAGATTTTCAAAGAAAACAGCTATTAACAATGTATTTCATGCAGCATCCTGTCTCTTCCTCCACCCTTACTTCTGGAACCTCCTGGTACTCTATGCATGAAATATGCCACCACTATTTATGCATCACCCTTGGTACCTGCACCCGTGACTTAAATTGTAGTGTTGCAGTGATGAAGAAAACAGGTAAGACATATTCTTGAAGCTCCCATTTTCCTGAAGAATATAGACATCGTAGACATAGAAACTAATAAATACACAGACACGTAAGTGCATCAAGCTTTGTAACTTTAAAAGTCATGGAGAAAACAAACAATAAATCCGGGGGACCAAAATAATGATTATGCCTAAAGCAGACTGTGAAGCGCTAATCTCACAACTGGCTTGTTCATAAAATGAGTCCCGCCAAAGCTTATGTGCCAAGATCAGAGTAATTTGCACCCAAATTCTGTTCCTACGACTGAAACTTTCTTACTAGAAGGAAAATGTTCTAATTACATTCATATATTCTATCTACTATGTTGCTATTTTGAAAATGCTTAGTCTTGCTATTACAAGCCTTGCTTACATTAATTTCCATAGAATCAACATGACTGTACCTCCTCACGTGTAAATACTTTCCTCCCTCACATGTAGCTTGCTTTTACCCCTATTAATTACCAGTAAAAATCAGTGGCTTGGACTGGCCAATGCCTTGGTCAGTTGCACCTGTATTGTTTGTCCTGGCACCCCACTTTCTGTCTGTTCTGTCATTAGTTGTTTTTTTTTTTTTTTTAATCTCGGGCCTGCATCTTACACAGGTCAGGACACTGGAACCTACTGCAGAGTTCTCCAGTAACATTTCAGGGTTCCCCAATAAATAAACACAGAAGGTAATAAAAACACAGAGAGGTTGCAGCTGAAGTTAAGAGTACCCCTGAAATATCATTTCAAAGAGGGGAAATTCTGGCCCAGCTTAGATTGGTGATTAAGAGCCAGACATGTTATGATCTGTAGTGCAATTCAGGCCAAGTATGAATTTAAAAGGCTCTAAGATCAGAACAAGCTAGATAAAGACAAAGAGCAGAAAGAATTCAAAGCACAAAGAGAATGTGTTTAGTGAAAGGGTCCGAGAGCAGATGAGTAGGTGATGTAGAAAAGAGGCAGGTGACACAGGCCTTGTGAGCCTGAGTGAGAAGTTTGAATTTTATTCTAAATAAAACTCAGTACTAAAACCTAAATGCCTCAGAATATCTAAGCATATTTTTAAAAATGAATTTTTTGATATTATATGGTGCGTAAATGGAAGGGTAAATTTTTAAAATAAACAATGTAAATTTTACTTTTTATTTATTTTTCCTCATTGAGCTTATTGGTACTTTTGAGGTATACAGTTGAGTTGCATTCATTATTGGCGTCTTGTACCTTTACAGGACAGGTCTTGGTTTTCATTTTTTCTCCATACCCCTGTCCTCCCTTCACCCCTTCACCCCATCCCTATTTACAAAAACTTTTACAAATCCATGTGGAGATACCTCAAAGAACTAGGATTGGAGGTCCCATTTGGCCCCGCTATCCCTCTGCTGGGTATCTTTCCAAAAGAATTAAAAGAATCGTACCACAGTGATATATGCGCACCTATGTTTATAGTGGCACAGTTTGTAATAGTTAAAATATGGAAATGGAAGGGAAATTTTTGAAAGGAACTGGGATAGTGATTCATGTGTGTGCTGCAATTCTTTGGAGATGAAAAAGAAAGAACGGAGAGAGGAAGACATATGTGAGATACTTCTCTACATACCAAGTGCTTGAACAGAAGATAAAGCCCCTAGATAGCGTCTCTTCTTTTGAGAATACTCTAAATTTGAATACTGAGAATTACTATTGTTCTCTTGGTTCTTATAAATCTTCCATAACAACTTGCTTTCTTAACAAAAGTCCTGAGGAATCAAAATCTCCGACTATTAACTAAGTTAAATCCCGTCTTTTGCAATTATTATGCTTATTTCCTCATTTTTTCCTCTTAATGAAAAGGAGAACAGCTGCTTACCATCATCGATGGTCTTTTTATAAACTACAAGTCTATTATTAAACGCTCCTTAAGTTTGTGTTGCCTAATTCGCCTGCAATCACCCAGATTGACTATTTGAAGGCAAAATGACTGAAAATGACTCAGTCATCTGGAGGATCAAAATAACCTGGCAATCACTCATTATAACACCACAATAATGAACCTCATGTTTTGAAATCAATTAAATCCATACAAAATACCAGCAAACAAGCTAAATATTTTAAAACCTTGGACAAATAAGTAATCACATTGTGCACTGGTTGTCAGGAGAAAGAATGGCCACGTATTTGACAAAGGAAAATTCATAGTACCACATTCTGTCATTGGGGTAATGGCTCTAAGTGTGTGAATTGGAGATTATGAGCTAGGAGGGTGCACAGACAAGGGAACAGGCAGATACTAAACTCTGTGGTGAGGACTGCGGAGGGGTAGAAGACAGGATGCACTGGGATTCCTGGGAGAGTGTATCCAGGTGATGGTAAGCCTCTAATGAGAGCTGAGAGAGATGGGAAGTTACTCAGCAATAAGGGAAATAGGCCAGGCATAGCGGAAAGCAGGCAGGAAAATCGCAACCATAAGAAAGTTCAGAGTACTTAATATCAAGTTCTTACAGGAACTGAAAAGCGATTCAGTGGTCTGAGAATGGCACAAGATGAGAGTAAAGTTACTAAGCAAACTGATCATAAATGAGTCTGTAATCAGCGAGTTCAGATATCATCTGCGTTTCATCCCAACATGCTTATATAAGGTGATTCTGCGAGTAGTGTGAAAAAATGGTCTTGAAGGAGAAAAGACTGAAATAAAAGAAACTAGTAAGGAGTTTAAGTAATGAGTTACATATTCATGTAATTTCTAAATTATTTTGTCTTGAGATCACTTATAGAAGGAGAATAGTACCTATACAGATCTCTTTTCTACTGGATAAATACCTAAAACTATTTAATTTTTTCTTTGCCTACAGCACATTTTTTTTCAATTTTGCAGCTATGCAAAGTATAATTTATACCAGAACATATTAGGCTTAAAATGTGACTTCTAAACTTGGTGGTGCACTCCTGTAATTCCAGCACTATGAGATTCTGAGGCAAGAGAATCTCAAGATTAAATCTAGCTTGAATAAATTAGTGATTTAATGAGACCTTTACCCAAAATTAAAAACAAATTGTCTGGGATTTATCTCAATTCAAAGACCCTGGGTTCAATCCCAGTAACACACACACACACACCACACACACCAAGTGGTCTTTATGGAAGAAAGAATAAATCTGAAACTAAGGTACTAATAATTTAAGTAAGATACAATTATTTTCTACTAAATTTGGTAAAATGTGTGACAAATAGGAAATTTTGTAATATCACTTTTTATCACTTATATTGGTTGTAATCACTGTTTATAATACTTATTCACCCCACCATTACATTTAGTAGTTTATCTTCAAAATATCATGTGTTTATTAGGCATGTGTTTTCATGTGAAGTCCTTACACTATTAAGTCACAAAGAGCTTTCCAACTGTCAAATGCTTCACTTCATAAAGCTAATACATGATGATCTTAATAAAAGCTGGACTTTTATTTAACAAATATGGTAGTATTTTTCCAGTCTCTCAGTGCATTTGAAATAAGGGGCAAAGTAATACATGTCTGTGGTGAAAAGATGTTGAAGATAGGGACATGTAGGAAGAAAAATCAAACATATTAATTCATGAAATAAAACTATTTCTGTTAGACAAATACTAAATTCAGGATGACATTGGCCTTCTTTTCCTAATGTGTTAGGTAGAGGACTCTGGCAAGTTTGATATTTTTAACATTTGCTTACCCAAATATATGTTTAAGAAATATAGTAAAATTGCAGTTGAGTTTTTAAGACCTTTTTTACTCTTTGCTTTGGTATATATTGTACCATATAGATGCTGAAAATAATATAAAAGAATACATTAGTTATCTTGTTTTAAATTGTTATGATATAGTTTTTGATAAGCATGTTAGAATTTTGAAGAAGATACAATGTCTCCATGAAACAATTATATTGTTTTTGTTTATTATACTTTTTGATGTGGAAAATTCCACTAAACATCCTTAAAGCATTTCTTGCTGAAAAATTCTCTCTGTATAAATGACATATTTTTATGTGCTTTAAACTAGCAGTTCCTTACTTTAGGTAACACATACATGAAATGGCTTCTTCTCTGTTCTGCACAAACCCCATAACATGTTCACACAGATCAAGTGGTTCATAAACATTTATGTAATGTATAAACACACATTAAAATAACAAATACTGACCATACACAATTATGTGGTAAAACTCACAACACCATTATACAGTAAGTTTATTACTTGCAATGGATGATGAACTATATTTAGAAAAAGAATGATATATTGCAGTCAATTTGACTAAATGTTTTTGAGGTGATAGTTAGTTTTCTATCCCACTCTAATGCCTTAATGTATGTGTAATAGTTTCCTTAAATATATAAAAGGCCAGATTATTTTATTATATAAATTATTATTTTGGGGGCGGTACCAGGGATTGAACTTGAGTCCTTGCACTTGCAAGGCAGGCCACCAAACCTCTGAGCTAAATCCTTGGCCCTAACTACTTTTTTTTTTGTATTCTACAAATTATGATTTACCTTAAATATAAAAGTTCGGAGTTTCTTAAGTATCAAGAATGTAAGATTTGTGAGGCATATAAAGCAGCTCAGACTATTTATTCACTTTCAACTTGGTTATTTTAACCATTCCTTTGATTTTTGGATGCCATTTTGGTTCTAGCTCTTTTCTCATATTTATCATCTCCTTTCTCCATCGAGATAGGAATTCAACTGCTCAGGGGCCTTTGCCTGATGATTAGCCCATAATGGGTGAACACAACACGATCAGAGGTTTGATCGAACAATAGAGTAGATGTTTAAATTGTTTAAAAGTTTTATTCCTATTAGAACATGTGAACAGTACATAGGATTGCGTTCCTTGTAGAGAGCTGGTACATGTACATAACCCATTTTGATTCTTTTTATGTCCCTTCCAACAGTGCTTCCCCCTCCCATCATCTCTTGGTCCTTTTTCCATTTGCATAGCTCTATCTCCCATTTCCTATTATCTGTCTTTAATTTTGTTCTTTATTTTACTTTGGGTTTCTCATATTACAGAAACTATTTGAGAATGAAGCTTGTGTGTCTGATTTATTTCATTTAATATTATGATCTCAAGGTATATCCATTTCCCGGTAAAGGACTCAAGTTTATCCTTTATCACAAAATAGCAATTTAATCCGTAAAATCTAGTACAGTAAAAGTCGCAAAACCCCTCAGAATGCTCCCTCTCATTTTAAACACCCTTATCTTGCTCTTGCCACTCTCTGAAGCAGTTGTCTAAGGCTCTTATTCTTTTTGCCTGCTCTGTCTAGGCTGCCTCAAGGTATGGAATGGATTCAAAACACTTAACCTCAAAGGTCATCTTGACACTGGGGAAGATCCTGGAGTCTCAACCTGCCAAAGTGGGTGGATAAGGTAGACACAGCAGACCGTAGTGCTATTACCAGCCCGCCTTTCTTTTGCATGGCATTCAGCAGCAGCATTCACTGATTTTTGTTCGCCTCTTATAAAGAGACTTCAAAAGGACACTTTCCCTAATGCTGCCAACAATGAATGGCACGAGTAAGGAATAGACCATGTGAAGATGACAAAAGGAGCTGGATACATAAAGATCTAGAAAAAAAGAAGGGAAAATAGAAATGATCAAGGATAGGATATTCCCCATGATAAATTATGCATTGCACTATATACTTATCATATTTACAAAATTAATATTTTTTAAACCAGTGCATTTTAGTCAAACTTTCCTGGTATTCACATCCACCATACAAAACTCTTCCTCTTCATATAGGTATAGACAAAATCTACTTCTTAAATATGAAGATGGCACAGCACAGAATCTGCTCTGTAAGACTACCTTCTGAATTGTTTTATAAAATGTTATATTTATGATTTTTAAAGCTTTGGATTGGCTACATGAAAATGAATATTTACCTTGTTTAGGGCTTGTTACAGTTATTAGGAATTGTCTTTAACATATTTTGTTGGGGAAAGTTCAACACAAACTGGTAATAAATATGAAGATGGCACAGCACAGAATCTGCTCTGTAAGACTACCTTCTGAATTGTTTTATAAAATGTTATATTTATGATTTTTAAAGCTTTGGATTGGCTACATGAAAATGAATATTTACCTTGTTTAGGGCTTGTTACAGTTATTAGGAATTGTCTTTAACATATTTTGTTGGGGAAAGTTCAACACAAACTGGTAAATATAAAATTATTTTATTCAAATGATTTTATTAAAGGAAAACTTAAGCTTGTTAACATACAATGTCATACACTTTTGCTGCCTTTATTTCCAAGGCTTCACATGTCTTCTCAAAACATATAATGTTGAAGAATTAACTATGAATGTGTATAACTTATTTGCAAGTTTTCTGATAATCCTTAGTGACCTTGGATTTTCAGTGTTGTCCTCTTCTCAAAAACTTTAAAAAGTTTGAAGAAAGGATTGGTCCCTCCTGAAATCCCTCAAATGAAGTAAATTTTAAAACCCTTTCATGCATTGCACTGCCAGTCACTGTGGATAATACTGTTCAAACTCAATAATTAGCATTCTAGGGAGGGATTTCCACCTGTACATTGTAGCACAACATCACGGAGTGTGGAGGAGTATAGATGAGAGAAACTCCGAGCACACCTCTGCAAGACGGAATGCGTGAATCAATTTTAATTAATTCTGGCTCTTTAAATCCGTCTGCTCTTCAGGAAAGATTGCTATCTGCCGGAGCCACTATAGTAAGATAATTAACACAACCACTGCTGGATCCTGATAATGCAGGCGGCTGATACCTGTGGCAGGAGCGCTCTGCCACCTGTGCGCCCCAGAACTGTGAAGGCAAGAGACGTGCCGAGCAGTACGACTTAACTTTACTAAATAAAAGCATCATTTATAGTGCACCTGTTACAGTTTAATTTATCCTGTTTGAATGTTGTCAGTATCAAGGAGTCAAATGTGCAAAACCCAAAGAAGATCAACATAGGTGTGGTTAAGAGGAGAGGGTCCTCCTATCACGTATCTATGATAAGATCTACTTATAAGGATCATAAACCCTTACAAAGTCTCAACAGGGCTCATTCTTATGTGTGCCTACAGCCGAGCTTTAGCCAAGGACTTTTTAAACTGCTAATTGCTACATGAATCCCAGGGGCCACAAGTTAGATGTACGAGAACACGTGTGCTGACACAGTGTTCACTGCTGAACTGACCTCAGTTCCTGCAGTAGGCCCATATAATGTTCTCCTTGTTTTCAAACACTGTAAGTGTACTTTTCACTGGTATCTTATAAAATCCTTTTCTTCCTGTCTCTGAAGACGTCCATAGTTCATTGTGACATATGTTTTACCCTCATTGTTCTGCTATTCTTGATTAAACTTACTATATTTTGGGGTTCTGTATGTTATTTAGGTTGACAATAGCATCTACTGGAGATAAAGGTAATTGCTTCAAAACCATTGTAAACTATTCTGGCAACTACTTTAGATCACTCCTGTAAAGTATTTCCTTGTGCATATGGTCCTACTACCTCATAAACAGCATGTAAAAATAACCCATAGATGAAAAATGAATTTGTAACCAATAAAAGTTAAATAAACCAATAAAGGTGTGAGTATTCCCTCACACTATATATATTTATATTTAATATATGTATATTATATATATATTTTTTTAATTTTGCTGGAATGTGATATCTTCTAATTTTATTGGAATATATATGATAATTTTTACTAAGCGGCTTATGTGGCATTAACAGAGCAAAAAGTCAACTCTGCAATGATACTGGAATTTAAATTATTTTTTAAAGCTGCAAAGATTTACCCTTTTATTTGAACATTAAATCTTCAGAGTTGCAAAATATGTTTGTTTGATTAATTGGTCAATTTATAATCCTCATCTAAGTGCCTACAAAATTTTATGCTAAGTCCTGATAGCTGTATAAGTAATCATCTTTACTTTCCAAATGTTTCAAAATGCAATCACTGAGAGATCAAACATTCTTTACTTTTCCCCAAATATTCATTTCCATCATCATTTCATCATTTCTGGAGAACTTAAGAGTTTCTTAGAGTGTATATTCTACATTTGTATAATCTTTTAGCAAAATAGCAGAATATTATTAACTGAATAAAATCGATATCAGGACACTACATGGAAATTCAGGCTGAAAGGTCTAAAAATATTCACAGGGTCATAATTTACTGGAGACAAAACTAGTAACCTGTAATTGTGATTTGTAGCTCAGTTAGTATGTTACTAAGGAGATTGCTTTACAAACTCAGAAAAAATACTTGTATTTTTTTTAAAGAGGCCACCATAAATGGACTTTGTCTTCCAAATCCTTTTGTCCTTCCTCTGTTTTTCCCCTCCAATCTCTGATATACATATGTACACATTATACTTGAAATAACATGTTTTCTTGTACCTTTTCCAAATACATGAGGGAAAATATTTCTTCTTTTTTTCAGAGCCAACAAATGCAATATTTAGGACAATAACATAGGTGCCTGCCCTAGGAGATACCCACTTCTTGAAGACGTGGACCAATGGCAGCAACTTAAATGTCAAGACTAACAGCTTCTTTCAATTAGCACCTTCTCTAAATGCTCATGGAGTCACACTCTGCCCAATCTAAACTACTTCCATGAATTGGCCAGCTTACTTTACCAATATGAGTCTCCAGCTCCTGCCTTTTGAGACATTGTTAGGAATTCTTAGTTACGTTTTCCCTTGTGTCGGTGATGGTTCTGAAAGGGACTCAGTGGGATATATACTTCTACGTACAGAGAAATTTTGTTAAGGAATTGGCTCATGCAGTTTTAGAGGCTGATAAGCCCACAATCAGCACAGAAAGCTGATGAGCTAAAAACTCAGAGAGTTCCTGTTCTCTTTCAAGTTAGCAAGCTGTCTGCCAGCAAAATTACCCATACCAAAGGGGAGCTGTCTTTTTTTTTTTTTTGAGGCCTTCAACTAAATAAATGAGACCCACCATACCACTGAAGGTAATCTGCTTTACTCAGGGCCCATTGATTTAAATTTTATTCGCATTAAAAATTTCTTTAGGCTAGCCATGGCGGTGCATGCCTATAATCCTAGCACTCGGGAGGCTGAGGCAAAAGGATCGCTGTGAATTCAAGACCAGCCTGGGCTACATAGTGAGTTCCAGACCAGTCTCAACTACATAGTGAGACCCTGTCTCAAAAAAACCAAAAAACAAACAAATAAAAAATATCTTTAAAGCCAGGGATTTAGTTCAATGGTTCAGCTGCCTGCCTTGCAAGTGCAAGGACCTGAGTTCAATCCCTAGCACCCCCACAAAAAAATCTTGATGGTTACTTTCAGACACGTTTGTCTAAATAGCTTTGTACTATGACCTAGACAATTTGAAACATAAAAATAACCAGCATATCCTTTATAAAAACAATAAACTAAATTAGTTGACTTGGACAACAATATTTCTGGTGACCTTTATGAGAACTAGACAACTGACACATTTTCAAGCATTAGCCCAAATATAATGTAATCCAGTGTGTTGAATAAAACTAGAAACTACATGCAGTTAAGATTCATGAGATCTATACTGTGTCAGTTACAGTAATTTTCCTATATTGCTTCAAACAAAGCCTAACAAATAGCTGGTACTTAGTAGATATTTGAAAAAGGATAACTGAACATCTAAACTAATAAACCAGATATTTTGCTATATTCTTATCAGAAAATATTGTATTTTCAAAATGACCTCATGATCCAAACATAAATAATGCGCAATCTCTTGCATTTCAGTAAAGTCCAGCATCTACAAGACAAACAAGCCATAGTTTATCAATGTAATACAGACACACATCTACACAGATCTACAAAAAAATCAACTGTTTTTGGTTTTGGTTTTTTTTTTTTCTGTGATGGATAATTAACTTTGTTCATGTGGTAAATTAAAATTCAGGGACACTTTTCATCGTTCCTGCAAATAGTTGCCTTTGTGATTATTATGGTTCAGATCGACAATATCTCATAAAAACGTCATGTGTTCAGAGATGGGCCTTTTGGAAGGTGGCTGGATGAGAGGGCGCTATATTCACGAGAAGATTATAAATCCAGAGATAAATGTACTATTAGGAGGAGAGGCCGTGTCAGAAGACATGAATCCAATGAATCCTGGAAGTCTCTCTTTTCCTCCCAGACTCCTTCCTTCTCTCTTTGCTCCTGGCTGTTGAGGGCTCAGCAGCTTTTCTCCCCCAGTCCTTTCCACCATGTCCATTTTGCCTGGAGCCAGCCAACTATGGACTGAATCTTTTTAAAAAGTGAATCAAAATAAACCTGTCCTCCTTTAAATTGTAGGTTTAGGGGGTTGTGGCCAGCAACGAAGAAGTGACGAAGATGATATGGTTTGGGATTTTTATATTGTTTTACAAATGTAGTTCATTACATTTTGTTTTCCCTTTGATATAATTGTTTTTGTCATAGTTCTTCATATTTTTTTCTCACTTCATAATGAATGACACCTTAAGATTGAGTTGTCCCTTGCTTTTATTCACAGTTCTCCATCTCGCAAAGTTCCAGATGACAGAAAAAGCTGAGTAGGGAATTGACACCAGCTTTTCATGAAGATTGAACAAGTGGTCTGCTTCTTGATTTATATCCTTGGGTTTCTACTCCTAACACTTCATATTTAAAAGATTTTTCACATATGGCAGCTTTTATAAGTCTTCATAAAAAGCTTGTAGAAAGCAACTCATTTTTCTTATTTCAGTTAAGAACTGAAACTGTTGCATGAAAAGGTGCTCTTCCAAAGTTATACGAAGGATTTTCATCCCGGGGAATGCCCTAAGAATCTTTGTCTTTACACTTAAGTGATGATACTTAGTGTTGTGTAAATATTTGTCAGAATGAATCTAATATCTAAACACATTTTAAAGACTCACATTAGTGACATGCTCTGTTCTTTTGCATCTAGGTATGTCCTTGCTCTAATTTAAGCATTAGGAACTTTCCTACTGTATGGCTATAAAAAAATAATACCTGCTCTGTCACTTCTGTTCCAAATCTCTGATGATTCCAGTCACAATATGCTTCGTTAT
The DNA here is from genome assembly GCF_012274545.1 of Fukomys damarensis. Taxonomy (NCBI): domain Eukaryota; kingdom Metazoa; phylum Chordata; class Mammalia; order Rodentia; family Bathyergidae; genus Fukomys; species Fukomys damarensis. Next base: position 17,455,263 of record NW_022900913.1, read on the forward strand.
TTATGCCTGACACTAGATGGAAATGCAAAATGATAAATATTTTAGTGTTTTATTCAGAAAGTTGCTATAAAACAATTTATCATTCCCGAGAAGTTACTGATCTGGGACAGCAATTCCTTGTAACTTAAAACTGATATATTAAATGGGGATTCAAAATGACTACAAATTATTTCTCTTTGAAAATTTATAATTATCTTTAAAGAAAATTTATAATAAATCACAAAAGAAAATGCTAGATTTTATTCATAAAGCTTTTAGAGTACAGTCACCTGTGTCTGACTCAATTTGTTATTCCTGAAAGTGCCTTAATTTTCTACATAATTTCAGAGAATATAATTGCTCAGCAACACGTACACTCATACATGCATGTGTGCATACACACACACACACACACACACACACAGTGGCCTTAGAAGAATCTGAAAGATACAAAGACTTAAAGGATTATGGATTCCAGCGTTCTAATCTGCCTGAGATAAAAAGATTTATAGGCAGAGAACTGTGTCCTTTCTGGTCAAATGGTGGTCATCAAAGTTAATAATATTTTCTTCAAAACCTAACCTATAAAGTAAAGAACAATTAAATGTGTATGCATAATGTGTATATATAAATCTGCTTGCTCAGGCAGATGTATTTGACTGAAATTCATACCACATAAAAGAATGTTTTAAGTAAGTTTAGTAGTCATGTGGAAGAACTAATAATTAGAGAAGTGAGCTTTTATTAATAGATTTTTTCCATTGTTTTACAATTTTATCACAAAAATTTGTTGTTCTTTGAGTTCACATCTCAGGCAGTGAATCTTAACAAAATATTATGTTCTGAGTTTTTCTTCAAATGATTTGATAAAATCTCATTATTTACTAAAAAAGGTATGAATAATTCATTTTATGTTAATGGTACGCACGCCAATATAATTTCTTCAGTGGAGCTAAGCCCTGAGCCATTAGCTTTGTTGTTGTTGCTGTTGTTGTTCACAGGGATCAAACTCAGGTCCTTGTGCTTGCAAAGCAGGCAGCAGAACCACTGACTAAATCCCCGGCCTGAGCCATTAGCTTTTGTAGTAAGAAAATTATTTAAAACCTTCAAATTGAGACCAGATCGATTTAATCTACATAGCTAAATGATCAGATTTGAAATTCAAGATCACTTGTGTCAAATTACCTCAAATCATTTTCTCCAGACACGTTTTCCTAGGAAGATAAGGACATAAACCAATCATTTTAAGTTTGCTCCAGGAAATTTCTGCTAATCTATCTGTCTTGATAAAGAGTTTGCTCATCTGAGCAAACAGTTCTTTTATTAAGACTATAAGTACTGAGGGAGACAAATTGGTTTCCACACAACAGTTTAGTTTTCATGACTTGCTTTAATTTCAAACCATTTTTCTGTACCTAAATTCTAAATTCCTACGAAGTTTGCTCATTTCTAAAGAGTTCTCTGTGTGCATGTTTTTCTTAAATAATTTGATTCCAGGTTTCTGAACACTACAAGCACAAAACACTAAATATATCTATGTTCATATTTATACTTCTAAATAAGAATCTTTCATTTTAGTGTTCAATTTTACTGCCATTGATTTAACAAAATTTGCTCTATATTTTTGGTGGTTGTGGAGTTGATGGCAAGCTACTAATTTTGAGGTGCAACTAATAACAAAAGACTGTCTTTAAATATATTTGAATAGATGAACATCATGGAAACCTGCATCTCAAAAACAAATCAAAAATTCTGAGATACATGTCTCTGGAGGTTACTGTTCTTCACATATAAAATGATGAGAACCTGTCTTACATTTTATGTAACATAAAGGACAGCAATTTTATATGATACATTTTTCTCTTGGTTCAAAAAATGCCATTGGAATGTTTATAATCCCAGCGGTTGGAAGGCTGAGGCAGGAGTATTACCATGAGTTCCAGGCCAGCCTGGGCTACATAGTGAGTTCAGGGACAGCCTGAAGTACAAAGCAAGACCCTATCTCAAACCCCCTTACCACCCTCCAAAAAATTGGTAAGAAGCTATCACTACAACAATACAAATCAATTTTGTATGTTCGTATTTAAATTACAATATTGATCTATGAGAGAATGTGAAAGAAAATTGCTGTTGGGGTTGGGGATTTAGCTCAGTGGTGCTGTACCTGCCTCAAAAGTGCCAGCTCCTGAGTTTAATCCCTGGTATGAAAAAAAAAAGAAAAAGAGAATTGCTGACATGAACCCAAAATTTAACTGTAAAAATAACTGCATTTCCTTTTTTTTTTTTTTTTTTCTCATACTGGGATTGAACTCAAGACCTTGCACTTGTCAGGCAGCCATGGTGCCACTGAGCTACATCCTTGGCCAGTACATACTTATTTTTAAACTTTTTAGTACTATATGTTTGAAATTTATGAAAATATAGTCCTTCAGTGGTACTGATATTTTGATAATTGAAACTATTTAAATAATTAAATAATGGTCAAGTCTGTTAAAAGTGTTAATTCCTAAAAACACACAAAAAGTACCAAGCATCTTTTCACATGATGTTTACAAGCTATTTTATTTGAACTTCTGAGAGTTTGTTCAGTGTAATCTCTAGATAGAAGGAGAGAAGATGTGGCCAGGGAAAGTGGATGAAAAACGCATTAAGACACATTAGGTACATGCATCATTTCCCCATGAGGAATACAGTCATTACGTACTGCAGTGACAAAGAATAGAAGTTGAAAACAGTTTATGTGTTTAGTCTTTTCATTTCTTACTCTAAAAATAAGAATAAAAAGCTTAAGGAACATTTCTGGGCCATTTATTTTCACTGGTCCACAAGAATGGTATGCCACTTGCTGCAGATTTAATTGAAAAGTGAAAAATGTTTGATCATTTTGTTCCTTGACAATGCATAATTCTTCACGTCCAAAGTTAGCTATATATATATTCTCTGAGGGACACGCAACGATTTCTACTTCTACAACATGGTGTATGAGTAACACAGAGCTGGCCAGGTAGCACACACCTGTAGTGCCAGCTACTCAGGAGGCGGAGGTAGCAGGGTCACCCAGGACCACAAGTTTGGGACTAGCCCAGGTACTGCAGAGGGACTTTGACTCAAACAGAAATGTAAAGAAAAAAGGAGGAGGAGGAGGAAAAGGAAAATGGAGGAAGAGAAGGAGGAGAGCACTGAGTTTTAGGAGTGAAAACAAGGTATGAAGATATAAAATGTCAATATGCATGGTTTTCTAATTAAAGTCTGTTATACTTTATCCCAGGTACCCCGTAAATCTTCTAACATTTAAAACTGATGATGCTTTTTTCTATTTTGTGTACATGAATGTTACAAATTCACAAAACAATTCTAACAACTTATTATGTAACTATACACTCATACATTTTTTAACTTTTAAATTATTTTATCTCCCTAAAAGTTTGAAAAAATATCACATAAATAGACAATGTAGTATACAGATGTGTTAATTGATTACAATTTGTCTCTCTTACCTTACAATTCACAATTTCTCTCTTCAATATTGGATAGATTGTTTGTTTGTTTGACGAGTCAGGGTCTTGCTCCCTATTTCAAGCTTGACTTGAACTCATTATGTAGCCCAGGCTGGCCTTGAACTCACAGCCATGTTCCTGCCTCAGCCTGCAAAGTGCTGGGATAACAGGTGTGAGCCAACATGCCCAGCCCTTGATGCATTTTTTACTGAAACATTTAAAAGTAAATTTAAGGTATTTTATACAAGTAATCTTAAATTCTTCAAATTATATTTCTCACATAAAAACTACTCCGCAATATTTAAAAAGGAAGAATTTTATCAATCTTTTTTTTTTTTTTTTTTTTTTTT